>NC_143015.1:11457148-11792148 GCF_055824585.1 Amblyomma mixtum | reverse complement strand
GGTTTATAATGAAATAATGGATATAACGAAAGAATAGCAATTCCCCTTGAAAGTCCCCATAGAAACCCATGTGTTTTGTTATTCCAAAATGCCAACAACCCGCCAGTTTGCACACAACATATAGATTTGGGAAATTGCACGATGCGTTACGGACCTCCGATGCGGCAGTTCGAATCTCCTGCGCCGGCCCCTCACCATCCGGCAATGCTCCAAGCCAAGCCAGGCTGGCCAAGCAGCCACAAGCGGTCGGTTTCGCCCTTACCATCTGGAAATGTTCCAAGTCAAGTCTAGCCATGCCAAGCCTCGCAGTCCGTTGTGTTGTGCTGTGCCGCGCGCCATCGCAAGCTTCGTTCCGTACCAGCGCTGTGCGTGAAGGGGTTGTAGGCCTAGCGCTACTGGCGTAGTCAGTCCGTCAGTGTGCTTATTTTCGATGTGTTGCCAGTTTCATAAAAATGACATAAAAATGAATAGCAGTGGCAGCAGCTTGAAGCGAAAACGAAAGGTTATCGACCTGGAGCAGAAGGCAGCTATAATTAGGGCTGTTGTGTCGGGCATGAAGAAAACACAAGTGGCCAAGGAGTTCAGCATCGCGCCGAGCACGCTTTCTACGATAATCAGCAAGAAAGACGCTGGCGCTGTCGCACGTAGTGTGAAAGGCAGCCACAAGGGCAAATGCAGCTTCTAGCCTGGCATCCAACTCGTCGTCGCTCTCGTCCTCTACAATTTCCGTCGCCAACAGAACAATGTCGGCCACGTTTTTCCGCGATTCACACATTACGTTTACTTCACTCTCGTCATCTTCCGACTATTTCCATGGCTAATTCAACAACGTCAGCTACGTTCGTCCACGATTCACACACTAAAATCACTTGTTTAAGCACTGGTTTAATCGGCCAGTCGAAGGCTACAAACAATGGCTAACAACGGCACACGGCTACCATGGCAAGAGCTGACGGCATTACAGTGCCTTCAGAATACTGGAGCTGCAATCACATACCTAATTACAATGGGACTGTGTACTGCAAGCTACGAATGAAAAAAAATCAAACCGTGGAATCGGAAAAGGTTGCGGTACTTTCAAGAGACGATGGGTCCGGCGTCGCATACAGCGCGTATCTCTGCGGCCACTTGATAGAAACGGGACGCATCGCCAGCTGTGAGGAAGGCAATCAACTACTTCGAAAAGTAGATTCATATCGCCTGTGCAGAGGAGCACTGTCAACCAGCAGCGTGCCAAAAAGCAGCCTGACGAAAGGACTTGAAGCGCAGTCGACTGTCCACGAGGGCATATACTTTAGCAAACTGTGTGCTGGAAAGGAGCCATCAGAAGGTATGTAGTTTTCTTGCACGTATGTTATTATTGTGCCAATTTTACTTCAAACTTATGCATTGTGCAACGCACTATACGATTGGCTAATGACACCGACACTGTGACAATTTATTTTTGCTCTGTGTAGCACTTCTTTGCTGGGCAAGCATGCGTGTCCTGCCGCTACCTCAGGAAGGCCCTGCTGACGCGATGCGCAAGGGTAAAGCGATCAGTTGAAAAGAATCTGCTCAGTACAGCACATCAAAAAAACCAGAGGCTGTCATCACGACTGAGTAACCTGAAGGATGAGCTCTGCAAGATGCAAGAGAAAAATGCTTCTAAGCCTATGGAAGTACTTGAGGCAGAGATCTCAGCACTCAATCCTAAACAACAAGAATGTGTCCGGCAATGTTTCCAGGCAGCGAAAAACAAAAGCAGCAAGGGAAACGTGTATACAAAGGCTTGGGTTCTGGAGTGCATCTTAATGAAAATGAGGGGTACAAAATTATATGAACACCTCCGAAAGCACAAAATTATTTGCCTACCAAGCAAGAGTACGCTCTAGCGCTACTTGCGGGCATATAAAACCGCATTTCGGTTCAGCCACAAAGTACTGTGTGAACTGAAAAAAAAAACACACGACACATCAGTACCTTCGAAGTATGCGGTGGCCTTCTGGTTGACGAGATTAAATTGTCCGAGCACCTGAATGTGACATCTTGTGGCCGTATTAAGGAATTCATTGACCTGGGCCCTTTTACAGCTGAAGGACAGAATGTTCCCTGTGACCATGGGATGGTTGTAATGTTTGTCCCGTTTACTGCCAAGTGCTGCCGCTAACCATGTATCTGTTCCTTGTGATGCAAATCCTGCTTTTGCCTCTTGGCAAAGCTACTTCGACGCCGGATGACTCGCCGATTGTAACTGATTTCGGCAAGCAGTGTGAGAGTGACGTCATCATCGGACCCGACCATTCAACCTTCTACAGCTTTGTGATGTCATCGGACACCAGGACTATAAATGCAGCACCGCATCCAGGCATCGGCAGTGGGCTCGGCGATCTTGTCCAGCGGCGGCCGCTAACCATGCGTCTGTTCCTTGTGATGCAGGTTAGTTACAACACAACAATAAGAAGTGATGATCGATTTTTAGTTCTTCTGCCGAGCCCACATGCATGTTTAAGCACTGCTTATGATTGTTTTCGCTGTACTCTGCTGCTTCTTTGTGGCGATATTGAAGAGAATCCAGGACCGTCGGTTGAGCATATGTTTCAGACGCTCATAGATTGACAACAGGCGATACGTGCTGACATTTCTGAATTAAAACCTCGCATTGAAAACACAGAAAAAGCAGTTGCGAACTTCGATACACGTTTGTCTAAACTGGAGAAGACTTCAGACGATGTAAAAGCGATGGCTACAAACATTGCGGACGTACAGGATACCATGGCTCAAATACAAGATACACTGAAAAAGAATCAAGCCAAGATTGTCAATTTAGAAGATTATTCCAAATATTCCTAACGAATCTGAGTTTGACTTAAGTGGCAAGGTTATAACAGAAATCTTTAAAGGCAAATGAGGCACCCGCTGCATGTCAGTTAGTCGCATACACAGGATCGGTAAACCTTCACCGAAACAGCCTATAATTGTTCGCTTTCAAGACTTGAGAGAAAAAGAAGCTGCGTTAAGCAATGCTTACAAACTGAAAGGGACAAATGTCTCTATCCAAAATGACTACTGTGCTGACACTCTTAGAAGACGTAAGTTGCTATGGGACAGTGAAAACGACAAAAAAGGGAAAAAGTTTGGCTAATCCACGACAAACTGTGCATAGATGGCCAGTTCTACAAGTGGGATGACGAAACTATGTCTCGCGTACTCTTACCTAAACGTACCAGTCATCCTTCTTCGTCCGAAAGCTAGCAGTTAGATACCAGGCTGCTACGCCTCCTTTCTTTTAACGCTCAAAGTTGGTAAATAAATCAGATGCCTTAGAAGCACTTTTTTTTTCATACGACCCACACTTTTGCCCGATCACTGAAACTTGGCTGCACGAATCTATACGGGATGATGAAACTGTACCTCCCGGGTACAAACTTTGCCGGCGTGATAGAGGTTCTCGAGGTGGCGGCGTAGCAGTTATTGTTAAAGCGTCTATTGATGTTATTTCCAGTGAAGAAATCCCTGGATGCGAATCCTTATTATTAAAAGCCAGATATGCAGAATTCACATTCTTTATTTGCGCAGTGTACCGCTCGCCGAATGCAGATGATATGTTCATGTCTAATCTATGTGACAATCTTCTAAGGCTACGAGGTAAAAACGTTATTGTAACTGGCGACTTTAACTTTCCTTCATTTGACTGGAACCATATCAATCATGGAACTTCCTTGCAGAGTGATACGCTTTTAGATATTATGTTTTCATTAAACTTGCAGCAAACGGTGCACGAATAATCCACTCGTGGCACCTCTATTCTGGATCTTTTGTTTATTACTGAAATATTTCAAGGAGCGTCCGCGAAAGTTGAAAGTGGAGTATCGGACGATAAGTTAATTTACTTCTCCTTCATGTTACCATCTAAACAAGCTAAACCACCTAAATCAGTCGTTCTTAGAAAAGATTTTTTTCGGGCAGGTGACACCTCAATTTTAGACCACCTGGACTTAGTTCTTAATGAAGTTGAAGAAGATGTCGAAGCCTTGTGGGCTAAATTTTGTGGTGCAGTTAGGTCTTGTATCGATAGGTTTGTCCCATCGAAACAAGTTCGCAAGTGTAGCCGTAAGCCTTGGATAACCGGGGAAATTATTCACATTAAGCGTAAAATTAGGAGGCTAAGGAAGCAAAACAAGGAGTCAACGCCCCTTTTTGCCAACCTAAAACATAGCATGTTACGTCAAATAAACGAATCAAGAAGAAGTTGCTTCTCCGAAGGTCTAAACAAGTTCTTTAGCAACGATGTCCAAAAGTTTTGGCACTATTTGAAAAAGAGCAATCTTGACATCGAGAAAATAAATATTGGTGAAACTTCAAATGCTGAAGCTTGGGAGATAGCGGAACACTTTAACAAGTATTTCCAGAGCATTTTTTCAAAGCCTGAACAATACGAACTTCAGTATTCAATCTGTACAGAATCGCAAAGTATTACAGTAAATCATGAAGGAGTCGTAGCCATGCTTATAGAACTTGACGATAGCAAATCAGCAGGACTGGATGAAATACCAAATGCTTTTCTAAAGCGTTACGCAGAACAGATATCAGCATTTCTGACTAACTTTTTCCAGTTATCGCTAGATTCAGGTGAAATACCAGCACTATGGCGCACGGCACGTGTTGTCCCAGTTTACAAAAAAGGTGAACCGTTATCTGTCGCGAATTATCGACCAATCTCGATCACAAGTATGTGCTGTAAAATGCTGGAACAAATTGTAGCTTCATATATTCGGCAACACTTAGAAGGAAACAAGGTATTATCTGAATTCCAACATGGTTTTCAAAAAGGCCTTTCAACTGTCACACAACTGCTATCGACTGTGCATGAACTGGCATGTGTGTTAGACGGGAACGGTCAACTCGATGTGTTGCTCCTAGATTTCTCTAGATCTTTTGACCTGGTTTCACATGCAAAACTGTTATTTAAACTGGAATGATTGGTATTCCTAAAAATATTGTCCACTGGATCAAGGCCTACCTTAGTGATAGGAAACAATACGTCACCATTAGGAACTGTTCTTCTCGGATGTTAGATGTTACTTCTGGTGTGCCTCAGGGAAGTGTCTTGGGCCGCTCCTTTTTTTTAGTTTTCATCAACGACCTGTTAGATGTTATTCCTGCGCAGGTTTCTGCCCGATTATTTGCCGACGACTGTGTTGTGTTTAAAGAAATTATGTGCACAAAGGATCAAGAAATATTATAGGATACTTTAGAAGCTATTTCTCACTGGTGTACAAATTGGGGTATGCAGTCAAACACTGATAAAACGGTACTTTTAAGAGTAACAAGGAAAATATACCCGTGTTCCTTTACATATCAGCTTAACAACAACAATATCTTAGAGGTGGAGACATACAAATACTTAGGGGTTATGTTTACAAATAAATTAACACGGTCAAAACACATATCAGAAACTTCTGCTGCTGCACTTCGCAAACTGTGGTTTCTTAAGCGAAAACTCAGGAATGCTCCTGCCAGTACTAAGCGTCTTGCCTTTAACAACTGCGTAAGAGCTAAACTTGAGTATGCGGCGGTTGTATGGGACCCCCATAATAAAAAAGATATCACACAACTCAAGCGTGTGCAAAGAAAAGCTGTGAGATTTATATTTGGTAAATATAGAAGACACGATTCACCATCTACGCTCATGAAACAACACAACGTTCACACCCTTGAATCCCGAAGGAAGGTTAGTCGCCTCATCTTGCTTCATCATTGCCTGCAAGGTAAAATAAAAATGAAGTTGCCTAATTGCATCAAAGCTCATTGTACGAGAAGAACCAGATATACGCAGGAACACTCACTGGCACCAATTTTCGCCCGCACAAACACATTTAAAAATAGTTACTTCCCTAGAACTGTACCGAATTACCTTCTCATATTTTTCTGTCCAGCAATTTTGTAGCAGAGTTGGAACGGCATCTCTTTATATCATGAGTTTGGTTTGTTTTGTGTTGCGATGCCTGTCTATATCTTCAATTCTGATTGATTGTCTGACTTATTTTTTTCCTCTATGCATATGCTTGTCATTTCTTGTATTGCAAAATGTTTGAATGTGCCCCTCGTGCTAGGACCATGCATGGTCCGCAGTATTTCAAATAAAATAAAAAAAAACTCCCATTGAAACCAGTTCCATTGCCATGTGATGGCAATGGAAGAGTGGCAGGTGGCCACCTGCCACCGTGGGCAGGTTGTGATGGCATCACACAGTCACATGTCCTCTCTCAGCCAATCGGGTAAATTCGTGAAAGAGAAGCAGGAAATTTTTTGCAAGACGACAACCTAAATGCCATTGAATTAAAGGAACTAACAACTGTTGACAGCTGTAACTGCTTGGACTCGAAAGAACAACTGGTTAAGCTGGGCAGCAGGGTAGTGTGCCCAGTTCTGCCACAAGGCCCGCCAGACAGTGACATTTGAGACAAGGTGAAACAATTCCTACAACCTAATCAACCACGGCTGGCATCCACAGCGTCAAGACTCTGAGACACTCCAAGAGTGCCCCCGTTGTTGGGTTACCAGTGCAGAAGCCTCGCGCTTGGATTGACCACATGCGTGCACCAAATACACCCAAGGAAACTAGTAATGAAACTGTTACTAAACTACAAATGAGACTACAAATGAAACCAGCATTATTTACTTTGTAGTGTAGCAGCCACGCTCGCTCACTGTGGCGAACTGTGAACGTGAAAGACGACGACGATCTTTTAGGTGTGAAGCTCGCTCGCAGCCCGAATGTTTGGCTGAACCTTTGCTGAACGTTGCAGAGCGACCTACCGTAAAATTCCGAACAAGCGCCCCCACCCATGCAAGGGCCCCCCCTAAAATCACTGTCAATTTCACATTTCCGCGCCGTTCCAGGAAAGCGCCCCCTCCCCCGGCCGTTATCACGCACCGCACCCAAGCAACACTGGTCTACCCCGTCCAGTCCAAGAATCCAGTCCAATCCAATCCTGCTTTTCAAGCCATTCGCATGCTCGTTCCCATCCATGCTCGTTCCCATGTGTCGTTCGCATGGGACCCACATGGGGCCCAAACGTCAATGACGTGCGCCGTTTACTGGTACTGGACCAGGCGCCCATCCATAAAACAGAAGCTGCCAAGAATGCTTTCGAGGAGCGCGATACCGATGTGCTCTATGTGCCTGCGGGGTGCACTAGCATCCTGCAGCCGGCTGACGTTTATTGGAACAAGCCTTTCAAGTCCACCCTACGGCGTTTGTGGGAAGAATATATGCGCGAAGAAGAGAGGACGCCCAAAGGAAACCTGAAGAAGCCGTCGCGCCAGCATGTTCTTGATTTTGTTGCCGAGGCATGGGCTGCTGTACCTGAGGGGACTGTGGCACGCTCCTTCAAGGGATGCGGAATTACTAACGCACTCGATGGCTCGGAGGACGGCGACCTGCATGGCCGATTGGCAGACGTTGGAGCCGTGGCACCAGAAGACCGGGGTGCGCTTCGAGCGGAATGTTGTGAAGTTTTTTTTGCGACTGACTCGGAGGATTCTTTTGATGGTTTCGAGAGTAATTGACCTAGCAATCTTTCGCTCAATAAAGTTCATGTTGCTGGAGCTAAATAAAATTTTAAACCCATGTGCACTGCGTTTTTTTTTTCCTGGCAGAAAAATGTCGCCGCCATCTTGAATTTCGGCGCTGTTCCGGGATAGCGCTCCCCCCCCACTACTTTGCCAGTGATTTCGACTTGCTGGTGAGGGGGCGCTTGCTCGGAATTTTACGGTAGGTTCTGCTGAGTCACAACCCCCTCCTACAACTTGTACATTTCAGCACAAAGGCACTGGTAAGTGAAGAAATCTATGTACTTTTTATACAT
The DNA here is from genome assembly GCF_055824585.1 of Amblyomma mixtum. Lineage (NCBI taxonomy): Eukaryota > Metazoa > Arthropoda > Arachnida > Ixodida > Ixodidae > Amblyomma > Amblyomma mixtum. The sequence continues at coordinate 11,784,295 of NC_143015.1, read as the reverse complement.
GCACCTTCCATGCATGTTTGAAAGTGCCAGGGGCAAAGGAGAAAGAGGGTGCCAGGCACTGAGCACCTAGCTTGGCTCAGGACCCCAAACTGCAAGGGCAAGATCTTGGTACACAGGCTGCCTCCCCTTGAATTGTGGTAACTCTCCTTAGCACAAAAAAAAAAGTGTGAAAAAGAAATGCACCTGCTAAGAGGCAATCGCTCCAAGTTTTTCCCAGGAAGGGAGCATGATACTATGGCCCACTGATGGTAGCAGAAGCTCTGAAGCTTCTCTTGAAACTTACGGGCTCTGAAATCAAAGTTTAAGTCGTGGCACACTAACAAAGTTTGTGCCGGCAATGCACACAAATTTGTCGGCATCCAAGGAAATCAAAGGGTCGTGAAAGGATCAAAAGGAGTGTCCCAACACGGGGTCCCAACAAGAGATAGGACAAAAAGCACAGGTCGCACATTCCAGTTCAGTGCCCCGCTGTTGTTCCCGCTTACAACATGTCGATGGGTGGCGTTGACCTCTTAGACAAGATGCGCTATAGCTATCGCTTTCCGATGCAGGTAAAGCAGTGGTACATGTACAGCCGGCCAAATCTTTAGCTGGCGTGCGCGACGGCAGCGTTTTCCGTGCTCCTGCAGCTTATTGCGGCGCAAACTTGCTAAGATATCAAATTTAAGCCGAGGCTCACTAAACCCCTGCTTGATATTGAGCTTTGCCCAAGTTTGCATCGTCACAAAGGGCAGAAGTGCCGAAAAAGCGGCCGTCGCGCACGCCAGCTAAAGATTTGGCCGGCTGTACATATTCTGGCACACCGTCAAAATGGCTGCAGTGAATGCATGGTTTCTACATAAACGTCATGCACAACAGCCAGGCAATTGTACAGTACAATTGTACAGGCAATGGCCTGCGATTTCTGGACCTTCGCTTGAGTTTTCTTAAGGACCATGTGTGCTGGGTGTACGACCCGCAGACAGCAAAACCCCTGCTAGACTGCCGGTCTGCTCACTCAAAACTAGTGAAAAGAGGCATTGCGGTTGCATGCTTAGGGTCAGCAATCTAAGTCATGCTACCCCAGCGTTGAAAGTAGCTTTCAAAACCAGGTGGCGACATTAGAGAGCACCGAGTTTCTGCTCTCCGTCTTCATGTCGGCGAGCAAGAGTTTGCTGAAACGTGCCAGAAAAGGTCAGGGAAGTGCCGCTGAACAAGAACCAAAAGAAAAACGAAAGTATGCAGTGGTGCCCTACGTTCATGGAATGACGCATCGTCTGAAAAAGTAGGGTCACGATACGGATGGAAAGTAGCGTTTTCCGTTCCAAGGAAGCTTGGCCAAATCAGTGCATGGGCCCATAGAAGGGCCGATTCACAAGCCAGTACAGGCTGTAGCGTCCGTCACCAGTTTCGATATGTAACATGGGCCATTGGCGCACTACATAGCATTTCGCTGACATGCAGAAGAATACACATAGGGCAAACGGGCAGGTGCCTCAATAAGTGATTACAGGAGCATTTCTCTCAAGTCAGCCTTCCAGAAACTTAGCCGAGCATTGTAATTCATGCCAAGGATGTTCGCCCCTCCTTGACAGGGCGGTGGTGCGGTTCAGGCACTAAGATAAAGTTACCCGAAAGCTCACAGAAGCGTATCACATAAGGAAAGGAGGAGACCCATGCATTAGTAGTACCACCCTGACGCTGCATGATAAAGATTTCACGTTTATAGACAGGTTTGCTGATTGACCATTTCCACGTGATGTGCAACGCTTGACGTGCAGAACAGCGACATTTTTAGGAGATTTTTTTTCGAATAAGATTCAGTTGATAGCTAGCGCCTTTCTGTGTGCCTTTTCTTGTCTGTCATCTCTGCGCACTGCCTCGTAGCAATGAGTCCCAAAGATGACACAGATTTCGATAACACTATTTCCGTAAAAACCAGAATACAAGGTTTTTTTCCAGATTTTGTAATGTAAAATTGCTACCTCGTATTATATGCGGATCCAGACAATTTTCGGCTCATATTCACAGTTCCGGTTTCATTGCTCAGCACTATCATCAATATTATTAGTGGAGGAAGCGCTATCTAGTGGTGGCGTCAATAGCCTTCCATATTTTGTTGTCCCTGTGCCATTTTGTCCACGGTGGGTAGTAAAAGCGCGTGTATTGGAATTTCGCGTGATGTTGGAGGCACGAAGACTGTACTCAGCTGCCTTTAAAAGGAAGGTTATTCTCACTGTCGAGACCAGTGGGAATTGTGCGGCTGAGCAGCAGTTCGGCGCCATTGAAGACAGCGTTCGTGGCTTCAGAAAACAGAAAGAAGCCTTATTTACATGCAGCGGTAAGAGAAAGAGTTTTCGGGGACGAAAAAGTGGAGTGTTTCCGCAGATTGAGCGGGATCTCGTTGCCTTCGTGCAAGAACTTGTCGTCATTCTGGGAGGGAAGACATCCCAGCTACAACTGCTGGACGCTTGAATGGACAAGCTATTTAAGGATGCCGTCAAGCGGTGTTACCTTGAGTGAATGAGGTCGGGAGACCCCGAAGTAACTCTTTCCGGGCGACTGAAATGGCCATCTCCAGCGATATTTGTGGCTGGATTGCGGATGCTTGGGCCAGCACACCTGAGGGGCTTGTAAGTCGCTCTTTAAGGCAAAAGCCTTTAACGCCTCATTGTTGTAAGCAGCAGTTGTCGACAGAAAATGTCACGCTTTTCAATTGGTCGAAACGGTCGTGACGTCACAGTGCGCGAATTTCAAACGGGGCCAATTGTACTTTGGCTAGTAACCATGCAACCAATTGAAGGGATCGTATAGTAATGCTCCAAGTCAGTGGGACTGGGCTTAGTTAATTGCTTAATTACCCAATTAGCCTAATTAACTTTTCTAGTCGGGCCATATAAATAAATAAAACGAAGTAGGAAATTGGTCGAGCTCGGGAATCGAACCCCGGTCTTCGGCGTGCGAGACGAGCATGCTATCCACTCCGCCATGCCAGCTCGATGGCTTGGAATGAACAAAGGCGCGTCTAGTGAATACGGTGTCTTCGCTCACTCCCATCCTCCTCCCTTCCCTTCCGGCGAGGTTTAGGTGTCCACCGAGATATGAGAGACAGATACATTTCCTTTCCTCAAAAGCCAATTTACCAATGAGCGAGGCGTAGAACCGAATGGGCAATGGCGTTCTATGGACTCCCTGGCAGCGTTGCAGGATGCTGTCGTGTTCCACTCTTAGAGGCGAAGCTTAACATCTTAACCACACATCAGTGAGCACACTTAAGGTAAAAAAAAGTGCCCCCTGAATTTTGACGGGTGTTCACCGAGATATGTGAGACAGTTACTGCGTAATTTCCTTTCCGCAAATACAATTTTCATTTCCTTCATTACGGGCCCTCTTTGTCTTCTTTCACTCCCACTTCCTCCCTTCCTATACGGTGCGGTTCAGGTGTCCACCGAGATGACAGAGAATTACTGCGCCATTTCCTTTGTTCAAAGGGCAAGGCATCGCGCCGAATGGGTGGTGGCGTTCCGTGGACTCCCTGGCAGCGCTACAACACGCTGTCACGTTCCACTCCTAAAGGCGAGGCTTAAGCTTCATTAATTAGCAGTCAATTAGTATGCAGGCATTAATCAGTAATTAACCATTAATTAGTGATTTGTCATCATTTAGTAATTAGTACTCAATTATATGTGACGCCACCAGTGCCACAGAAGCAGCGAAAGTGGTTCGGAAAACGCTTTCGCCTCTATGCACTTTAGACAGTCAAAGTGCATCCTGAATTTTTAAGAAATGTGGCATCTCAAATGCACCCGACGGGACGGAAGATGAGTTCTTATGGGAAGATATGTCCGACAAGAGCCTTTCTGAAGATAGTTCTACGGACAATGACTGAACAAGAAGAGTGCGAAGAGCAATGAAAATAAAGGCTTTCGAAAAATTTCCCATGCTTGCATTATATGCGGACGAAAACTTTTTTTCCATTTTTGCTACCTTCAAACTCCACCCCGTATTATTTGCTGGCCCATATTATATTCGGGTTTTTACAGTATATTCTGCGATATCTCGGATATTGGCCAGACCCCGTGAAGACAATCAAGATAAGTGACAAGAAAGGTAGGTGGTTATGAGGGTCCTGTGCATAAGCCAGGCCAGCACCAATCTGAGTAACGGTGAGTGAAATCAGTAGGCCGCAAATTATTGTTATATCCTTGCTACACAGGCAGCTTTAACCATGGTTATGCGTAACTGCAGTTGACGTATGCTATGCTAGCGTAACCACGGTTACGCCATTAACTGCGGTTGTGGCAAACCGAGCTTGACAACCTCAGTTACCTCATTATCCGAGAAGACGGCACTGTCTGTGCACAGAGACTGAGCTCAGGCAGCTTCGGTGTCCACGTGTGATAAATGAACAAGGTGGCCAGCATAAAAAACAGAGAGCTTAATCAAGCTATAGGGAGAGTAAGTTGCGCCACCTGTGGAGGACAACACGCAACGCCAAGGTATACACAGCGATTACGGTAGAACGAAATACCGGACTGCCGTCAGGCGTGCTGCCCTCCACTCTTAAGTTCGGTTAAGACGGATAACTTCAACAAAAGTACCGGTAAGTATGAGTATATTTTGTGGAAAATCTCACACGTTTTGTTGGTCGCTGTTTATACGCAGAGCTAACGGACAACAGGAGCAAATTTTTCAAGTGGTTAAACTTTGATGCGCGCCGTAGTGCTGGCTCTTTTGTTGTGTTGCATGAAGCTAAATATTTTCCTCCATATAGAGCAAGAACACACAACGAGCGCTACGCTCGTTGTGTGTTCTCGTTCTATATGTCCCCAAGGCCATTCTTAAAAATATTGATGCATGCAGTTATATGAATAGTAAATAATTATGTCAAACTGAACCCTGTCAGTTGCACTGGGATAATGCTCCCAGTGCAGGTTAACTAGTGCAGCATTGCATGCGGTCAAAGCGAATTAAATGTAAAATGGGGGGTTGAATGTCCCGAAACAACAAAAGGACTATGAGGGACGGCGCAGTGTAGGTCTCAAGAATAATTTAGACCACCTTGGGTTCTTTCGAGTGCATTGACATTGCACAGCACACGGGTGCATTCTGCACTTCGCTTTCATTGAAATACGGCCGCTGGGGCCGGGATCAAACCCGGGCACTCAGCTCATTAGCAAAGTGCCATAACCACTCAGCCAAGGCATGCTGGATGTCACTGCTAATATGGACAGTTTAGACTGCGATCAAATAGTCATATTTTGCTCCTGTTTCGATACATTTCCTTGCCTGATGCTCAAAAAGCATGCTTTCGCATTTTTTGTTAACATCACACCGATCGGTTCTTAAGCAGGTTGTGTCTACAGAGACAGTTGTTCTTTTCCTTAGGAAACTCTGGCAACAAGGTACTGCTAAACTCCAAACATATCATACCTTGTTTCTTTGATATCTAAATTATTGCATGTTACTCTGGGCTACGACAACTAAAACCAACATACACTTCAACTTCTTAAGAAAAAAGCAATTCATCATGTAGCAAATATACAGCCAATGCACACAACTATGCATGCTATTAGCACATATAACATGATATGTGTTGATTGTATATATGAATTTAGATTACTGCAGGTTATGTATTTTATACATCTGGTGCCAAAAACTTCCTAGGAAATCTCGGGTCTTTGGGCTACAGAACTATAAATATTAAAACTTGGAACACTGAAATACCTCACTTAAGAACAAACTATAAGCCACAGTCATTGGCTCATAATCTACCTTACATACTCAGCAAATAAAAACACAGCCGATTTTAGTTCTAAGAAACGGAGGACTTATTTTGTGCATATATAAATGAAAACTGCTAATCTATATGCACCATTGTAACTTGCACTTTCTATTTTGCCTTACGTGTTCTTGTGTTTCGTGCCATTGTACCGATTGTTTTAATTTTTGTATGTATTACAGTGTAATATGTCATGTCAAAGTGTTGTTTCTACCTCTTTACTGTAACGATTGTAATGTGAATTTCTTATGTTGTTTAGTGTACCCTTCATGTGTTAAATTATCAACTTGCCTTTTTTTTCTCTCTTCACGTTCTCTACTGCCATGTAATGGTCCCCTGGGCCTTCGTCAAGCTGTGTGCACAGTTTTTAGCCCAGGGTGGCCAACCAGCTTTTTCTGGTGAATAAATTGCTTTGATTGACTGACTGATTGACTTGCGTATGTACCAGCATCCAGGGCAAGTATTAGTATGTATATTGTTACGGTTATCCCGTTATTGCACGACACAGGCACACAAGTCCGTGGGGAAGCGTTGGACCCCTGATGAACGAGCTACAAAGCAGCGGGCAGTGAGTTGATATTTTAAATGTGACTATTTAAAGCCTGGTACTGTAACACTATGCATGGAAAAGCCATGAATGTTTACTCTGGTCACCGTGACAGTTATGCACATCTAACGAGGGCAGGAAAGTGAGTCGCATTTTTTATTTCATCCTTGATGCGGCGATTGTCAATGCTTACATCCAGCATGGCTACACAAACAGCATCGCATACCTGTTCCTTCGTGTCATGGTGGGAAAACAACTGATCAGTGGGGGGAGCTTTCGCAAGGGTCGGCACAGCCTAATGTATCACAAGAGAGGATGACATGGGTGCCTAAGATGTTCGGTTCAATGGGTAAGGGCACTACCCGCGTACCACCACTACTTGCACAAGGTGCCGACGGTGTTCGACGACGTCGCAGGAAAAAAGCACAAAGCTTGTATGTATAGCTTGCCAAGTGCCTGCTAGCATTACTAGCTTTGAGCTTTTTCATACGCAGGGATAAAGCTCATAGACAGAAAGAACACCTTTGCTCATGGCACCCAGTTATCAGTGGGACAGGTGGTGTCCCGCCCATTTTTTCGACAATGTTCTTTTACAAGCAATAAATATTCTTGTGGTTCCTATATGTGGTATAATTCAGTTGGGAAAAGGCAGCGCACGAACCATCAGTAGATTTTTCGCGCCTGACAAAGGGTTCCAGTTAACTTTCCCAGCTAGCAAAAATCACATTTGTCTTGTGTCTAGCCAATGCCTTCTGAAAGTAATCAGCAGTCCAAAGAAAGTAGCTGTTATAAACAAGTGGACTGCTGCTCGTCAAGCTGCGTTTAATCATAGCTCTTGAGGAGTGGTTGATTAAAAATAAATTAAGCAATCTACCCAGGACAACAGTAATAGTGACGAAGGGGAAGAAATAGGAAGACTGAAAATGAAAATGAGTGGTCACCTACTGCTCACTTTTGCGTCACATGTGACTTTTGTGTTTTCGCAACCTTAACACACATGTTGAAATGACATCTGCTGGAGTTTCGAATTGACCCCCCACCTCCTCAATGCTTTTCACGGCCATTCACACATGCGAGTCAAAAAAAAAGGCTTGTGATTGGATGCCACTGCCTCTTGCAAAACCCAAAGCTTCTGGGGTCCAGCAGCCCAGCACCACACCTCATTATGGGCCGATTATGGCACTGTGGACAGGGACGTGGCAAAAGAACAATCGACTCACCCATCTTAATGCTCGAAAAAACAACTGCCTTCGTTTAATATTGCCACATACCTAACGCGCCGCGTGGCCTCCACACCGGGTCGGAAACAATGACGAAGCAGCAGTTGGCCCTCGAGGTGCGCTAACTCTGTAACCTGGGACCTGGCTCTCTAATTAAAAAAAAGGCTCTCAGGCTTGGGTTCTCCCCGATGCCTACCTGCATGGCTCCTCAGATGATGACACTGGTGGAGGTTCGACCGATGCTCCCTTCTCCTGCAGACGACACGAGTGCATGCCTCTTGTGTCCACCCCTGTCCATCGTGCCAGGCTCCGAAGACTGACCCCTGAGGTCTTCCCTCCTGAAGGCGCGCCCTCGACTACCACTCCTCCCATGGCGACGCCAATGACCGCCCTGACTACGATTGTCCCTTCAGCCAGACCCACCTATCTCGCCCTTCAGACCCCACGAACCCCCCCCCCCTAAGCCTTTTCACGGTGACCAGTTCGAGGATGCCGAGAACTGGTTGGCTCACTACGAACGGGTTGCGTCCTTTAACTGTTGGGACGACGCTAAGATACGTAACGTGTACTTCAGGCTCGAAGACTCTGCTCGCACATGGTTCGAGAATCATGAGGCTACCTTGTCTATGTGGCTGGACTTCCGACATCAGCTCCTGACTACGTACACCAACAGCGACCACCAAGAGAGCGTGGAGCATGCCCTGACCTCTTTAATTCAACTTTCAAATGAGGGTGTTGCAATGTACATAGAGGATGTGACGCGTCTTTGCCATCGTGCCGATCCAGCCAAGAGTGAAGAAAAAAGCTGCGGCACCTGATGCGCGGCGTAAAAGACCACCTCTGTTCCAGCCTCGTATGGAACCCAACCAACCCCGTCGCAGAGTTTCTGTACGATGCTGTACACATGGAGCAATTGCTGCAGCAGAGGTCCAGCAGAGGTCTCGAGTGTTTTTCAGAATGCATGTCTTAAACTTTTGTGCTTCACACGGCATTTTTTTTTCTGACTTGCTTGAAAGAGCAGGACTTTTTCTTCACTTTTTGTATTATTTCGCTTGCTGAATTTTGGAAGCCTGTTGTGCAAACCTAACGGACTTCTGGTTTCACTCTGTTTTTAGGTGTGTATAAACACTTTCAAACAAGTGACTTTGTCAGGGTTTGTAACATACACGGACATGAACACTGGCAAGGTTATCGAAGTTCCGTTGTAGCGTGTCCGCCTGAAGCCAGCTGCTGTAGCGAGTGTGTTTCGCAGCTGCCCGAAATATATCTCTCAGCCACCATCACCACGGGAAGCACCTGCAGAAAAGATGGCCTGACTCGAGAAAGCGTCACTGCGAAAAGCTGCTGCTGCCCAAGAAGAAGATCGCAGGAACAAAATTTTCAGTTTTGGGGAGCTGTGTTCCACCCTTCCAAAGCTTAAGACTTCTGGACTGTGGTCGCTAGGCAGGCAAAGGTTTTGTTCCTGGAGATCTCCCTCGACCGTGCTACCGCAGTGCGTTCATCAGTGGTTGTCTTAGACAACTGGTCTGTTCAGGTATTTCTCGGAGAGTCCCGTCTCCACAATCTTGGAGATGAATGCGTGCCTCCACAAGTGAAGGATTTAGGCGAACTTGATAAAGAGCTAGTCTGTCGAAAAGCTGCAGTTTTGCTACTGGCAGCGAAAAGGAACATGAGCTACTCGCAACTGTGCTAATGCTCCTGGATGAGGTGAACAAGGATTATGAGCTCCCAGAACATCATGGATGGAACTTACATTACAGATACTGAAATCTGTGCGAAGCCAAGTCGAGCTTGTTTTGAGAAACGTGTCACGGTATCCACCAGATGTACCCGTGTTTTCAGGTCTGCTGTATACTATTTCTCCACATGCATAAAGGTTCATCAGAAGCTCGCTTAAAATTAAGCTGCAGAACCCAAACACTATTCGATGACTGTGTTCATCATATCACATGAATCCAGCTTTTGAACAGCAAGATCCTTGTCTCTTGAACTATGCTGAAACTCTATTGCAAGCAATGGCAGAGCATGAGCGCACTGTGACATTAATGCTGGATGAGATCCATCGTCAAACCTATTTTTAGTACAAAGCAGACTTCGTTACACGTCCCGCAGCCAACAGTTTCAATCCGGCTAACACAGCATATGTGTTCATGTTACAATGCCTTTTTTGTCAAACAACAAGGATGTTGTTCACATTTTGCCAGTCACATAGATCGATGCAAAAACACTGCATTTATTTTTGCACAAGCTTATTGCTGACCTTGAGTCACTTGGATTTGAGGTACTAGCTGTTGTTTCAGACAACAATGCCATCAATCGAAAAGCCATGACAAAGCCAGTATAGTTTACACACACCCGGCTTATTCCTCTCGTCTACTGTTTTTAATTTTGAACCCTGTGCACCTTTTGACGTCTATTCGGAACAAATGGCTAAACCAGAGAAACAGTGGAAAGTGTATATATTTCCACATTCCTGGGCATTCTCGTGGTGCTGTCTCCCAGCTGAACTGCCTTAACTGCTAATCTGGCTAGCCTTAGCCATGGTGGCGGGCAGTTCTTCTGCCGCTTGGGAGTTTGCTGCTGCCTGGCACTTCCCAGTAAAGCGTGTCCTGGCCGTCCTGACTGCCTAGCCGTGACATATTTGGTGGAGCCGGCTGGGCAATGGCCCATGTACACTAACTCCGAAGACGCCCTTGAAGCCAGTTCTCAGTGCGTGTACACAACCCCCGTCCACAAAGAAAGCCGCCGCCTGCTAGGCCTACAGCCAGAGTTCAGCGGCCTGACAAAACCGACAAGAGAGACGACATCAACCACTGGTAGCCAGACCACTCAACGTTTTGGAGCTGACGCTCTGTTCGTACTCCACGCGCCCCGGTCACCGCTGACGTTCCACGGTGATAGGTTCGAGGACGTTGAAGATTGGTTGGCCAGTTTCGACCGTTGGCAGCCTTCAACCAGTGGGACGGTGAGCACAAGTTGAGGAATGTCTAGTTTGCGCTAGAGAACTCGGCCAAGGTCTGGTTCGAGAACCACGAGACCTCTTTTGCCCCCTGGGAGGTTTTTCGACGCGAGTTGCTGGCGACATTCGGCACCAGTGAAGGAAAAGAGAAGGCTGCAGTCACTCTGCACTCGAGGTCGCAGCAGCCAAATGAGAGCGTCCCCATGTTCGTTGAGGACATGATGCACCTCTTCAGTCGAGCCGACCCTGCTATGGCCGAGGCCAAGAAAGTGCAGCACCTAATGCGTAGTGTTAAAGAACAGCTGTTTGCTGGACTTGTCAGCGACCCTCCAAGAACAGTGGCCGATTTTACAAGGGAGGCAATGAGCATGAAGCGCTCCTTGCAGGAACGCGGCGCGCAGTACGGCCAGCAGGCTAGTATGGCAGCCGCTCAAATCTGCTCGTCAGGAGCATCGTTCGCGAAGAACTCACGAAACTCCGCTTCGAAGCCCCACAGGCCGGCATTGCTGCACTGTCGGACGTGGTGCGGGATGAAATCCGGCGAGTGGTGCAGCCAGCACCAGTTGTTCCGGAGCTGCAACCCTACATCATGACCTACAACGAGGCAGTTCGACGGCCTGCGGCAGTGGCACAAGCTTTTTCACCTGCGCCGGCTGTGCAGTACCCACGTCCAGCTGTGCCCACCACCGTGCCACAGGAATTCCGGCCCGCCATGCGTAAAGCGGATGTGTGGCGAACGCCGAGGAACCGGCCACTCTGCTACCACTGCGGTGAGCCCGGCCACATCCTGCGCAACTGCCCCTACCATCGAATGGGTTTAAGGGGTTTTGCTTCGGACGCCCCTCGTCGACACTACTGCGAGCGACCTCAGGAGATTGAGCAGTACCTGACATCCAACTTGCAGCCTCTGACTGTGCCGTGACGCCTGTCTCGATCCTCACAGCCAAGGAGATTCTCTTCTCCCAGCTGCCCGTCAACCTCTGGCGAATTCAGAGGCACATCCTCATGGCGGGAAAACAGAAGACGGCGCCACAAGAATGCCCCGGAATGTGGCATTACAATATTATCCTGATCCAAGCAGCAATGACCCAAAGCCACCTATTCTTACGGCATCATTTAAATCTATGTGATCTGCATGAGGCTGAGCAGAATAACCTTTTAAAGCTGGCACCAACACTCTCACTGAAAGCACTGAATCCATCAACTATGGAGCATCAGAAGGTTAAGCTTGCTCTCAGGATTTTTAATGACTTGAAAGCAGCTGCATTGCAATGTTCCACAGTGCAACATGCCAAAGGAGCAGCAGATTTCATAAACACTATTTTGACATGGTGGCGAATAGTATATGTAAAGACGCCAAGAAAAGGTAAACGCCTGCGTGATAAAATGCAGTCTCTCCGAATGCGTCAACAACATGTCCACAGCTGGAATTTTTGAGGAAAATACCAGAGTGGCTAGACTACAGGGCTAACACGATGCTGGCCATCAGACGAAAGAAACTCACATGGCTTTTGACCACACGAGCCACACTCTGTATCAGATCTCTTTATACTGCTTGAAAGAGCTGGGATTTTGGTATGTGCTCCTTGGCAAATTTCAAACAGATTGCCTTGAGGATAGATTCGGGAAGTATCACCAGCTATCCGGAGCCCAATACCATGTCTCAATAAGGCAGATTTATGAATCTGACAACAAGCTCAGGCTTCAAAAGCTAATGGACATGCCTGATCTTGACATTAATGCGGAACTGATCTTTGACATAAGTGTTGAATCACTTTGTGCACAGTTCAGTACAGCAGTGACCAATGCTGATGTAGCAAAAAAATCGCCAACGCAAAATGGCATCCTCCACGCCACGCCAAAACCAAACCAGAAGAAGGATGCAAGCCTCACCTGGATGGCACCACCAAACTGGGTCACGGGAAAACAAAAACTGAACACGAAATCATTGAAGCCTTCAAGATCAGGACTATTGGAACACAAAACTGCGTCAGCACACCATCAATAGCTCTCGAAGGTAGCGAATTAGACTGGTTGAGGTCACTGGCCAGATTATACACAAAAGGTGAAGGCAGCTTTTCAGATGCAAATTGATTATTTCGTTCTTAGATCAATTATGCCATTCTGCTCTGTATAAAAGTGACATGTTTTGTGAAGTAAACTAGTTGAAAGTACGCGCTTCGTCCACCTGCGTTTTCGTCTTTCTGTGCCTTTTAGCGCGATTTGATCAGTATGAAGCACCAACTAGCCCCCGCTCTTGCATTGCCCTATGTAATGCGCAAAAGTGAACAAACGTTTTTCACACGGTCACTGACCCAAATTTCATTCTACAATGTGCAACCAAGTTTCGAAGGATCTGCACTGTCTGGTCGCCGATGGCATTCTTTCTCCAGTATCCAGTGCTGCTTGGTTGACACCTACGGTTCCCGCAGTAACGAGTGCCTGCGATTGTGGGGGGATTTCAAAGTGACTGCGAATGTTGCATGCCTCACTGAGCAATACCCACTACCACCATTCCACAATTTTTTCGCAATTTTTTCCCTAACTTAAACAATAAAGAGGTTTTTAGTTCCATTGACCTGAAGGATGCTTACAATCAAGTGCCACTGGATGGTAACTGGGTAATACTTTATTCCTGAGTAATACAACCATTTTCTGGAAAGGAGCCACTGGATGAAGCCTCAAAACAAATCTTGGTGGTAAACAACCCTAAAGGGTTGTACTGTTACAACAGGCTGCCTTTTCTTGCACCTTCTGTCCCGGCAATATTCCAAAAGCGTACGGAAAACATTTTGCAAGGTCTAGCCAGGTGTCCCAAGCTTACCTAAAATGACATTGTGGTGGGAGAAAAATGGGACAACTGGAACCCCTTATGCGAAGTATTCAGAAGATTTCGTCATTACAGTGTCAAATCACATTGGAAAAAGTGCAAACTCGGGCAGCCAGAAATTGAGTACCTAGGCCATCGATCAAAGCAAAGGTATTGTGTTTCCAACTGATAACATAAACTCTGTCCTAAGAACACCAAGGCTAACTTGCATGGCAGAACTGCAGTCATTTATCGGTCTTGCAACATACTATATGGCGTTCTTGGGGAACTTATCGGCCATACTGGCTCCATTTTATGACCTGCTGAAGAATGTGTGCCGGCACAGAGGGACGAGAGGAAACACACATTCAAAACTGCAAAGCACGCGTTAAGAGATGCCACTGTTTTCGTTCACTCTCCAAAGAAGTCACTGATAATGGAAACAGACGCCATCATGCAGCGTTAATGCTGTCCTTTATCATTGCTGCGTAGTCATGGCCTGTATGACAGCAATCTGTATATGCTGTAAGAGAAGAAATCATTGCTTCAACGGCACCACCCAAAGTAATCGGGAAATGTGAGGCGCAAATGAAGACAGCGGAGTGTGGCTGCCAGTGAGCTCAATTTTTGTATACAGCTGTTATTTTTCTTGACACGCGAGTTTCCAATGTTCTTTAGTTGTCTGCAAACCACAGACATATCGTGGACACCAGCTACAGTTGCAAGGCTGGTTGCCGAGGTTCGTGTAAGCACGGCACCACATTAGCAGTGTTCACAAACGACCATAAGCACACACCATGCACAGATCTGCTGTGTGTTTAGCAGAAGCATACTGCTCACCTATGCTCGGCACAAAATTATCTGTTGAACCCATTGCGGTGCTCATGGCTCAGTGGTAAGGTGCTCGTCTACCGAGCCGGAGTACCCGGGTTCGAACCCAATCGCGGCGGCCGCGTTTCGATGATACCTAGGTGGTCGAAATTATTCCGGAGACCTCCACTACGGCACCACTTTCTCTCTTCTTTCTCTCCCACCTTCCTTCAGGTGTCCGCCGAGATATGTGAGACAGATGCTGCGCCACTTCCTTTCCTCAAAAACCAAGTTACTAATTTACCAGAAGTTGCACACAAGTAAGATTACTTGCAGCCATGATTGCTTGCTTTCGTGAGAAGGCAGGCGTGTTTTTTATTTTCCTTATTCCCACAGGTCGTGCCCTGACGGTTCCTGTTCTTGAGCCTTTGTGCCCAATAAGTGCACAAGTGAACTCGTGCCTGCCCTGCTGAAAAGAAAAAAAGTTCACTGTTGCACTCCCTCTGGAAAGCACAACTATTGACGATGCAGACGCTGAGCTCATCAGAGAATGGTTTAGCCCTGAAATGTAGCTTTTTACTGCGGTGGAAGTCGTGGATGAGTGGATGTGTGGGCACTGAGCTTAAGAAGGTGCAAGATGCACCTTTCCAAAAGAGATAAAGACTTTTATGAGAAGTCTGCCAGAAAAAAAAATGCTGGTGAATTAAACGAAATCACATTGATGACGAGAGGTCAGGCAGCATCTGCAAGGTTTGCGGGCAGAATTTTTCCCACCTTTCTCTCTTTTTATTTTTCCGTCAACAGTCGATTCGTGTTTCGTAACGGCTGGCATCAAGAACGATGCGTCAGTGTACCCAGCACCAGTGTGCACAGGATGAAAACACGGACATCAAACACTGCAGCCCTAGCAGAATCCCTGGCAAAACCAAAGTGCTTCTCAACAGCAGCCACCTCATATGGCGCGGGAACTGTGGCATTTTCAGCAGTACAGAGAGCACTGCAGTTCGTGCAAAGTGGTGGCTGCCTTGCATAGTGCACGCACTTTGTTTGCAATGTTTACAGGGCAGCAGAGTGCTGCACGAAGGCTCAATGTGGATGCAGCAGCTGGAGGGTCAGCTGCTGTAGCGTAGCAGCGCCATCTATACTTTTGAATGAGAAATAAAATTGAAAAAAAAACCTGCAATAAGGTCCGACAGGGGGAGACACGGTCACCAACAGTCCCTTTCACTCCCTTGCTGCAATAAGTGTGCAATGTGCAGGGTACAAAAAGGGCAGTCGGGAACGACGGGAGGCAGTCGTCCCAGAGCTACAAGGAAGCACTAGCCCTGCCCCTCTCTTCCCTAAGCTTGTCCTGGACCGTCGGAGTAGTGGTACTGGTGCCTACCAGAAGCCCTCATTGGTCCGACGGTTCCCGGCCGAGCCAAGTGTGGACTCCCCACACTCTCATCCATGGACACATAGCGTTGCGGCATTGGTTACCCATCAGAGAGCCCCCGCCGCTTCCAAATGCCTCCAATCAGCACCCCTCTAATTGTTCACGGCAGCGCACCGCTGCCTCAGTTGTTCTAACCCTCTGTCGAACCTTCAAGCAGTTGTTCGCTTCTAAACCAGAAAAACCCTGCTCTTTTCTCTAGGTAGCACACACCCCCCTGTTGCAAGTAACGGTGCTCTACACTGCTAGCAACAAAGTGGTGGAGGTACGGGGTACTCAACTGTACCATAAACGAGAACTCATTTTTTCAAAGAATCCGCTGAATCCGCGAAGAATCCGCCGCAGCTCGGTAGCCTAGCGTAGGTAAAAGGTGTGCACACATTGCTGACTTTGTTGAGGCAAGACGATGTTCGTGCTTATGCAATACGAAGGGGAAGATAAGCGTTATGTCGTATCGGACGTCGATGTTAGAAATTTCGCACCCCGTGACATCAATGACATTGAAAGGGGGGAAGCCCTATGATGTGTTTTGGGAGGGCGACAGCCCCATCCTGCGAAGAATCCGCCGCAGCTCGGTAGCCTAGCGTAGGTAAAAGGTGTGCACACATTGCTGACTTCGCTGAGGCAAGACGATGTTCGTGCTTATGCAATACGAAGGGGAAGATAAGCGTTATGTCGTATCGGACGTCGATGTTAGAAATTTTGCACCCCATGACATCAATGACATTGAAAGAGGGGAAGCCCTATGATGTGTTTTGGGAGGGCGACAACCCCATCCCGCGAAGAATCCGCCGCAGCTCGGTAGCCTAGCGTAGGTAAAAGGTGTGCACACATTGCTGACTTTGTTGAGGCAAGACGATGTTCGTGCTTATGCAATAGGAAGGGGAAGATAAGCGTTATGTCGTATCGGACGTCGATGTTAGAAATTTCGCACCCCGTGACATCAATGACATTGAAAGGGGGGAAGCCCTATGATGTGTTTTGGGAGGGCGACAACCCCATCCCGCGAAGAATCCGCCGCAGCTCGGTAGCCTAGCGTAGGTAAAAGGTGTGCACACATTGCTGACTTTGTTGAGGCAAGACGATGTTCGTGCTTATGCAATACGAAGGGGAAGATAAGCGTTATGTCGTATCGGACGTCGATGTTAGAAATTTCGCACCCCGTGACATCAATGACATTGAAAGGGGGGAAGCCCTATGATGTGTTTTGGGAGGGCGACAACCCCATCCCGCGAAGAATCCGCCGCAGCTCGGTAGCCTAGCGTAGGTAAAAGGTGTGCACACATTGCTGACTTTGTTGAGGCAAGACGATGTTCGTGCTTATGCAATACGAAGGGGAAGATAAGCGTTATGTCGTATCGGACGTCGATGTTAGAAATTTCGCACCCCGTGACATCAATGACATTGAAAGGGGGGAAGCCCTATGATGTGTTTTGGGAGGGCGACAACCCCATCCCGCGAAGAATCCGCCGCAGCTCGGTAGCCTAGCGTAGGTAAAAGGTGTGCACTCATTGCTGACTTTGTTGAGGCAAGACGATGTTCGTGCTTATGCAATAGGAAGGGGAAGATAAGCGTTATGTCGTATCGGACGTCGATGTTAGAAATTTCGCACCCCGTGACATCAATGACTTTGAAAGAGGAGAAGCCCTATGATGTGTTTTGGGAGGGCGACAACCCCATCCCGCGAAAAATCCGCCGCAGCTCGGTAGCCTAGCGTAGGTAAAAGGTGTGCACACATTGCTGACTTTGTTGAGGCAAGACGATGTTCGTGCTTATGCAATACGAAGGGGAAGATAAGCGTTATGTCGTATCGGACGTCGATGTTAGAAATTTCGCACCCCGTGACATCAATGACTTTGAAAGGGGGGAAGCCCTATGATGTGTTTTGGGAGGGCGACAACCCCATCCCGCGAAGAATCCGCCGCAGCTCGGTAGCCTAGCGTAGGTAAAAGGTGTGCACACATTGCTGACTTTGTTGAGGCAAGACGATGTTCGTGCTTATGCAATACGAAGGGGAAGATAAGCGTTATGTCGTATCGGACGTCGATGTTAGAAATTTCGCACCCCGTGACATCAATGACTTTGAAAGGGGGGAAGCCCTATGATGTGTTTTGGGAGGGCGACAACCCCATCCCGCGAAGAATCCGCCGCAGCTCGGTAGCCTAGCGTAGGTAAAAGGTGTGCACACATTGCTGACTTTGTTGAGGCAAGACGATGTTCGTGCTTATGCAATAGGAAGGGGAAGATAAGCGTTATGTCGTATCGGACGTCGATGTTAGAAATTTCGCACCCCGTGACATCAATGACATTGAAAGGGGGGAAGCCCTATGATGTGTTTTGGGAGGGCGACAACCCCATCCCGCGAAGAATCCGCTGCAGCTCGGTAGCCTAGCGTAGGTAAAAGGTGTGCACACATTGCTGACTTTGTTGAGGCAAGACGATGTTCGTGCTTATGCAATACGAAGGGGAAGATAAGCGTTATGTCGTATCGGACGTCGATGTTAGAAATTTCGCACCCCGTGACATCAATGACATTGAAAGGGGGGAAGCCCTATGATGTGTTTTGGGAGGGCGACAACCCCATCCCGCGAAGAATCCGCCGCAGCTCGGTAGCCTAGCGTAGGTAAAAGGTGTGCACACATTGCTGACTTTGTTGAGGCAAGACGATGTTCGTGCTTATGCAATACGAAGGGGAAGATAAGCGTTATGTCGTATCGGACGTCGATGTTAGAAATTTCGCACCCCGTGACATCAATGACATTGAAAGGGGGGAAGCCCTATGATGTGTTTTGGGAGGGCGACAACCCCATCCCGCGAAGAATCCGCTGCAGCTCGGTAGCCTAGCGTAGGTAAAAGGTGTGCACACATTGCTGACTTTGTTGAGGCAAGACGATGTTCGTGCTTATGCAATAGGAAGGGGAAGATAAGCGTTATGTCGTATCGGACGTCGATGTTAGAAATTTCGCACCCCGTGACATCAATGACTTTGAAAGAGGGGAAGCCCTATGATGTGTTTTGGGAGGGCGACAGCCCCACCCGGGACAGTTTTTACAAGGCCACCATTGCCCATATGACCGAGACTGAAGAAGAAATGTGAACATGGCGTCAAAACAAGTGCATGGCCTTGCGCAAGTGTTCCTCCAAGGAAGGCCCACCACGGAAGAAGTCCAAGCTGAACTTTCAGGCTAGGGCCCTGGCGAAAAGAAGTGCTGAGGACAAACTCATGGAGCAGACAAGCGAGCTGGAGGGGACTGAGGACACAAGCAAATCTATAAACCTTCAATCCAAGGTTGCAGACTTGGAGGCACGTGTTAAGGAGCTCGAGAGCCTCAACAAGGAGCTGCAGAAGGCCCTCTGTGCCAAAATTTTGAATATGGATTCCTGTGTATTGGAATCTGGCCGTACGCAGCCAGAACCACCTGGAGCAGGAGTCTTCAGCCATGCTTCTAGGGTTCGAAGTCAGTGTTCCCACGGCAGCAGTGCTTCACAGGCTAAGCCCTCGTCGCCCTTGCTGCAACTGGCTGTGGACCCCACACCAATGCTGACATGGACCCAGTAGACGGAGCAAGGCTGCCAAAAGCTGCAGAGCCCACAGCACAACTGGATGCCACAGCGGGGACCACAAATGAAGCTGGAGAGGTCCATGTTGGGCACGGGAATTATGTGCCTGCAGCTGCATGGCATCGCCTGCTGACACTGGACAGTGATTCCACACTTTGCAAACAGTGCCACGACCGCCGGAAGCAAATCAAAGCACGAAGTAATTCGGCACCCATCGATCCTTACGAAAAACGGCAGGATAAATATGTTATTTGCAAACTATAAGTAAAGGGCTTTTGTTCACGGGTGTGTGCATTAGCCATAATGGTTATCATGTGTGCAATGTGGATTATGCCGTGTATTTGTATGAAGTGCACATTATTGACCTTACGATCTTGTACCTGTTTTCCTGCATGGCAGTGCTAGTTGTGCAATGTTGGTGTGAATAAGTGTTTGTTTATTTTTGTGAAATAGCTGGAAGAGATGTGTGATCATTTGTTTCTCATGTTTAGTGTGTGGTGTTGAGTTCGTGCATGCCATCTTCCGCCTCACTTTTTTCATATTCTTGTGTATGTATCTGGTACTAGCCTTTGACTATGGATCCGCTCAGCTTTGTGTATTGAAGATGTACCTGTTATGACAATAATAAAAAAGTATTAGAATAAAAAATTTTAAATAATGTTTGTAAGTGAACAATTCAACCAGTTATTCGAAGCTGCGACTGCTGCTAAAAGGGCATCCCATATAGCAACGCAGTCACATTAATAACAGAAGACTGTACGAGACGTGTTCTGCGAAATCGTGTAAACAAGGTCACTGTTGCCGACAACAGTACCGATCAGCAGAAAGCAAGGGTTTATGGCCCTTCTTCCCGACCGCATGACCGCATTTCTTCACGAAAGCCAACAAGGATGCAGAAGACTGGGTTCATCGATACGAATGCTACTCGGAACCAGTGGGATGGTCTGACGTGCAGAAGGCGAACAATCTTATTTTTGCTTTCGGCGACGACGCCTGCCGATGGTATGGGCAACCTGCGCTACCTAGGTGGTGCTGCTAAATTTAAAGCCCCTTGGACAAGCTGTGCCATCTCGTGAACAAATGGTAAAACCCTAGTAGGACGGCGCGAGGGGTCCTGTGTAGCATGGTCGGCGAGCATAGTGTGGCCTTCGGCTTGTAAGATCTATTTCGCTTTGTCTGTGTTGTCAACCGCAGCTTACTGAACGACGTTGCGTTAAGATTCAAAGAGTGACTTGATTGCCGTAGCCCTCAGCGAACTGAAGTGTCACACACGCTGCAGCGGCTGTCATCATGCCGCCAGTGATACTGCAGTATAGTTTTCGGAAAATAGTTTCCGATCTCAGCGATATCTTTTACGGCAGCGCACTTGAGAAGGGCCGGAAGCTTTGTACTGCAAAATATGAGTACACAGTAGAGGAAACAATCCCGGCTGTTGGCGGACCGTTGTATCTGCGTGCGAAGTGCCACTCGCAAGTGAAGAAAGCCTCGTACGACGTAAACATTCAAGTAAGTGAATTTTCACGCATTTACTTTACAAGTTAAGCATGGTAAGCATGTGCACATCTCCACATGTTTCGCGCTTTTCTTGAACTATATTTACGCCGCCAATGTCGTGTCCTTGCGTTTCGATTGATGCGCACCGCTCCGCAGTTTAGTGTGTACGGCCGGCGTTCATGATATTTGTGGCCTCTGTTTATTTTTTTAAGCTGACTGCAGGGAGCGAGATCCGCGGCGCATTGTGCACGTGCAGAGCAGGGGCTGTTGGCACGTGCAAACATGCTACAGCTGTGATGCTTTACGTGAACGACGGTGACGAACCGTCGTCAACTGACAAGCTGCAGGTTTGGGGCTGCCCTGCTTCTGAACTGGACACCCAAAGAGCCTATCGAGGATCTCCAAAAGTAAAATAAATGAAAGGCATAAAAGGACTGCAGCAATTTATGTTGCCGCTACCTATTGTTTATTTATGCTGAAAGCTGCCCTACACACAACTTCATTGGTTATTGAATCATTCCAGCCACTAGCATCTGCTTTGCATTGCTGATATTCATGTCCTTTCTTTGCTCCACCTCTAAAGTCCTTTCATGAACCGCCAAACCAACTCATTGAGATCATAGCCACTGAGTTCGGTTTTCTTTTTTTTTTTGGAAGTCAGCCCAGCATCCTAAACCAGCTCGTTTGTTTTTCACGGTTGTATTACCATAATGTAAGAATATTTAGTTATGAAATAATGCTCGGTGTATATTCATATTTTTTTGAAGGGTACTCAGCTATAGTTACAATAAAAACCTCACACTTTTGTGAATCTGATGTTGGTTGTGTGTGTTGTACTTGCTTTTTTTTTTCCAGAGTACAAGCCTATATATGTAGGAGCCAAGGCTCCGAAGGAAGAGCCACCATCATATGTTCTTTCGCACTTCCCAGACATTAACAGCAGCATGCATGCTGCCCTGCGCATTCAGCAGGTTGGCAATACTGAGCGTGAAGTGCAAGAAGTCCTTGAGGACCTGATATCCCAAGCAGCACTAAATGCTGATATAAGCAAAATAGAAAAAATGCTTGATTGGCAAAAGCAGCTGCCAGTATGCACCTCAAAAAGCAAGTCACAGTTGGTTGCTGCTGGAGGCCCTCAGGAGTAGCTCTTCTTTAAGTCAAGAGTGGCTTACACACAGCCCGAGGCTGCAGTTTTAGCAGCACAGACTGTAATACAGGCAAAATGCGCACGGTTGGTGGCTGAGCTTCTGTTGTTTTTATTCTTACCCTTATCATATGCTTTATGTATTTCATGCATGCCTTTATTTAATCAAACTGTAATGTCGTCCGATAGGGCCAGTAATGCTTTCACCTTTAAAATTTGGTGTGAGAACGCATGCTGAGCTTGCTAAGGCAAGATACCACTGATTTACGGTTCATTTATCAATGACATATTTCCATGAACATGTCTTCCCACTTGTATGATATGATAAAATTATGACAGCATGACGCTCTCCAAAACAACTGTGGAAGCCTTCAAATATGCTAACTGTAATGCTGCTTAATTATTGGATATACTTGGTCTTGGTTTGGCATTCTCCAACTATGCTCTTATCCATGAGAAAATGTAGGACCAGTGGAATTGATTTGAGGCGTGACATCATATTAATGTCAACTGCAACAGTGGCATTGCATGTGGTATATCAACAGTGGCATGTCGGCCTGACCGAGCTCTCACAATTGACAAACTGATCACAGAAAGCAGAATTTCATTCGATTTGTCTTTTTTTGTGCTTGCATGAAATGAGAGAAAACAATAATGCCTTTATATTGTCACGGAACCAAGGCAGGAGACACCATTCACCAGCAGCGCTAACAGAACCAGCTCTCAGGGAGCGTGAGCCAACTCTCACCTCTTTGTCTTCTGATGCCACCTGGGGCCACCTGGTGGCATTACTCCCCCTCCCGAAAAAAGGAAAAAAAAGAATGGAAAACCACTACGACTACACGAGCTAACTGAAGGAAGTAGGAGAACAACAATCGAAGGAGCAAAATGACAGGGGGGAAAACGGGCCTCTGCGAAAAAAACAAAAATCAAAACAACTGTGGAAGCGCTGTCACTTAGTGCGTGAAAAAGCGCTTCATATGGAGTATGCGCACTACTTCTGGCTGGAGTTGACGGCGCGCACTGTGCACAGAACCGTCGGGTAGAACTCAATAAGTCACATCTGTTATGCGACGCACCACTCTCTAGGGGCCAAAGTAGCGGCATAGGAGTTTTGCCGACATGCCTGGGCGACGGACAGGTGTCCATACGCACACTTGGTCGTCCGGTTGGTACTCAACATGGCGGTGTCGCTGGTTGTAGCGGCGTGCATCTGTCACCTGTTGCCTCCTGATGTGCATGCGGGCGAGTTGGCGGGCTTCCTCCGCGTTTTGGACAAATTCTTCGGCGTGTGGCGTGAGTGCCGGTCGTCGGCAGTGCATGGGAACATGGCATCCAACATGGTATGCACATCGCGTCCATAAACAAGGCGAAATGGCGTAAAGTGAGTGGTTTCTTGTACGGACGTATTGTACGCGAAAGTCACGTATGGAAAGATCTCGGCCCAAGTCTTATGCTGGACGTCTACGTACATAGCGAGCATGTCTGCTGTAGTTTTGTTGAGTCTCTTGGTGAGCCCATTGGACTGCGGGTGGTAGGCAGTAGTTTTGTGATGGCTGGTATGACTCAACCTGAATACCTCGTGCATGAGCTGCGCTGTGAAAGCCATTCCCCAATCGGTGATTACGCTGGACGTGTCACAGAACAATGCGATGCATGAAGAACTGCGCAATTTCAGACGATGTGCCACGCGGCACCGCTTTGGTTTCGGCATGGCGTGTCAGGTAGTCTGTGGCGACAATTCTCCACTTATTGCAGTAGTTTTGTTGAGTCTCTCGGTGAGCCCATTGGACTGCGGATGGTAGGCAGTAGTTTTGCGATGGCTGGTATGACTCAACCTGAATACCTCGTGCATGAGCTGCGCTGTGAAAGCCATTCCCCGATCGGTGATTACGCTGGACGTGTCGCAGAACAATGCGATGCATGAAGAACTGCGCAATTTCAGACGATGTGCCACGCGGCACCGCTTTGGTTTCGGCATGGCGTGTCAGGTAGTCTGTGGCGACAATTCTCCACTTATTGCCGGCCAACGATAGGGGGAATGGGCCGAGAAGGTCCATGCCGACTTGGTCAAAGGGCGTCCGAGGAGGTGTAACTGGTTGGAGTAAACCCGCGGGCTTGAGGGGAGGTGACTTGCGGTGCTGGCACTCATGGCAACCTCGGACGTAGCAGTGGACGGTGGCAGCAAGTTTTGGCCAATAATAGGCCTTGCGTACTCAAGCGAGAGTGCGTGTAAACCCCCAGTGACCAGAGGTGGGCTCGTCGTGAGAGGCAAAAAAGATGTCAGCACGGAGGTCTGCCGGCACGACAAGGAGATAGGGCCGGTCACCGTGGCTCGAGTTTTTCTTGAACAGTATGCCATTGCGCATGCAAAAAGAGGAGAGGTTCCGGGAAAACTCCTGAGGTATGGTAGCAGCACGGCCCTCCAAATGGTCAATGACGGGTCGTAAGCTGAGGCACAAACGCCTTCAGTCGGGGCCACACCAGACATCCGCCTTGCGCAGAGGTGGCGATCATTCGGCAAGTACTGCGCCGGCTGCACGGAAGGTAGCGGGACGTGATGGTCAGGAACAAATGACGCAGATGCTGGGACAGGGCGTCGCAGAGCCTCAGCGTATGTCGGGCGGTGGTCAGGAACAAATGACGCAGATGCTGGGGCAGGGTGTATGTCAGGCGGTGGAAGTCATTCCGGTAGGGCTGAGGTTTGTCACCCAGCAACGGAGGTCTGATCACTTGTTGCACAGAGAGCACAGAGAGCCGACCACTGGCTGCGACGCACCGCAAATCTTCTGGAGCTCTTCACATACAATAGAGCGGACCATGTCCCGTAGGAGGTCAGGGTTGTGTCCGAATGTCGGGAAGGACTCTGTCACGGAAGCAGCATGTACTGGCCGGTCGCATACGGTGGAACGCCTCTGAAGGACCTGCTCCATTGTAACCGCCTCCTTCAAAAACTCGGCGACAGTACCGGGGGGGGGGGGGGGGGGGGGGGGTTGCGTACGAGGCCAGCGAAGAGTTGCTCTTTGACTCCGTGCATTAAGTGGCGGAGCTTTTTGTCTTCCGACATAGCAGGGTCAGCCCTCCGGAACAGCCGCGCCATGTCTTCAACATACATGCTGACAGTCTCATTGGGCATCTGTATACGGGACTGCAGAGCCTGCTGAGCTCGTTCCTGACGATCCGCGCTGGTGTATGCCTTGAGCAGACGATGGCGGAGCTCATGCCATGATGTCAGAACTTCTTCACGATTCTCGTACCACGTACGAGCGCCGTCTTCCAGACTGAAGAAGACATTCCGAAGCTTTGTGGCGTCGTCCCACTAATTGAAAGATGCGACGCATTCAAACTGCATGAGCCAGTCTTCCACGTCCTCAAGCTGACTGCCGTGGAAGGGCTTCGGTACTCGTGGGTTCTGAAGAGTGTAGTAATGAGTAATTTGCATGGCTGGTCATGGGGCAGGCGCTGAAGTAGAATCCAGTGGCCCGTGCTCAGGGGGTGGTAGTCCTAGGTTGCGGCGACTGACTCGGTGCACTGGTGTGTCGACCGGCAGAGGAGCGAGGTCCGCAGTGCGAGAAGGTGTGTGTGACACAGGCCAGGAAAGTACCCAGCAGCTCCACCAAAAATATGTCACGGAATCAAGGTAGGAGACAATATTCAGATGGACAAAGCGAGACGACGGGCCCTCATAGACGAGGAGATCCAGGCGACCATTTTTTTGCCTGATGGGGAAGTGTCCGATATAGACGTCGACAACGACCCCGACGATCCAGACTATGAACCAGCGAAACAAGATTCTGTTCTTCACAATTGCCCTTTGGAATTTGTCACTAACCTTCGGAGCAACAATGCACCAGAACGCGAAAACAGCGAAGCGCCAAGCACGTTCCCTGAGGTACCGTCAAGCACTGCTCAAAAACCTAGGGGCGCTAAGAAGTCAAAAAAAGAGAAGCCAATGCAGAATTGGCAGCGCAAAGACTTGCCACTCATGAATATTTCATGAAAAGATAAGCTGCCACCACCACCTGCCAATGTGCTCACTCCTAACGAGTAGTTTTCAGCATTCTTTGATGCCCGAATGGTGGATACTTTGTGCTACCAAATGAACTTGTTCTCTATGCAAAAGAATGGTACTTCCATTGGCGTCACACTTGAGGAGATGAAGTATTTATCAATCCTTGTGATATCGGGAACAGTACGTATGTCCCACTTCCACATGTTTTGGCAGAACGGAACCCGTTCTGCTGCGGTGGCTGACTAGATGTCAAGAATTCTCTTACCAGTGTTTGCACATGAATGAAAACTTTCAAGCGAAGCCGAGAGATGCAGAGGGCTACGATTTTCTGTACAAGGTGCACCCCATTGTAGACCTTCTAAAACAAAATATGAAAACGGTGGCACCGGATGAGCGCCAAAGTATTGATGAACAGATTATCCCCTTCAAAGGAAGATCCCCTCTAAAACAATACATGAAATCAAAACCCCACATGTGGGGATACAAAGTCTTCACGCGCGCAAGTTCCTCTGGCATTTTCACGACTCCCGAATTCATGAAGGTAAAACCACAACGAATGAACATGGATTTGGCATATCTGGAGATGTCGTCTTGACTTAGTACAGGACCTGTAACCACATGTCAACCACAAACTATATTTTGATAACTGCTTCAGCAGTCTACGGCTTGTGGAGGAGTTGAAGTCTAGGGGATTTCACAGCGTTGAAACAGTGCGAGCAGACCGGACAGAGAAAAGAGTATGGACGACAGGTTCTACCAGCCGAAAGAGAAGGCTAACGAGAGAGGGCGGTCATGGAGATCATTTGAGGAAGGCGGCCATGTGCTCGTGCAAGGATTACGTCCTGGGGAATCGAAGTGGTTGCGGGGAGTTGTAGAACAGTGGTGCAGGGTATCCACCTACAATATTAGAATAGGGCAGCAACAGAGGTTTGTGCATGCCGACAACCTACGTCCGTGTTCATTTCAAAGTGTTGAAGGCGGGCCAACTGTGTATCCTTCTGTGCCTAGTTCAATGTCCGATTCTGTACCGGAAGGGCCATCTGCTAAGATCCCTTCCTTGGATATGTCTGAGCCGCAAGATTCATCAGCACCACAGCCTGTCCAAACATCTACGTTGCTGGGACAGAACGCCAGTTCGCCTGCAAGGGCCACGCTGCCTGCACCACCGCTCCGGGAGCATGCGCCACCTCCAAACACGCCACCTATTCAGTGCAGTGCTCGTTCTTGGAAGCCTCCTGGTCATTACACCCCATAGAGCTAGTGTAAAACAGTTAGGGCGAAAGGGAATGAACTGTCATGTGATCGCATTGTGAGCGACTGGATTGTAGTGACTGTGATGTGTGATGATGCAATGTTGAGCGGGGGCGTTGCTCTCTTGTTAAAAAGGCCAGCGAGCAGATCGCTCGGGGTGAGTCCATCTGTACGGCCCAGCATGCCGAATAAACAAGTTGCTTAGACGTTCTGCCTCCACTTCGCTCACCGCGGCTACAACATAATTGGTGACGAGGACTGGATGCTGCTGGACTGTGTAAAACTCATTGCGGTGTTCGTGGAGGGCGCTCTGGCGAGGCACAGGGATGGCAATGCTAGGAAGATTCGACCAGTTCATCGAGGACAGAGACGAGGACTTTGGGTCCTACGTGGAAAGGTTCGAGCATTTCCTGAAAGCCTCCAAGGTGAGCGACGACCTCAAGGTCTCGATGTTTATAACGGCCTAGAGCCTAGAAAGCCAGAGGACAAGACTTATGCGGAACTGGTAGAAGTGCCGCGAAGTCATTTCACACTGAAGCCAGTGGTCATCGCAGAACGATTCAAATTTAATCGGCAGAGCCAGCAAGAGAGAGAGTCCATAGCAGCATATGGAGTGGAGTTGAGGCGACTGGCAGCTTCATGCGAATTCGGGGAATTCCTCGATGACGCTCTGTGAGACTGCTTTGTAGTGGGCCTCTGCGACAGCACAACGCAAGCCAAATTGCTGAAGAGAAGCAAGCTGGTGTTTTCGGATGCTTGCGACATTGCGAAAAGCATCGAGCTAGCGCGGAAGGAAAGTCAGGAATCTCAACCGACGGGGGTGCAAAGTACAGTCGAGCACGTGACACTACATTCCAGTCGCTCACAATGCGATCACATGACACTTCTTTTGGCAGTTGAGATGACAAAATTATATTTAATATGTAGAGGAAACGATGTACTGGTGAAACTGCACGCATGGTCCAGAAGAAATGCATTGCTCATCAAAATAGACAAATCTAAAGCCGTCATATTCAGAGCTAAAAATGTGTATCTTGCGACTGACCTCACCTTAACACTTGGTAATAACACAATAGCAATAGTGAGTGCTGTAAAAACACTAGGCACTTATTTTAATGAATTCATGTTGTGGAACAATCATGTGGACCTGATAACCGCTAAGCTAGCTCGTGTTGTAGGAGTATTAAGAAAATTTCAGCGCACATTTCCAACTAAAACAAAGATCGTAATATATCATGCTTTATTCGAGTCTCATATTAACTACTGTAATTTGGTGTGGGGAACCACAACGTCTATGGGTAAAAATAAACTTCTGAAATTGCAGAAGGCTTCAATGAGAGCCACAGCGAATGTATCTTTTATGTCACACATTAGCTCCCATTTTTCAACATACCACATCATGAAAATCGAAAAATGTATGAATTTCGCATTCTTAGGCCCTATAAAGTTCAGGTTAAACAAAACAATATGTTATTTAGAGACATCGCTAAAGTACATGAAAATCCCTCAAATTACACAACACAATGCCGCGAACACTGGCACATTCCACATCCGCACACAAACTATGGCTTTGAAACACTTTACTATGCTTTGCCATACACATTAAATAAATTTAAAGTGACACAACAAAATATTACCAGCTCTTCTTTTTCTTTTAAAAGCTTATAAGAACTTTTTTTCTAATGCACCTGTATATTGATTGCACGAGTACCATTATGAAGTGAACATATAACAATGTCTTGTATTGTTGTATTTGCACAATTTTTGTTGCACTGCACTGCTTCTGGCTGATTTTTGTTATCTGTTATCTTTTTAGTGTAATCTGTGTTTTCTGTCCTGCACTGCCGAGTATAGAAGGGTAGTGGGAGCTTTGTCAAGCTGCTCTTGAGCGGCTTTTACTCCCATACACCTCAAACATGTATGTAAACATGCCTGTTTGAAATAAACTCATACTTATCGTCAAAGTGAGAAAAGTTTTCTTTGCCATGGAAGGCCCAGCCAGAATTTGGTTTGAAAACCACGCAGCTTCTCTGGCGATGTGGGAATCATTGAAGTGTGAGTTCCTCAAGGCACTCACAAGCATCGTCAGGTAAGAAAGAGCAGAGCTGCTTCTACAGTCACGCATCCAGCACCCAAATGAGATAGTGACCGCATACGTAGAAGACATGAAGCGCCTTTTTCAACGTGCCGATCCTGACATGACGGGGGAGACGAAGGTGGGGCTTTTATTGCATGGTGCTAAAGAGGCATTTTTCGGTGGTCTGACCTGCAATCCACCGAAGACCATTGCTGAATTTACCAGTGAAGCGGCCACCATTAAGAAAACCTTGGAAGCACGAGCCCGCCATTTTCCATGACAGCGCCAAGTGACCTCGATAACAGTCTCAGGTGGCACAGCATTCGAAGGCAACCCTCGTGGTCTGTCTTTTCTTCTCCTCATGGTCATAGACACGGCCGACTGGCTCATGGTCTGCTTACTCTTGGGGCTAACAAGCCCGAAGGGCTACAAGGCCGTTTCTAGAATGAGAACTTTTCCCCCCACAAGTACGTGTCATCTTCAAATGTCATCTTCAAACTTAATCAGTGCTTCAAATGAAGTACTTCACAACCTTGGCGTCTGGTCAAACGAAAATGCCCTACATGTAAACTGGACAAAAACTAAAGCACTCATTTTTCATGCAAAGGGTACATATATTCCCACTAACGACAGCTTAATATTAAACTCAATGAAAATAGAGATTGTTAACAAAATAAAAGTGATCGGAGTTGCTTTTCAAAGCTTACTATAGTGGGAAGAACATGTCAATTTTCTGCTGCAGAAACTTAGCAATATCACTGGCCTGTTAAATCGTAATAGATATAACTTGCCCACATCAGTCAAGTTATTAGTATATAATTCTTCGTTTCTATCACATGTTCGTTACTCTCATCCTGTCTGGGCAACCACCACCGATGCAAACCTAAATGAACTTTTCCTAATGCAGAAAAAAATTCTCCGAATCATAGCTAACGTTTCAAATCACTTGTTCAAACAATATAACATAACACAAGTATACCTCGTGTACAAATGCATGCTGTTGAGAAAATTTTATTTTGCCTCTAGGCAAAACAGCGCAACTTTAAGAGAAATCACAAATCTGCATGAAAGCATTCCAGTGTAGATCACTCGCTCTAGAGAAATCTATAATGTTCCTCTTTCTCAAACTAACTATGGACATCACATGCTGTGTAATTACACTTCCGAGGCTACTGAATTCATACCTCGCACAAGGCATAAACATCTGTAATCTCTCACTAACCGACTTTAAAAACTTATAAACTCTTGCACTCAACATACACAATTTCATTGAATTTTTTTTCCCTCTTGAGCAATTTCTACAAAAGGTTCCTGTATGTATGCATTGTTTGTTACACGTTTGTGGAACACCCACAAAATCATATCTTCAAATGTGTGTGTGATCAATGTTGTTTAAATTATCAGCTTTTTGTTACATTTATCACGTTGTTTAACTTATTAAGCGGACTCATTTTATCCGTTAACAGTGGTATAAGAAACTGTGCGCGTGTTCTCTCTGCTGCTGCCATTGTACTGGGACTGAGGGCCTTTCAAGCTGCTTTATGCAAAATTTGGCCTCAGTTTTGACCATTTTCTTTAAATGGAAAATAAAGATCAAATCAAATCTCGTACAGCTGCTGAGGGGTCTGCTGAGTGAGTACAGTTCGAATAAATTTGCCCTCAAAAGCATTCGGCTGCAAATGACAGGAAAGCCACAACAACAATCCTGATGATGATGATGGTGGACTTTTATGGCCCAGGGGCACGTGTGGCCAAAGGGCGCCATGGCACAAGGTATCTTTCTTCTACTCAAGGTGGGGCCAAAGACCCATTTCCCAAGCATTTCACCCTAAAGAAGCCGAGCACCAGACCAGAGAACAACAAACCTACGGATGTATAATAATTGACGAGGTGTGGTTGCAGGAAGCAACTGAATTTAACAAAATATCTTGCAAATTTGATGGATTTATAAACTATGACGACGTTGCCTAAGCGGATGCTGGACAACTAGCAGACCATGCTTTAGTCATTATGTTCAATGCCATGTTCGATTCATGGGTTCAGCCCACTTTAAGTTGTGCCATCTTTAAGGAACGAAACAGCGCAACTAAAACGAAGGACCAAGAAAAAGAGAGACATGAACACAGCGCGTGTTCGTGTCACGCGTGTTCGTGTCTCTCTCTTTTTCTTGGTCCTTCGTTTTAGTTGCGCTGTTTCGTTCCTTAAAGATGCAATACCAACTCGCCCACTATGCTATGCTGCTACAAGTTGTGCCACCAGGCTGGGTGCTGGCAAAAATTGCGGTAAGCTCGGTTCTGCAGCTTCACCAGCATGGTGCCCAAGTCTTGGCCGTGATCAGTGATGGAGCTGGAAACAACAAGTCAATGCGGAAGCACCTTGGGGTCAGTGGAAAGCTTGGCAAGGCCCAATGCAAGACGCAGCACCCGTGCCTTCCTGACGGTGCATTTCTGCAATTCATATGGGACAAGCCGCATGTAATCAGGTGTGTTCAAAATCACTTGATGAAGCACAAGTATGGAGAGGTAAGTTATTATAACCACGCCTTCTTATTATGTGTGGAATTGTTTCTTTTGAATGAGCATGTGTGCCTTGCTTTTATTCCCTGTAAAAGTGGCAATTTCACTGCAGATCGGGGACCATCAACTGAACTACCATCACTAGGTGCGGCCTGATGAGGCAGAGAAAAATCTGAGATTAAGGTGGTGCCAAAACTGACAGAGTATCCCGTCAAGCCACAGAGGATTCAAGCCATGAATGTTCGCCTGACAACTCAAGTACGATGTTTGAGAAGCCTTTCCTTGCCAACCTGTTATTGATATCTCCAGATTACATTTCCAAGCACACTTAGGCCGCCCACTGATCTGCGCTACGTTGTTCCTTGATAGCGCATCGCTGTTTTCGGGGCTAATGTTCAATGTTCATAGATACTTCTCATGCCGCCCGTAGGGAGCAGGCGGCCTGTCGCCGTCCCTGCCACCGTAGCACTGGCAGTCGCGGGTTGAGCGCCTCCATCGAAATTCGACCACCATGGCCGGGATCGAACCAGCGCCCTTTGGGTCAGCAGCCAAGTGCCGTAACCACTGAGAAAGCAGTGAACGCGCTTCATCAGCAGCTATGCCGACTGGGCCTCCTTCGCCAAGGATTTCAGGGCTGAGATCGCGGCCTGGACTGCAAAGAAAAGCTCGAGGCAGAGCTAGCCGAGCGCACTCAGCACCCTGTAGAGAGCCTCGAACAGTTCATACACGTCATATCAGAGTACTATGACCGCATTGGAGAGCTCATCACAGACGCGGAAAAAGTCGAGTGGGTCAGGTGGCAAATGCACCCGACGTTTCAGGATTTAACGAATAACACAAAATTTGCGAACCTGCGCAATATGACACAGGCCGCTGGCTCTATTATGGAGCGGGCATGGCACTGCCTGCGTTACGTGCCGTTGCCACTGCGAAGCATGCAGGCGGCGCCCGACCTCGCCTTTGTTGATGCCAGCACTTCGCACCGCCACTGCCCTACCGCAGAAGCCTCAACCAGTGACTGCAGTATGGGTGCTGTCCTCAGCCAACAGGCAGAACCAGGGAGGAACACCCCATGGGGTTCGTTAGCAGCAAGCTAACGCTACGTGAGCAGGCATACAGTGTGTCAGAAAAGGAATGCACCTTTTCCACCTGTCTTGTATGAGCAATTAAAATGTTGCAGTGTTGCAGAAAGGTCTCGTTTTCGTGTAGAAACTGACCAATGTCATTTAACCTAGCTTCAGAACACTGGTCTGGAACACTGTGGGACCACTCTGGTCGGCTTTCTGTGAAGCCGTCTGCTCTTGACTAACTGAGGGCCAGCTGCTGTCCCCAGTCAACCACGGATATCCGTGGTACGTGCGATTAAGATCCGAATCTCCAGTGCCACGTGGGGATGTCTGTAGGGCATGCCTACAGACGTCCATATCCAGACCTATGCATCGGAGATTCGGAGTATGTCCGAAAGACGTTTGTTATGGGATGGCTGGCAGATATCTGCAGATGGATGTGCGACGGGTATCCATGAATATGCCTCTAGGGATATGAACTTACATCACATACATATTTTGTTTTTCCTTGCATAAAAAAAATTTAATTATATTTTGCAAACGACAAATTCAGCCGACCAAATTTCTATACCGGCAATTAGTTTTATATTCGAATTAATCAACATCACTCTAATATGGTGCTGCTATGAAAGAACCTGAATTAAACTAACTGCATGACTTTCTGCGATCAATGCCCTTTTCTCCAGCATTCCGCCGAGGTAACCGAGGCATGCTGCCTTCCATGAAAACTAAACTCCTACCAGGAGCCGTGGCAGAACGACAGGCCTAAAAGTGGATCCAATCCAATCCATCAGCCACCAGTTTCGGCACGGAGCACTGTCGTCACATCGTGCTTTTTTCGACCTTTATTTTTGCTACACTATGTGGTTTGTTTGTTCTGCAGTTGCTTGACTGTGCTATAAATGTGATATATCACCTATGCACTCGACAAGACCTTCTTCTGCACCCGAAGCTGTCATGAAATAGCTCTGGCATCGCACTGCACCCGACTCCTTGTTGCCTCGGATGAAAGAAGCGGCATGTTATAGCTTGAAAGTAAGTAACTGTGCTTGAAGATTACTTTGATGATGTTGCCGTGGGATGAGCAAAGTGCTGTA
Source organism: Amblyomma mixtum (assembly GCF_055824585.1). NCBI lineage: Eukaryota > Metazoa > Arthropoda > Arachnida > Ixodida > Ixodidae > Amblyomma > Amblyomma mixtum. The sequence goes on along the minus strand of NC_143015.1, from coordinate 11,750,538 downwards.
GCATATTATACTCAGTTGTAAAACTTAATTGTTTCCAATGGAGTGGAACTTACAAGTACAAAGCGACAGCTGCCGCAAGCGTGTTTGCCCGCATTAGCGAGCCTATCGCGAAGTTCCGTAAGCCAGTGCATCGCGCCTCCCTCGTTCTACACTACGAAAAAAATTGAGACGAGGTGTACACATGCATGGTGTGAATCTTAAGGCAGTTGTACGTAGGTTCATAATTGCAATAAAACAACGCACGAAAAGGATAATGTCAGGACTGTGTGTGTTTTCCAGTGATTCGCTACTGATTTCTTATTTTCTTACTGCCTTTGCGGTGTTTATGTGGCCCGCCTGCGGAGTGTATTGGTGCCTAAATTATGCCACGCCATGGAAAGTGCAGATAGGTTGATGATGATGTAAAATTCGTCTAACTTCACAATTTATCGACTTGTTTCAATATTAGGCTTGTCGAATGGATGTTTCCAGCCATCTCCTGCACAGTAATTTGCACTGTGCAGTAGCATAGTTTAGAAAACTGAAGTGTTCTGTTAAATTTCCGAACTTCAGTCACACGTTATTCACCTATTTTCTTATCGCAGCGTACTAACTGCAATGAGACCATGCAGTGCATTGGTGCAGCTTTGTCAAACATGTTCATGCCCGCAGGGCTCAGTGCTGAGCAAGGTAGCAGGTCCATATATGGCACACCTAGAGATACATATCCCCGGATTGTGAGCAGACCTCTCTTCCTTACTCCTGTGGAGCTGTGGATCATCAGATATGTTGTTAGTGCTGGCTGGGTGCTTCACATAGCGAACCTTGTGAGCAAGCTTGTTTCAACAAAGGCCATGCTTTGCTGCATCATGACGTCTATGTTATGTTGACAAAGTGCAGTACAGGTTGCTCTCTCATATTTTATTTCGTTGGCCATGTAGTGCGTATGCGACTGACCTATGACCTATAGTACCTGGGAGTACAGCAGCAGCTTACAGGTAAGTTTAAACTACAGTGCAAGTTTGTTCCTCTCATATAATTGATACTTTCTTTTTCTTTGCTCTGTGCAGTGTTGGATAAAAGTTTTCAGGATGAGAGTTTTGGGGAAAAATTTCTGTACTGTGCTGTTAGCCAAGGCAGTTTAATCAGAAGACTAGAATCATGAGGGGAGATGGATGCTCGAATTTATTCAACAAGTTTCAGCTGACTGCCTAATGAGGCAATGTAAAAATAAATATTTTTCTGGAAATCCACACCCCGCAAACTTTTCTCTATGACTGAGCCTTGTGTCAACCACTAAGTCATCAGGTGGCTTGCAGGTGTGTGGTAAGGATTCCTACTCTCACACTTGAACTTTTTAGACCTTCAGTATGGATGTGATAGCCTGTGGGAGTAGCTGTAGTGTCTCGCACTGCAAACACATTGTTCATGCACTGGCACAAAGCTGTTTGCAGTAGGGTGTATCTCTTCTTTTATGTTTGCAGTGTTTTTAAGCAAAATATATTGCATTTCAAGAAATATTCTCACCTCCGTTGGTTACTACTTAAGAGTTGTGCAAGATTTAAACTTGTTCTCGTAGCTACTGATGCCTAACCTTGAACTATTTGTTGCAGAGACCGTTATAATGAAATATATGTGCAGTCTGAGGAACACCGCACTCCTTACACACCTGCCCATCACCTCTGAATACATGAACGGCTTTTATAATTTGATATAACTCAAGAATGCAGTGGCGAATGCCTTTCATCCAGTGGCACTGACCAGTTCTCAGACATCGTAGTTATTTCCTTAACGTGAAATCCCAGGTGGTTGGCATGTACCTCCGTGAAATGTGATTAACCGCCACATCATGAAAACCAGTCGATGGCTTTGGTTGGAGGGCTTTTGTTGAGGGGGCATTCGCTGCTGCATGCTTGAATTGCATCCTACTATAGTGCCAAAAGTTCATATTAGATGAAGGGGACATGCCAGCCTGTGTTATGTTCCACTACCTCTTCACAAGCTCCCCAATGAAATGTTCTTGCTTAATGCGTGCAAAGCTGTTAAACTGTCTATTTTCAAATTCTTCCAGCCACTGCTGATTTCAAATTGTCCCATGTTGATTTTTTCGTGTCTTTACAAGTCTTTTTTTTTTAACTTCGTAGCCTGTTTGAAAATTTATCTTCATTATTACTATTTTAGTAATATGCAGGGAAACATAAATGTAGTGTTACCTTTCTCATGCAACCGGTTGGAAAAAAATTGCCTGCCCTCGCATTTTTGTGTTTTTTTGTTTCAGACCTCTGCAACCCGAAGGTAAGCATACCTCTGCAAGCCGTGGTTGGCACGGTGGCATTGTAGATTACTAGCTTGATTTTGTTGTGTGTGCTATATGCACTGCTAACTCTTGTGTACCTCTTATCTCATCACAGAGCTGCATTGGTATGTGGCAGCAAGGCTGGAGAAACTATGGGTCAAAATTATGAAATTCTCTTAATATTGTCTTTCATTAATGTTTTTACTTACAGTATCTTGCACTTAAAAATTTGCCTAACCTTTCAGTAAAAGTATTCTATTTGTGTTTTGGTTTGTTTTTCAGAGCATCCCTTTTTGGAATACCAAGTTCAACCATGAGAGTTCAACCATGAGTTCAACCTGCACACAGTGACCTTTCCTATTGCATGAAACTTCTGCCGGTATGATCAGCTTGAAGAATTGCTCTTGAAGACTGAAAGCAGCTTTAATGTCATTAATAAAATTGTCTTCAATCTGATGCATTGTGCTTTCTGGCCACATACGTCCGATTTTTTGGGAATTTTGTGGGGCTTGATACAAGCTCATCGGAACTGCCGCATATATTACTGGCTGCAGTCACCAATGCCTGCTTCATGAAAGCGCAGAAAGCATGCCAAGCGAACGGCCTCATCAGATCCGCAGGGGATATACTTGGATATCTGGATCGGACGTCCGTGGGAGATAGTTGCAGTTACATATGTACCTCCGTCGGACGTCCGTGGAAGATCGATATCCGTATATCCGAAAAGGACCGGACGTACAGTGGTTGATTGGGTTGGTTAACTGTGCGCCCACTTGTCAGTGAGGAGGTGACGAGTAAAAGAAACTTGCGGGAGATTTATCCCTGTGACTTAGCCAAGGAAGACAACAGAAAGAGGAATGCCGTATATGAATACCAGACTTCGGCAAACTGGGAAAGCAAGCCAATGAGCGTCGTTGGCTCCCCCCAAATGCTGTGCCCAAAACAAAGACCATTTGATTTATTTATTTATTTATTTACCCTCAGGGCCGTTAGGCGTTACAGAGGGGAGTGGGAATAACATGCAAGTATAAAAAACAAAACAGCAGCTAGAAAAATTGAATATAGTTACAGCACACACTGGTATAAAATCAATAACAGAATTAACAAAAGGCAGCATTACACAAAACAAAACACAAAAGAAAGCAGCAGCTAATAAATTAACAAAGTTATAGACACATATTTATATAAAATTAATAACAGCGTTACGAAATGCAGCAGTATCCGTAATTACAGCAATATTCTGGGGAAGGTGATTCCAGCTGACACAAGTTCTGGGTATGAATGAATCGTGAAAACATCTTGTACGACAAGGAGGGATCCAAACTTTGTGACGGTGATCAATGCGTGCGGAAATATAGGGTGGTCTTTTTAGTAACTTCTCTTTAAGATAAGGATTATGATAAATTTTGTGAAAAGTACATAATGAAGCTATTGACCTGCGATGGGAAAGAAGCTGTAGGGAAAGGTTAGCAAAAAGGCAGGAAGACGATGAGAGAAGCTATTTAAAAAGCATCGAACACTTTCAACCAAGCTGCGAATGCCTGAGAAGTCTTCTCAGCTTTCAATTTGTCTTTGACTGTAATGCTTCAATGCTGTACAGTGGAACCTCGATTATATGTCCCCCGGTCATGCGACGATCCGCATTTTACAACGAATTTGTGCGGTCCCAGCAAAACTCTCATAGAGATAATGCACTAAGAACCTCGATTATACGACGCAATTTTAGAAGGACCTCGCTTCGTACGACGGCTGGCTCATACCGTCCGTGAAAAAAGGTCGTCAGCAAACGCAGGCCAGGATGTAGGCACACTTTAGCCAGCTGATAACAGGTTAATCTTCCCACCTATCAAGAAAAGCGCCCGAGCCGCCGCCCCACTGCTCACGGCAGCCTCAATGGTTATTTTATTTTGTTTGTTGAAAACTATCCCTCTAGCACCACAAATGTGCTGCATTTAAGTCGCAAAAAAAAAAAAATATGAGAAAGTTTGTTTGTTTATGTTTGTTTATGGGGTTTAACATCCCAAAGCGACTAAGGCTATGAGAGACGCCGTAGTGGAGGGCTCCGGAAATTTCGACCACCTGGGGTTCTTTAACGTGCACCGACATCGCACAGTACACAGGCCTCGAATTTCTCCTCCAAAGAAATTCCGCCGCCGCGGCCGGGATCGAACCCGCGTCTTTCGGGCCAGCAGCCGAGCACCATAGCCACTTAGCCACCGCGGCGGCGCAGATGAGAAAGTTCAGGCGTTAAAGATATCATGCTTAGCAGATCCCAATATATATGTGAAATTTATTATGAAGTAATACGGAAATAAATACATAATTTTATTTGAGATACGAAACTGTGACCACTCGACCACATTCTGCGGCCCATGCCATCACTTTGCTCAGACCCCGGCCTGCCCAGGCCATTCTGCTAGGCACTGTTTATCGCACTTGTAGCGCATCCGGACGTGCTCTGCGTTTTGCGAAGCGAACAAGTTACGGAATTTTCGGCTCTGAGCGGCTTGGTTCACCATGTCACGGAGTTGCGAACCGCTGACACTGGGAGATAAGCTCCGAATAATTGAACAGGCAGAAAAGAGAACGGGCGCAACAAAGTCCAGCAACGCTCGCGACCTCAACATTCCGGAGTGATGGCTGAAAACGATCTTGGCCAAGAAAGACAGCACACTAGTTAAAGCAAGCAAGCTCAGCATGAAGAGGAAAGCCGCGAAAGATGGAAAGTTTGCCGCCATGGAGGCAGCTCTCATGGAATGGCTGCGACATGGACGCAGCTCAGGGATTGCTGTTGACGAACCCATTTTAAAAGAAAAGGCGGAGACTGTTGCACTGCATTTCAACGTGGACGATTTTTAAAGCGTCCAATGGCAAGATGGAGCGCTTCAAGAAACGTCATGGTATTGTGTTCAGCCGCTGCTGCGGAGACAGCGCTTCTGTGAACCAACCCCTAGACTGTTGACGAGTGGTCCGAGTTACTGCCAGACTTAACACGGGTATACAAACCATCTGACATTTTTAACGCGGATGAGACCAGCGTGTTCTATAACTTGCAACCGGAACAGACGCTGACCTTCGCGGGAGAAAGTTACCACTGCGGCAAGCAGAGCAAGGAGCGCCTCACCATGCTATTTTGTGCTAACGAAGACGGCTCCAAGAAGCTTCCTACACTAGTGATTGAGAAGTTTGAGAAGCCGCGATGCTTCAAGAACCTGAAAAAGCTGCCGTGCCAGTATAAATTCAGCCGAAAGGCATGGATGACAGCTGCAATTTTTTCTTCATTCTTACAGCTGCTTGACTCAAGAAATAGGTGCCAGGAACAGAAAGATTCTTCTTTCTGTACTGTGAAAGGCCGTGAAGGACCTGTTCCGTAAAGCGGAGGATCCTCACTTGGCCCTACTGAGCTACTGTGATACGCCAGGCATGAGTGGACGACGGAGAGAGCTGAGCTGGAGCCCCCTGGAACATTCCAGTTTAGAGTGGTGGGAATATTTGAACACTTCATATTGAGAAGTGAATAATGTGGTATGCGATTTCGGCTTCAAAGTGAATAGCAATACTTGAAAACCTCTAATAGCAACGAACGCTTCGGTTGAGGTTTTGCTGAGGGAAAATGTTTATTTCAGGTTTGGCTGTGGAATATAATGGATACCCCTGAAGCACGACAACAAGGAGTCAAGGCGCTGTGGTGAGCATTTTGACGTTGCGTTTCCTTCTTACTTCTCCCACTGGCACTGCCCACAGTGCCTACGAATATTTACTGTGTTAAGGTAGTGCTAAACGCTAGCGACGTTATTGCTCCACCCTGTAGCAGCAGTACTTGGCGTGGCGAATTCACCGGCTGCGGCAGTGTTTGCCGCTAGGTTTGCGCCACAAACTTTGTTGCCCGGTGACTGATATTTGCTTCTATCGTTAATGCCTCAAAGAGAGGTATCCCCGTTGAAAGCCATAGCTGAAGCGAACGCAGACACTGGACGCGCCAAAGACTCTGAACTTGAAAGTTAGCTATCAGTATGTTATGAAATGAAAACCAGCTTGCACAGCTTGTCACCCTTACTGCAAAGGTGTTCAGGGCCATTAAAACACCAGTAAAGGATATATGCCTTGTAGCGGCGGCGTAGCTGAGATTGGGGGGCTGTGGCTGCACAGAGCCGGGAACAGGTGGTGGTGTACACGTACCTATAGGTTGCTGCACCTCGTCATGAACAACGTCAGCAAGTGTGCTAACCTGAGGCTGTTCCTTGACCGGAAGGAGCTTCACCAGTTCTTCTCTCACGATGCATCGAATAATCTCACGTAGAGAGTCTGCCGAATTCTCCGTGGCACCCTCCACAGTGGCCGTGAGCATCGATGCTGTTGTACGATCGTACTGCCGGGCCCTCATGTCAAGAGACTTTTCAATGGAGCTCGCCTCCTTTACGAAGTCAGCTACAGTCACTGGAGGACTTTGAACCAGGCCAGTGAACAGCTGCTCCTTGACCCCTTTCATCAGGAAGCTAACCTTCCTCTCATCCGACATGCTTGGGTTAGCACGTCGGAAGAGTCTCATTTCCTCCACGTACACCGACACACTTTCATTGTGAAGTTGATTTCGGGCCTTTAAAAAAGCAGGTCAGCCTTCTCCTTGCGCAACGTGCTGTCATTGAAGACTTGGAGGAACTCGGTTTTGAACGTACCCCACATTCCAAGGCCAGATTCACTGTTTAGAAACCAGGTCCTCGCGTAGTCTTCAAGGGCGAAATAAACATGACGCATCTTGCAGTCAGTGCCCCAACGATTGTAGATGGCCACCCGGTCATACTGGTCCAGCCAGTCTTCGGCGTCCTCGTGTGGTTGACCATGTGGAAATGGGGTGGCCCTCGCTGGTGGTGGAGCAGGACCGCCGGGACTATAGCTGGCGTATTCACTGTGGTAGCGCTTGCCCTCCATGAAGAATGAGAAATGGGGAGCAGTTCAAATTCGGGAGGTAAGCCTTGCAATCGGCAACTGCCCTGGTGGACTGGCGTGCCTACCTTCGGTATTTCTTCGGGGCTTGAACTGAGGCTTGACGGGGGCATATGGCGCATTAACAACGTACCCAGCACCTGCACCAGATGTCGCATTGGTGAAGAAGAACTCTAGTTTGGGCTAGTTGGTTCATGATTCAACAGGAAAACGGCGCAAAAGACGTGGACAAAACTGGCGCTGGTCCTGTCGTGTTTGTCTCTTTTGTCCACGTCTTTTGCGCCATTTTCCTGTTGAGTCACATTGGTATCAAGCGGCTGAGGGTAAACAGCGGCCTAGCCAATGACGTGTTCTCCTCGAACACTTCCACAACACACACTTCTTCCTCTTCTTGATTGGCGCCTTCGTCTGCACGAGCGCTGGCGTCAATATAATCGAGGTTCCACTGTAAATACGTGCATACAGTTTTCCTTTGCTTTTCCTACTCCCTCTCTCCGGCCCACGTTCCCTCCTTGGTCAACACAGCAGCAATATATCTCAGGCATGCAAGGTACATCAAACCATGAGCAAGACCTACGATCTTTACCATGGCTGCATCTGAGATTAGAAGATGCGACAGGAGGGGCACCTTACCTATGCATGTCTTATACATGGCAATGAAGGTAATCCGCCACCGTGTGTGCGATAATCTGAACGTCATGTTCCGCAACAAGGGAGACATTGGGGTATTAACCAGGGCGGATGTTGAGAATCCAGACAAAGTCGTTAATTTAATCGAGAGAGAAATGGGAGTCATGAAAGGTGTGCCCAATACCATACGATACTGGCACACACGCAAGGCGGAACTCTTCGCCACGATTAGGCAATTAGGGAAACCGACAGCATTCCTGACACTCTCTGCATGAGAAATTCACTGGCCCCGCCTGTTGGAATTACTGAAGCGACTGAAGGCAACGCCATCGGAGATCGAAATTGATGAGGAAGAAATGAATAGCTAGCTATTTTGCCGCTACTCTTGTCAACAAAGACCCGGTAGTGTGCTCGATATATTTCGAGCATATGGTACGAGCGATTCTACAAATTTTATGCAACAAACGCCTCAGCCCCTTTAAGCCAAACTACGTCGTCGAATACTTCAAACGAATCGAGTTTCAGCATAGGGGAAGTGCACATGCCCACCTTCTTCTTTGGCTAAACGATGCGCCAAATGAAGAAGTTGACAACAATAGAATGCCACAGATAGACGGTCTTAGCCGAACGGCTACTTTTGCTCAGTCACAATGCTTTGGAGAGGCCGAGAAGCCGACATGAGCACACGCATACGTGTTACAAGGGAAACAGAGAGATTTGCCGTTTCAAATACCCATTGTGGCCAATGCCTTCGACCAAAGTACTAACTCCACTACTTGCACCCGACGAAGAACAAGACCCTGAAGGCGCCAAGAAGTTTCAGCACTTGAAAGCAAAGCAGGACGCTTTACACGAGGCTTTGAATACAACAGCGTATGACACCTACGAGTCAATGTGGGACGAACATGGCATTGAAGATTTTGAAGAGTACGAAAAGCTCATAGTACACACCGGCCTCACACGTTTGACCATGCTGCTGAAACGTGACTTGGACCAATGCAACACCAATGCCTTTAACCCTTGGATAGCCAATGTGTTAAACTCCAATATGGATCTGCAGATCATCCTGGACGTATATGCGTGTGCTGCATATGTCGTGGAGTATGTTAACAAGGCAAACCGAGGCGTATCGTCTTTGAGTCGTGCAATTAAGAATGTCATTGCAGAAGACCCCCAAGCTGAACTCTCCAACGAACAGGCATTAAGGAGACTTGGTGTGCATATGATAAATGCCATCTAAATGTCAGCTCAAGAAGCGGCGTGTATGTTACTTAACTACGAAATGAGTCAGACCAGCACAAACATCATCTTCGCCAACACTGTGTGGCCCGAAGAGAGGACAAGAAGCAGACGCCAACACTGTGTGGCCCGAAGAGAGGACAAGAAGCAGAAAGACTGCTTAACAAATGGATGAAGAACAACTGGATCTGTCTAGCACTGACATATGGCATAAGAGTCCAGTGGAAAAGTAGAAAGAACGGTTGCCTGACTTGGAGCAATTTACATTTGTCGAATTTATGACTGAATACAACATCACCAAGGGTGCGAAGCGAAGAAAGACTGTGATTGTTCGATGCCGAGACTATGGCATAAACGACGTTGTCAACTACAAGCGGGAACATGTCATGCTGTATTTGCCCTTTAGCAGGGAGAATGACTTTCTCGATGGAAATGCATTTGAGCAGATCTTTGATGACAACAAGGAGAGAATCATAGAGGTGAAGGCCAAGTACAACAGTGGAGTCATGATGGCTGAACTGTTGGAGTACATTCGTGACATTAACAGTAGCCAAGACATAGCAACTCAACCCGACGATTCCCCAAATGCTGTGCAAGAAGAAGGACAGGGCCAGCCGAATGGGATCGCTACATTGGTTGAAGAAAATGGTAACACCGATATTGTACCAGACAGCACAGTAACAGGCGTCGTGGTGGTTGCGTCATGTCCAGCTATAAAGAAGAGAGAGGATTGTATGCCTTTGGCTGAATTTTATGCAGAATGAAAATGGCAAACCGTCGCCAAAGAATGATAGTCGAAGAGGTCATACATCGCGTCTCCAATGCAGACACCAAACCTCTCCGAATCTTCTCTGCGGGACCGGCTGGATGCGGCAAAACCTTCACTCTCCGATTGATTATGGATGTTTACAACCGGTATTGCAAAAGTCGAAAGATTGGTTATGGAGATGGTGAGATGTCTGGAGTAAATGGTTATATAGCATGTGCTACCACTGGCAAGGCTGCTGTTGCTCTCAATGGTGTAACGGTGCATTCGGCCTTCAAGATCGTTATGACGTCGGGCCGTGATGAAAAGGGGCTTTCTGCGTCTGACCTAAACACGTTTCGAACCTTGTTGAGAGGAGTGCGATCCATCATCATCGACGAAGTCAGCATGCTATCCTCTGACTTACTAAGACAAGTGGACAGATGACTTTGTGAAATACGGATAGACAGGATGAAGGAACCCTTCGGTGGCTTCGATGTCATCCTGTTTGGGGATATGAAGCAATTACCACCGGTTAGGGCATCTGAGGTATACAAGCGGCCAAAATCAGCCGGAGCTGTGTATAACACGGTTGTACTACCCTGGCATCACCTGGAATACTTTCCTTTGACTCAAGTTGTCCACCAGAGCGACGCCGTCTTCTCAACTCTCTTGACCAAGATTGGAGATGGAGATGTCTTGGAAGACTTTGAGCTACAACTATTACAGTCGAGGTTTATACAACCGGAGGATAACGCAGCGCAGTGTTCTGACGCAGTTCACCTTTATTATAGTAACAACAAAGTCAACCCCTATAACGACAGAGTAGCCCAGGCCAGTCGAAACTGAGTAGAACACCTGGCGAGAGACTTGGTGATTGGCCACAGATCACAAGAGGAAAGAATTTTAGCTAACAGGAGTTTGGAAACCTTCAGTCGAGTCAAGACGGGCAACCTGCCTTCGATGGTCGTCTTATGTCTAGACAAACCGTATATGCTCATACGGAATATAGACATTACAGATGGATTAGTCAACGGCATGGTGGGGACATTGAAGCATATCAAATATTATGCACGGGAGGAACCATGCAGAGTTTGGCTGTGTTGTCCGCCTGGAGTTGGCCTCATAGCTAAGGCAAAACTTGCTCAACGAGGGTATGGCAGCCATATCAACCAGTGGATACCCATAGATTTAGTGTCTATGCAATTCCAATTGAAAGGGAAGTTGGTCAAGCACATGTCGGTTAAGCGCACTCAATTCCCTTTGATACCTGCCAGCGCCATGACCATTCACAAATCTCAAGGAGGAACCTTGCTGTTGTCTATGAATACGCATCAAGCCACCCACAGAAACTTGTGTATGTAGCTTTGAGTAGGGCTAGGAGTTTGGACGGATTGTACCTTACTAATAAGGAGGGGTGTCGCCAGTTCACACACAAAGGGCCCAACACAGACAAGTCACTCCGTGCGGAGTTTGAACGCTAGGAGAAACACTGCCTGGACACTGCCTATAACCGATGTGAACAACTCGTGCCTAACAGTGAGGTTACGGTGGTCACATCAGAGAGTTTTAGTTCTGCGTACGTAACCATACGCAAGAACCTTACGTACGTAGCCGGACTGCAGGCCCTCCACTGCGCATGCGTCGTACGCAGCTCGAGTCTTACGTATTGCGTATCCGCCGCGTACGTACGTAGAGATCCCGTCCTCTGCGTACATAATGTTTTTAACGTTAAGACGTCAGCGTGTTGCTCTCGTTGGAAACGAGAGAGCGCGAGACACGTTTTCAAACATGGCAGTGAACCGAGCCGCAAACGTGCCTCGCACATGCTTTTTAATTGACGACGATTTGGTGTTGCTGCAAGAAGTTTGCGCGTGCAATCCATTTGCCGATCCGTCACAGTGGACGCGAATCGCAACTAATGTGCAGTACGCGACGCACAAGGTTTTCTCCGTGCGCGCATTGCGCGAACGATGCGACTTGTTGCTGGTGTACTTCGTTGCCCAGGATCGCGCAAACCTCAGGAAGTAAGTACCAAGTTTCTCCTTGAAATCTTTTAGCTGCCAGAAAAAGGAACGCTTTTCGGTTTCGATCTCTGTTATGCAGCTGGACTCAATCGCAGACATGGTGGTTGTTTACGAAAGGTGGTTGCTGTGCGTTTGAGGGTGTGCTTTCCGCTGGTCTCTCATATCTTGAGGCTACAATTACTGTAATAGATTTGCCTTCAATGCTATGCATGCAAAGGACGTGCCCGGTTACTGTGGGAAGCGTTTTTCTCTCCTTTACCAGAAGAGCGCACAACAACATGCGAGACAGTGATGAGCTCTATACAGACTGTTTGTTTCGGAAAGTTTACGCGTTCTTTAGTCTCTAGATCCGGCACCAAGGAAGAGTACGATGAAAAAGAAAAACTACTGCAAGACATCGTTGACCTCGCGCGGGTGTATGGCTACACCATCAAGCGGCACCGGCCGGCGGCTGTGCCGGCTCCCAGACAGGCTGCCGCCCGGGACAAAGCGGAGGTCGACATCAATTGCAATCCCATTGACGTCCATGTTCTGGACACTGTATCCATGCAGTGGAGACCACTACAGAAAGAGTTGAACCCCAACAACGTGTGCCGTTCAAAAGGTACGGCCACACTGGTGTGGTTTACGGCAATTGTGTTTATCTCTGGGGAGGGAGAGACAACAAAGAACACTGCAACAACTTCTACTGCTTTGACACCTATGCAAAGATCTGGATGAGGGCGAAGGCATATGGCCAGGTACAATTGCCGATGCATCACAGGCCAGCGCATGTTCATCTGAGCACCAAGGGCGAGGCGCCACTGTGGCGGTGTTTCCACTCTGTGTTGGCCACCAGTGACCGCATGTAGGTGTGGGGAGGCCGCAGTGATTCTCACGGACCACTCAAGAGTCACGACAAGGTCTACTGCTATGGTGGCCCAAAGATAGCCCTGTTTGGCGTTCCCTAAGAAAAGCAGTGGGAAAGCAACCTCCGTTGGTCGGACAAGAGGCTAGATGAGAGCTGCGCTGTCTGTGAACTACATTTCGAACTGCGTTTCGTTCAACGGGACTATGTTTATATTGTGAATGGAGATGAACTATGCATCCCTCGTGGGAAACCAGCACTATCCCCCGCTGCTGTACCAACACTGTTGCTGAATCTGCCGGTCTATCTTTCAAAAAAGCTACCAAAAGAAAGGCAACAAAGAAAGAGAAGCAGACCCGCTGATGTTGAACCTCATGGGCCCTCGAAAACAAAATTTTCAAGCCTGCCCGCCATCTCTCTACCCGTACCAACAGAAGAGCAGGAGCCAGCCTCAGACCACCAGACGCAAACAGAAGATCAGGCCTTGGGGTGCCCAAACTCGGAATATGATGACTCAGCATGCACCTCGACTGAGCACTCCAATGCCTGCACATCAGATGAATGCGCTGGAAGCCTGAAGGGGTGCCATCGTCGAAGTTTTGGGCAAAACACATTTCCAGACCATGGTGGCTCAATCTTCTACTGCACTTCAGCATTAAGATCCAAAACGGAAGCTGTCTCCGAAAAAGGTTGTGATATTTTTTCCTGGCCATTCTGTCCACTCCTGCAAAGTGCATGCAAGAGGCCTTTTGCTAGAGGAAAAAAATTCTTCAAAATTGGAAGCAGAAAGTGTCACTGAGCTTGTTGACGCGCTTAATGGGGGAAGCTGGTCTTAGAAAAAAAATTTTTGTTAATGAAGTCACAATAATGGAATCTTCAAGAAACGTTTATTTCTGCATGCTGATTCCAAGTAAGTAAAGGCCGACGTTCTGTACACTGATATCAGTGACCATCTAGGCATCATTTTACTAGTAAGTAAGATCAATCATTTGATTCAGAAAACTAAGGAACCAGTTTATGTTCAGTCAATCACGCCATCGAATCTGGAGGCTTTTCGCCACGCCATTGCTCAGCAAACTTGGGATAGCCTTTATTGCGCACAAGACAGTGACTCTGCATATTCCGCTTTTATTAATATTTTTAAACCATTATATGATACACACTTTCCACGCAAAAAAATTACAAGGCCATCAAAAGCGCGGAAACCTTGGCTGACCCCTGAGCTTCTTGACATGATTAAACAAAAACATTTTTTATATGCCAAATTTGTAAAATCTAGGGATGAAGCCTTACTTAAGAAGTTTAAGAAATACAGAAACAGTTTAACAAAAAAACTTAGAGCAGCCAAAGATGCTTATTTTTTAGCAATATTTAGTGACCCTGCTAACCAGCGAAGTGATGTACTTTGGCGCAAATTGAATGCTTTGTTACAGCCTAGCTCCTACTCAGCTATTCCTGATATACTGAAACATGATGGGCAGCAAATTTCTGGAGATGCAGTACCAGACGCATTTAATGACGTTTTTACTCAAGCACCGCAACAGGACTTAGAACACAGCCTCACTAACTACGCTCAGTTTCTTCCAGTAAACAGGAATGGAGCATCGCTTTTCCTTGCTCCCACTACCTCTCTTGAAGTTTTTTCATGTATCAGAGCTACAAGCAATAGCAAGTCACTAGATGCCGATGGTATCCAGATTCGCCCTGTAAAGTTTGTGCTCGATATTATAAGCCCTATTCTTGCCCATGTGTATAACATAATATTATCAACAGGTACCTTTCCTAAGAGGATGCAAATCACCCGCGTTGTTCCCGTCTTCAAGCGCGGTGATAAAACTGCACTGAATAATTATCGGCCTATATCAATAGTTCCAGTATTTTCTAAGGGCATTGAGAAGATAATGCATGAGCGATTACTCTCATTCTTCAACCGCCACCATTTGATTGCAGACTTTCAACATGGTTTTAGAAAGCATCGCTCTACGGAAACAGCCCTCCTGAGCCAAAAAGAAATAATTTTAGACACGTTCAGGTGTAAGCATATGGCGTTAGGCATATATATAGACTTCTCTAAGGCTTTTGATTTAATTAATCATTCTTCTTAACAAATTAGAAATGTATGGTGTGCGTGGAATCGCCCACTCGCTTTTGTCATCTTATCTGTCCCACAGGTCACAGTTTGTAGATGCCAATAACGCAATATCTTCACAGAAGGCAGTTACCACTGGTGTGCCGCAAGGAAGCATTTTGGGCCCACTTTTATTCATAATTTACATAAATGACATTGCAAGCTGCACAGATAATGCTACATTCGTTTCGTATGCCGATGACACAACCATTTTTATTACAGGCAACGTGGAAACAGATCTAGAAATAAAGGCTAATAAGACGCTGTCTGACTTAGAACGCTGGTCCGCGATAAACTGTTTAAAAATCAACCCGAAGAAAACAAAAGTAATCTTGTACACGCCTAAAGGTAAGATGTTGACAACTAATATGAATTTGTGTCTGGGCAGTGAGCAGTTAGAGATAGTGGACTCCGTTAACATCCTTGGGGTGCATTTTTCAAGGCACCTTACCTGGAATGAGCATGTTGATCACCTACAATCAAAATTGTCATCTGCCATTGGTGTCATTGCTCGTCTGCGTCGTATTCTCCCGACCAAGGTAAAATTAATGTTGTACAATGCACTGGTGGTATCTGTCATGCAGTATTGCATTGTGGTGTGGGGCACAACTGGCGTGACAAACTTGCAGAAACTACATTTGCTACAAAAAAGAGCTGTACGTTACATAGCTGATGTCCATTATACATACTCCACAAAACCACTTTTTCCAAAATATGAAATTCTTCCTGTGTTTTGTTTTTATAATTACAGGTTGATGTTGTGCTACAAAGGTTTTGTAAAGTTTGGCATTGATTACATAACTCATCTGGCAAAACTCCAAGAAAACACAAATATTCGTCAGACCCGACATAAAGAAATGTGGTTTGTATACACCCCGAGAACCTCCTATGATGAACAATCTCTATCTTATACATTACCTTCGCTGTTAAACTTACTAGACCGACAAAATTTTGATCCCTCCAGAAACCGAAACTGTCGCATTAAACGTTTTTGTCAACTTCTTCATTTGCAAGACTAAACCATGCATTCCTATTCGCTAATTTTGTTCACTAATGTTGCTTATGTGTGTTGATTTATCTGTATTACCTTTTGTTGCTTCTCCGATTGATTGCCGTCTTGTTTCATTCTGTATTACCCGTTGCTTTGTGATATTTTTTTCATTTTTGTGTAAGACTGGCCGTCATCCTGCTGTCATGCCAACTAACAAGGGGTCGGGACCTCGTCAAGCTGTTCGAGCTTTTAGTCCCGTACTCCTCCTTTTCTAAGGAAATAAAATGATTGATTGATTGATTGATTGATAATTTAATTTTATGTAAAACAAATCCTTGCGCACTTATATAATATGTTATGAAACTTTTTGTCGAGAGCTTTCAATAAATTTTTTTCCCAGGAAACTTGCTAGCATGCATGCCATTGGCCTGTCTTGACATCAAACTATGCAATAAGGGCACAATTA
This sequence comes from Amblyomma mixtum, assembly GCF_055824585.1. Lineage (NCBI taxonomy): Eukaryota > Metazoa > Arthropoda > Arachnida > Ixodida > Ixodidae > Amblyomma > Amblyomma mixtum. The sequence continues at coordinate 11,734,246 of NC_143015.1, read as the reverse complement.
TTATACTTCCTATCATAGAAGTTGAGTTACAGGGTTTTGAATTTGCAACTTCACAAACAGGAAGAAACTGATGATTTCAAAATCCTATAACTCATCTTCTATAACAAGCAGAATGATAATTTTACTCTTATTGCATAGCTTCGTGTCAAGAGGAACCAATGGCATGCAGTCTAGCAAGTTCCCTGCAGTAGAATTTCTTTCAAACCCTTGGCAAAAGTTTCCTAACATACTGCATAAGTGCATAGGACTTGTTGTACATAAAATTAAATTACATATTTGGAATCAGCATGCAAAAATGCATGTTCCCTGAAGATTTCATAGTTGTGACTTCATTAATAAAAATTTATTTTGAAGACCCCCTTCCCCCCTTAAGCTCTGCACAGGAGCATTGAAGACCCAGGAATACGACAGCACCTACCTCACTGAAAGTCTTAGAGGTGAGGTCATGCTGTCACGTGTGCTGACAGTTGCTCATGTAACCCCTCATGCAATGTCCCTTACGGACCCTTGAGAAATAAACAAACATGTGCACATGCCAGAAATAAAATTCCATTCAAGATCCGCAGAACCATATTGATGACATCCACGCGAATGTTGAGATAATACTTCAAATCATCAGCATGGCTACCACGGCTACAGCGACGCTCACCGAATATGCCTCATTTTCGCCAGTAAAGACGCATGCTGCATCGCCACGTGCCACCGCGCCCTGCTGACACCAGCAGGGTCACCTCGAGCGGGGCCTCTGAGCCCACTACCCGATACTCTAGTTCGCTGTTGTACCCCATGGAGTTAATATACTGACTCTAATATACTGACTCTAGAGGGAAAGCTGTGCATTGAGCCCATACAAGCCAGCGGGCAACGCATGAACGCCAACATGATCCCACGGTTTGTGTGTGTTGCCAGCTGTTTAGACACTCACTAAATCTGGACAAAGAACAGAGTTGGATCCTGGCAACGTAGTCCATGGGAAGATGGCAGTATGCAGAGTAGCTCTCGACTGCTGTAAACTGCTGTAAACAACGGGAAAATCGACGGGTTTGGAGCATTTCTGATGGTATGCAGTGTCGCATACCGACTGTAACTTCATATGGGTACCTAGTTTCTTCTGAATTGTCATTTGAAGGCAAGTACCACGATTGTGATCCACTTGGAGTGTATTTCGTCCGTTGAGCATGCGGGAATTTGCATATCCTCTGCTGCCGAGTGCAGATACACGTCGGAAATTTGCTTTGGCCCCAAAAAGACGAACACAATTCCAAACGGAAACGAATTCCCAAAGTAAATGGTGCAACTGCTCTGCCTGGTTTTTTTTTAATGTTCAGGGTTTTGTTATAGTAAATGTTAAAGGTTTGTTAAACTACCGTGGGCCTCTTGCATTTTTTTTTATCGTTCTCCTTTGCCGAGGAAGATGGTGCGTGCCTTTTCTGGCATAGGGCGAGCTCATAATGGGAATCGGGGAACAAAAGCAGCAGGGAGCGCTCGACACCAGCAAAACCGATCATGGAAAGGGGGCGCTGTGTAAGCATGTCTTGTGTGCATTGCACTAGATGGCGCCACCGCCCCTGCAAGAACTGTGTATGTTGTGTGCAGTACGATAGGTGGAGCCACCGCCTTAGAGTGAGCTGTCGTGTGTGTTCGTGGAGAGAGGACGCTCCCGGAACAATGGTGTATGCAGTACGGCCAGACGCCGGTAACCTGTAACCAATGTGAATTAAACTACTGTTATGTTACCTAAACACAACAGGGGGCAACGCCTCGTGAGTCATATGAGAACGTGAAGCACTTCGAGGAAAGTGGGCGCGGCAGCCAGCGCAGACGTGTTCTCGTCAGCGAGCAGGCAACCTTTGTCGTCTTACAACAGTGAAGTCCCTCTCAGACTTGGCCTCCCGTGTGAATGCGGGGGCGGGCGCTTCGCCGACCAGTGGCGTCATGAACTCCCTCCCCTTTCGAAGTCCCCGTGTGAAACACGCACTTCACACCAGATTTGTCGAGGCAGCCGAGGGGACGCGGTGGTGCAGGAGCACCTCGACAGTTGCGTTGCTGGGTGGTTGGCACAGGTGTAGCTTCGAGATATGAAGGTCACCGATAATGAACAAAGTGCCCTTGAAAACCCTGTCTCCAGAGTTCTGTGTGCGAAGGCACCATTCGAAAATGTTTCGGAGAAGACTGTGGAGAGTCAAAGGTGAGATTTGCAAAGTCAGCTCACATGGCACCATCCGGCACTGGCATCAAAGCTTACCGGGGAAAAGAAGAAGTGGCCATGAGATTTCGAACCCCAGCTTGTGGCCTCGCTGGTCGAGAGAAACAGAAGGCGCGGCAGCTGTCCAGTAAGCAGAAAGTCGTCACAGAGAGATGTGTGAACCACGGGGCAGTAGCAGTCGACGATAATGTCTACTCGTTTGGTGGCCTTTCCACGGGTGAGGACTACATCACTCGCAATTCCATTGACGTCCATGTTCTGGACCCCGTATCCCTGCAGTGGAGACCGCTACAGACAGAGTCCAACCCCGACAACGTGCCCTTCAAGAGATACAGCCACAATGGTGTGGTTTACGGCGATTGTGCTTATCTCTAGGAAGGGAGAGACGACAACGAGCACTGCAACACCTTGTACTGCTTTGACACCTATGCAAAGATATGGATGAGAGCGAAAGCATGCGGCCAGGTACGATCGCCGCATGGATCATAGGCTAGCGCATGTTCGTCTTCGGCGGCCTCTATAAGCAAACCGTCTCTCCCGAGACATGCCCACCCTCAACTTGGAGAGCATGCAGTGGCAGCATCTGCGCACCAATGGCGAGCCACTAGTGTGGCGGTGTTTCCACTCTGCGTCGGCCACCAGTGACCGCATGTACATGTGGAGAGGCCGCAGTGATGCTCACGGACCGCTCAAGAGTCACGACGAGGTCTACTGCAAACACCTCGCCTACCTGGACACGGTTACCACTAGCTGGGTGTATCCACTGGTAACTGGCCCGGTCCCCGTGGGCCATCGAAGCCACTCCTCCTTTATTTACAGCGGAGAACTGTACATCTTCGGCAGCTACACCGGGACCCTGATGACCCATTTTGGAAACATACATGCACCAGTACAGCCTTGAAACCTCGCGGTGGAGCTTGGTAAACAATCAACGGCCAAGGCCCATGTGCAAGAAGGTGCCACTGCTGCGTCATGGTCGGTGACAGGCTCTTTGTCTTTGGTGGTACGAGTCCGAGGACCAACCACGGCAACCATCTGCACATCGGCAAGTTTGTCTTGAATGAGTTCACACTCAGAAACCATTCTGATTTGTCTGTCCTTGACTTTGCACCTACACTGAATACTTTGTGTATACTTGCCGTCATAGATAAAGGCCTGAATATCAGGGATCTTCTTCAGGATATTGTGGGGTATATCCGACAAATGGCAGCAGCCAATCGGCTGGCAAGGAATCTACTGTAGTACAGTCAAACCTCGATATAACGAACATGCATATGACGGATTATTGAATATATTGAACTCTTCCGAAATATTTTTGTCAAACACATGTATTTTTAACTTCCTAGAGCGAACCCGGTTCAGCATAAAACGGATATAGCGAACTTCGCTACGCCAAGCACTACTAGGAGGCAGGCTTTGCTGCACTACAAGTGTGTTATGTGGTGCAACAAACGTTCCGGACTACCTCACAGGCGCTGACAGCGCCACAGATGCTGCCTCGGCATTGAGAGTTGCAGCCAAAGAAATCGGTCGCATCTCACAATAGCTGACAGCGCCGCTTCAGCAGCGACTCGATCGAATGTTACTTTTGCCCTTTTGAGTCTTTTGCATTTTAGTGTTAGCAGTGGCGTGGCCGTTTTGTGGAGGCTGCGTCGGTGGTCGTGTCAAGTGTGGTGCACAGGTGTGCGTAGTGCTGTGATGACGGTGAACGTGAAAAAAAAAAGAGCAACACTGACATTAAAGACCAAGCTTGAGATAATTCAGCGCGAGGAGAACGGCGAAGAGAAGTGCGTTCTTGCGGACTTATTTGGCATCCCAAGGAGCACTTTTGAGTACCATTCTGAAGAACAAAGCTGTCATCAAGGCACAAGCACAACAGACCACACGGACAAGTGCACAGCGTCTTTGGCCCCCTGTGTTCAGCGATGTGGAGAAGGCACTCTACAAATGGTTTTTGGATGTCAGAGCTTGAAACATACTGGTGTCGGGACCGATGCTACAGCAAAAAGTGAAAGACTTTGCCTGTATCCTCGATATCGAAAGCTTCGTCGCCAGCTCCGGATGGCAGCAAAGGTTCAAGGCACTCTATGACATCGTAGGCAAAACGATCTCTGGCGAAAGTGAGATGGTTAACTGCGAGAGCATCAAAAAGTGGTTGGAAGAGGAGTGGCCACAAATCTTTGCACAATATCAGCCCAAGGACATTTTTAATGCGGACGAAACGGGCCTATTTTGGCAGATGCTACCCAGGCATACCCTTGACGCGCGTAGAGAGCCGTGCCATGGCGGAAAGCAAGGAAAGGCCCCGATCACTGTTTTGCTTGCCGCCAACATGGACGGCGCTGTGAAGCTGCGACCCTTCGTCATAGGGAGATTTGAAACCCCGAGATGCATGAAAGGGGGCCACATACTGCCCGCACAGTATGCTTCCAACAAGAAATGTTGGATGACGCGTGAAGTTTTCGCGAAGTGGCTGCATGCTTGGCGCTGCGAGCTTGTGTGCGAGGGTTGCAAAGTGTGCGTCCTCGTTGATAACTGTACCGCACACAACACAGATGTCGCACTCAATAACACTGAAGTTCGCTTTCTTCCGCCTAACTATACGGCCAAGCTGCAGCCTTTAGATCAAGGCGTCATCAGGGCCTCCAAGGCATCGTGTAAAAAACAGCGCTTGCAGACAAAGCACCAGAACGAGAAGGACACACCACTGTCCTTCTCGTTCTGGTGCTTTGTTTACAAGCATTGTTTTTCACACGATGTACCCCAACCAACTCGCCCAGCAACGCTCCTTCAAGGCAGCTTACAAGAGGAGACTGATTGACACTCTCCTCGTGAAGCCTTGTATCAAGCAGGACTTGAAGAGTGGAGAGCACTCGAGGCGTTCCCAGCCGGCACGCAGGCCTGGAAGCTGTCCAGGGGGTATTATTGCCTCAGCCCAGCTCGACCAATCCCTGGCGCGTTTTCCCTATGCTTGCTTTTGTGTGTGTTGCCTCAACTAACTGTGCCTTGTAGATGGTGTTGTGGTTGATCATAACAACCCAGTGGCGCCAGGGGAGAATAACTCAAGGAGCTCAAGATTCTCTGCGGGCAAGAAACCAAGGAATGCAGTATATGTGAGAGTGCAAAGCAGGCATTAAAAACCAGGCAACCGCATTCAAGAAATTCGCAGAGAACTGCAATTCTGTTGCCCTAAATGCCCCACAATCATACAGCTGAGTTCATACACAAGCAGCACTGCATCCACTGGTATATTAGCGCTCACGAGAGAACAGCGCACATTTCAGCAAAGACATTTGTTCTCATCTCCAACTGCCTAATCGCTCGCCGTTGTAACGCGATAAACCGGGGTGTGTCTGGATGAACGAAAGCAGTTGGGAGCAGATACCAATCATGTCATTCATGTCTTCTTCAGTTTGTTTTCGTGCCATGCACTCAACATGAAACATTCATCTGCTCCGGCCACGGTCAACCCTGCGATGCTGGGCTCAGCAACTTAACGCCTGAGCCATGACGGCACGTAGCTCGGATCAACAGAGGGTCAGCCGACCTCTGTATGTGAAAGTCAGAAACCTGTACTTACCGAAGACACATTAAACAATGTTGTCACCAACTTTAGGAACCCACTTGTTGTAGAAGTGGAGCACATAGACCCAAGGAATTGGCCTCTACTTGGGCTGCGCTCACCATGACCGAGTAGCAGAAGGATCGGCTGGCTTTTCCTGCCCTCCCTCAACCTGCAAGGTGATCGCCAGATTAGAGAAAGAAAAGAAGAAACGCTCAAATGTGCACACAGTAGCTTGCAGCTATTCATCATCATCATCAGCCTGACTTTGCCCTGTCCTTTGCCAGTTGCGGCCACTGTATCCCCGCAAACTTCTTTAGTTTATCCGCCCACCTAACTTTCTGCCGCCCCCTGCTAAGCTTGCCTTCTCTTGGGATATCCACTCCCCTACCCTTAGGGACCAGCGGTTATCTTGCCTTCGCATTACATGCCCTGCCCAAGCCCACTTCTTCCTATTGATTTCGACTAGGATGTCATTAACCCGTGTTTGTTCCCTCACCCACTCCACCCACTTCCGGTCTCTTAATGTTACACCTATCATTTTTCTTTCCATAGCTCGCTGCGTTGTCCTTAACCTAAGCAAGGCACAAAACTATCAGGTGGGTAATCACTCGTTTAGACAGCCACTTTTCCCAATTTATTTGTTTGAACAATTTCCATGCTACTCATTTTTATCCACATTCTCCATTTGTGTGCTTCCACAGCACCACAAGCCATGTAATGGCCCAGGCAGGAGCGGGCGACAGCAGTGCCCATTCAGAGACAACACTAAAAGCATGAATGAGAAGGGAGTCCACAGAACAAAACACACTCAGTGTGCAGGGAAAAAGCGTGCAGTGGCACCTCAGGTCAGGGAGAGATGCGGTGGAAAACATCCCAACACTGTATGTAGCAAGGAACAAGAGTGCTGCAAAGCAGAGCTAGGGAAAAAAAAATAACACAGGGAAATTGAGCACATAAGACCCAGTGAAACACCACCTATGTTGGCACAACATTTCTAACAAGATGTATCAGAAAAACACTGCATTAAAAAAAAAGCAGTCACACAGTTACCACTGATAAATCTGCGATTACAAAAATCTGAAGCCAATAGTACCACACTAATCCTATGTACTGCTATCCACTGCTTTGGCATATCATGAAGTTCATCCTCTGCCTTCCCATGGTGTACAAAACAAACTATAGATTAATATTAAAAATTCTTCTTTTCATTTCCCTTATCTATAGGGGCAGACATTTTGGGTTTTTGTTTCATGAATCCTTGGAAAGGTTCCGGTTCCATCCAGATAAGGGTTAAGTGTAACACACCATAATGACTCGCCTGTTCTAAAATTAACAGCAACAAAAAATCCTAACAGATGTACAAATCAGTAAACAGTGTTATACCTAGGGACGCTTAAAAGATACGCTGACAACTGTAGCCAGTCTTTGCTGATAGTAAAATCCACTCTTTGCATACCTTGGCACCGCGAGAGCTGACTCATTCACACTTGCATCCACTGACTCACACTCATGGCGATGCCCACCACCGCTCAGGACCACTCGCACTCAAAACTAACCACTCACGTTAGCTCACACTCATGTTCACTCACTACGAAGTTTGCAGTGCATGTTTGTGAGTGGATAGCGTCCTGGAGTTTTCTTTTTCCTAGTTTGCTGACAACTAATATTTAAATCTTCAAAGATAGAAATCATGCAGTGCGTTAAAGTTCTTTGGAGTATATTTTTCCGAACACCTGCAATGGGATGATCATGTAAATTCTGTGCTGAGTAGGTTAAGCAGTACGATAGGAATAGTAAATCGAAACAGATGTCTTTTACCTGAGAGAGTTAAGTTAATCATATACAGGTCTCTGTTCGCATCCTACTTAAATTATTCATTTCTAGTGTGGGGCACAACCACAGAGGGTAATCTAAACAAGTTATTAATAGCACAAAAGAAATTTCTACGCACTATTGCTAACATGCCATTCCCGCAATCTACCGCACAGCTTTTTAAAGAGTTCAGTATACTCAGAGTTAGTGAGGTTTAGGTTATCACGAGAATATATTAGTCAAAAGCACGGAAGCAATACCCTAACTGACATTGCCAGACTATGCTTAGCCGATCCAGTATACACCACCAGGTCTGCTCCATTTTGGAAAATATCTACCTGCCGGACTAATTACGGTCGACAAATGCTGCGCGATCAGTTACCACGGATGCTAAATGACTACATAAATCAGGGTATCGACATTACTAAACTGACACTTTCTGATTTCATTGCCATGTTCACCTGCTGAAACTAATGAATCTTACTCTATTTTGTGTACCATGTGATATGCGCTAAATTGGTGTATGTATTAGCAAAACGTTCAGTTGGGCGAGTTGGTAGATATTCATGATGTAAACATTGGTTACATTGGTCAGACCGGGCGTTGCCTTAACAAGCGCCTACAAGAGCACAGGAACAACTTAAACAATGGTGATGACCTTTCACATTTGGTCAAACATTGTCTAGAATGTAAAGTCATGAAAAAGAAAAAGAAAAAATGCACTGCATTATTCAATCAAACACGTGTACTATACACCCACAGTGATCAGACGACACGAGAAGTTGTCGAGGCTTTTCACATCGCAGGGGATCAACTGAATTGCGTCAGCAAACCATCTGTTTTCCTTTGCGATAAGGAGATGAATTTTCTCGGGAGCACCTGACGAGTGTTGCGTTTCATGGTTTTTAATTTTTTGTGTTGTTTCTTCCCTTTGATTGTTTCTTCATATATGAAGGTTTCAGTGAATAAACCTTTTAGTTGCGAGTCAGCGCTCGTCCTGTGTCCCTTCTTTTCTTGTCCCTTGTAGTTCGCGCTGTTTACATCATGAATTGGTGTATGTAGTTTGTTTTAAGAAGTTGCATGTTTGTAACACTTGGTACGGTTCCATTTTTATTGTTGCGTATTTTGCTTTGTTTTTGTGCTGTTCTCACTGCTGCCAGTGCTTGTTGTGGGGCCAAGGCCAACTCAAGCCGTGCCTGAACGGCTTTTCCCTTGGTTCCTTTTTTTTTTTCACTGTATAGTGAGAAAAGAAAATAAAATAATAGTCAACTGTCAGTGGGGATGCCAGATTTACTGCCCCAACTGATGATGCTTGTGGCTCCCCCTATCATAGCCTGGCTAGCAGTGATGAGCCACCCGGAGCTTTGTTGGGCTATACGGTCAATTTTCACAGTTTCGCTGCTCGAAGAAAGTGGTCATTTATCACGCGTCTTGCAGCACCCAAACCAACGTTATGCACACGTGCTCCCACACTTCCTGCTGACATGATGAGTGCCTGTTTAGCAACAGCTAATATGCTTAAACAAGTTTCTGAACGGTGTCCAAGTACCAATCGTGAACCTCAGGAGGGTTGGTTGTTGGGCTAGTTGGTATTGTAGATTTAAGCTCATAGTTTTCCAGCACGACGGCCAAAGAAGGGAAGAAGAAGGACGAACACAGTGCTCACTGACAACTGTTTATTTAGCGATGTACATGCAGCTTAAGGAGGGACGAGGGTCTTAAAACTGACCTTTTTATTTATGGCTAGAATCTCGTGAAATTTTGCACACACATGAGTTTTTCTCTTCAGATTCCAAATATGTAGTCATAATTGAGCTGGTGGTCTTAGATCAAAGGTTATCTTAAATTCTAGAGTGTAATTAGGTAACTTCTTACGCAGCTTTAGTGAACTTCCTCACTGCATTTTGTTGCTTTTAATTACACGAATTGATAGCCAGCGAATTCCCATACCCGATGACAGTCTTATATTTTTTTTTATTTAGGCCACGTATAAATAGCAACTGACAATTATTTTAACGAGTTGCCTCTCGACGCAGCATATCAGGATGACATGCCTTTGGAGAAAAACGAAGAATGTCATCGGGTATGGGAACTCTCTGGCTACCAATTCATGTAAATAAAAGCAAGAAAATGCAATGGGAAATTTAATTAAAGCTGTGTAAGAAATTACCTAATTACATTCTAGACTTTGTAAGATTTAAGACCACCAGCTCAATTATGATTACATATTTGGAATCAGAAGAGAAAAACGCATCTGTGTACAAAATTTCATGAAATTCTAGCCATGAACAAAAAAGTTAGTTTTAAGACCCTCGTCTCCCCTCAAATGCACTCAGATCAGCGAAGGTGCACATCATACAAGAAAAAAATAAATGCATCCCACCTTTATCACAGAAACCATGAAACAAATGACTTTTCCGCATTTTATAAAATGACAGAAGTATCGCTAACACATTGTGAACAAGCTTTTTTCGATATAATACGCCTCTTATCGTTTTATGTGTGGTTTTCAATCTGCTTCTGCTAAGAATCTTCACGTTTCGAAATCTCTGTGTACAATCCCTGCAAGTGCTGCAGTGCCCAACAAGTTTGGCACCTTCCACATTTTTCAGAGCACTTGCGTGCTCCCTGAGCCGGTCGTTGACGCAATGCCCTGTCTGCTCGATGTACAACCTGCCACATGCTGGGGGGGATTTCGTACACCACGCCACTAGCGCCTTCCACAAAATGGTTCCTGTGCCTCCTTTTACGGCCAGGTTTTTTATTCTCATCGCCGATTCATCAATCCAACTGGCCAAGCTTCCAAGGGGCTGAAAAAACCAACCATTTTTTTGAGGCCATAGGAGATTTTGTGCATGTAAGGCACTGCTTCAGGCCTTATACCCCTGTCAAGCGGGCAGGTATAGTGCACTTACGGAGTGTCACTGGCTTTGCCACATCTAAACGACGCAAGTGGAGTGTCACTCGCGGAAGAGTGCACTCCGCTAGGACTGCTTTCACGGACCACACTTTGCTGGCCGAGTCCGTAGCCTCGCCATTAGCAACTTCAATACGTAAAGTGCATAAAACGTACTTACAACATTATTTTACATGCTATTACACTATTTTCGGAAAAAAAATATTTGTTCGTTATAGCTACAAGTGAAGCAACAAAACAAAGGGAACGAGATCAGATGCAGCATTGCCGCACGCCGCCATCTTGTTGTCGAAATTCTGGATGGTCTCGGCTGGTCGTGGCTTTTCTTCTATTTCTTTTTCATCGTTAAGAACTGTTGAATCTCATTTTATTTGCGCTGTCACGTTAAGCAATCAATTATTACAAGCCCTTTTTCTTTTCCATTGTCCTCTTCAGAAATTCCACTCGTTTCGTGTCGCCATTTCTTTCTTTTTTTTTACTGCGAGAGCACTCTGCTTTCCCGTTTTGCACCGCGTAGCCCAAAGTGTCACTCGAAATGCCGAAGCGCACTCCCCGTAAGTGCACTTAACTTGTGCACTTGACAGGGGTATTACTTTACCCTGCAGAGGGCACCTTGTCACCTCTGGGCTTCATCTTCTTCGGGAGAGTTTCTGCCAGCAGCCACAACCACCGATCCAAGGAAGCTGGCAGCCTCAAACCTAGTCAACTGACTCCTGAAACCACCTCACACATCCTGTACACACAATTTTCGGAGTGCAGATCCCAAGCAGAGTTTAGCGATCCCCCTCTTCACTATTTCTGAATGGGATGAATTATACAGCAGAAGTTCTTTTTCTGCTCTGGGTGAGTACACCCAGCAAACGTACTTATTCATGAACCTGATTCTTAAATCCAGGAACTGCAGGCTGGCTTCAACCGGGAGCTCGTAGGTCAAAGTGAGAGCTTTATTGTGCTTTTGAAAGTCGCTTAGTACACTCCTCATTGTACCCTCAATGGGAACGGCACAATTTTGTAAGTCATCCACGTATCAAAACACTTTTTGAATACAGTCAATCCTAGATTACTTAAAAATATCATGCAAATGGCGGTTACTGTGAGCTAAAAAGATGTTACATGAAACCAGGGCGACACAAGACCCAATGCAAATGCCCTTCTTTTCCAGACAAAACTCTTCCTCAGTGATAAAAGTACTACACAGATAAAATTCTGTGTATGCGGCCTGTGTGTACATGGCATACAGTTCTGTGTACATGGCACACGGCCTTCTTTGGCCATCTGCCATTACACTGGAAAACTATGACCACAAACCAGTAATGAGCTTGCCTTCATAATCATATGTCTGTGAGTCTGCATGAACACATGGGACATAAGTAGCAACTATGAATACTTTTCGCAGCTTGAGAAATCGAGTTTTTGAAAAGACTGAGTACGTTCCTTCATGGAAAGAAAAATAGCTGGAATGGGCTGCCAGAACAGATTTGCCCCTCAGAAAAAAGGATGCAAGGTTTGGGTTTAGAATAAGGGAGTAATTACTCACTGCCACCCATACAAGCTACAAAGGAAAGCTATACAGCTTTCTCAAAAACGTTGTAGTTAAAGATGCACTGAAGAGGATTCTGAACATTCATACTGGTGAACAGCGCAAAAAAGGCGGGACAACAACAAGACAAGCGCTGACTATCAACTGGGTTTATTGAAGGACGGAAGGGTATATATACAAAAACAAAAACATAACACAAAGAAGTAAGAAGATAGTGTGAAAAGGGCCGTGAAAATCAAAACTTATGTCACATGTGAAGTGATGTAAGCCAATTCCTTGTTGCTAAGTGCCACGGAAGGACTGCTGATGCATTCGACACCTTGCCTGTGGATGTGATGCGCTTCCATTATTTCGCGCGTGAGTTTATCTTTATGGCGGAACAGAACTTCAGTTTTCTTGTACTCCGGTGCGCACTTGCACTTTTTGCAGCGGAACTTTGTGCGCGGAAGCCCGCCGTCCTGTTCCAATTTCCTTTCTTGCTCCTTTTCATGAAGGCATTTGCACTTTTGACAATGAGCGGCAACGTGGCTAAGAGGGTCACTTTTTCTTGTATTTTCATGCTCCATGAGCCTTTTGTTTACGCATCTGCCGGTCTGCCCGACGTAAACAGCACCGCAAGAGAAGGGAATTTTGTACACCACGTTTTCTGCACATGGTACAGAGGGTGAAACATGGCGTACCTGGCAGCCTTCCTTCTTCTCTTCCTTAGCCTGTGCAACCTGCTTGCACATGGAGCTCAGTTTGTGGGGAGCAGAAAACACAACATCGACATCATACCTGCCGGCAACCTTCTTGAGACCGTGAGACAAGCCGTGCGTGTAAGGAACCACCGCTGGTCTTTTCACCTTCTTGCCTTCATTGGGTCGGCCATTTTTTACAAATTTTATCAGCTTTTCGGAAGCCCTGGAAATTATTTCATCCGGATAACCGTTTGCGCGTAATCTGCAAACCTGCATTGTGATGCTATCAGCAGTCTTCTCATGGCACGACTTTTTGATAGCGGATTTCAGGCACGATACCGCTATACCTTGTGTCTTGAAGGTCTTCAGTGAATACGGACGCGGCCTCAAGTTTACAACTGAGGTTCCAAGCGGCAATCAGCTTCAGTTTTTGGATTTGGCTTTAGTTATTGAACGTGGACATGTTTGCTGGTATTATTGCCCGAGGTCTGAAAAACCATTGTTGAATTTTTCTTCGTGTCACTCCAAACTTATAAAACAAGGTATAGCGGTATCGTGCCTGAAATCCGCTATCAAAAAGTCGTGCCATGAGAAGACTGCTGATAGCATCACAATGCAGGTTTGCAGATTACGCGCAAACGGTTATCCGGATGAAATAATTTCCAGGGCTTCCGAAAAGCTGATAAAATTTGTAAAAAATGGCCGACCCAATGAAGGCAAGAAGGTGAAAAGACCAGCGGTGGTTCCTTACACGCACGGCTTGTCTCACGGTCTCAAGAAGGTTGCCGGCAGGTATGATGTCGATGTTGTGTTTTCTGCTCCCCACAAACTGAGCTCCATGTGCAAGCAGGTTGCACAGGCTAAGGAAGAGAAGAAGGAAGGCTGCCAGGTACGCCATGTTTCACCCTCTGTACCATGTGCAGAAAACGTGGTGTACAAAATTCCCTTCTCTTGCGGTGCTGTTTACGTCGGGCAGACCGGCAGATGCGTAAACAAAAGGCTCATGGAGCATGAAAATACAAGAAAAAGTGACCCTCTTAGCCACGTTGCCGCTCATTGTCAAAAGTGCAAATGCCTTCATGAAAAGGAGCAAGAAAGGAAATTGGAACAGGACGGCGGGCTTCCGCGCACAAAGTTCCGCTGCAAAAAGTGCAAGTGCGCACCGGAGTACAAGAAAACTGAAGTTCTGTTCCGCCATAAAGATAAACTCACGCGCGAAATAATGGAAGCGCATCACATCCACAGGCAAGGTGTCGAATGCATCAGCAGTCCTTCCGTGGCACTTAGCAACAAGGAATTGGCTTACATCACTTCACATGTGACATAAGTTTTGATTTTCACGGCCCTTTTCACACTATCTTCTTACTTCTTTGTGTTATGTTTTTGTTTTTGTATATATACCCTTCCGTCCTTCAATAAACCCAGTTGATAGTCAGCGCTTGTCTTGTTGTTGTCCCGCCTTTTTTGCGCTGTTCACCAGTATGAATGCATACCAACTCGCCCAGATCTCAGCCTTACTAAATGAGATTCTGAACATGTCTTTTTGCCGCGGGAACTCAATCCACACGTTCCGACCTTTCTTAGAAACTGCGATTTACTGCCCTGTGTGGCCAATTTCCCCAATTAAATCGAATTAACGTCCGGCTCCCGCCTTTTTTTTTTAATTCTGCCTCGTACGGTGGGCGGAGTCGACCAACGCATGGAGCGCCTTTCACCCAGTCCCGTGGAGGCTTTGCTTTTGCTTTATTTTGTTTTTTAGGTTTCCATCAATAAATAGTTTCATTCGCAGATAATATAGCCTCAAAATAAGCCCGAAGAAATAAAAATACGGGCGGACTATTTGCTACTACGGACAACTGCGTATTACTCTGCCGATGGCAGAGCGGCAAGCCGCCACGGGACTGGCTGAAAGGCGCTCCACGCGTTGGTCGACTCTGCCCACCGTACGAGGCAGAATTAAAAAAAAAAGGCGGGAGCCGGACGTTAATTCGATTTAATTGGGGAAATCGGCCACACAGGGCAGTAAATCGCAGTTTCTAAGAAAGGTCGGAACGTGTAGATCGAGTTCCCGCGGCAAAAAGACAAGTTCAGATTCCTCTTCAGTGCACCTTTAAAGAAGAATTCGTCCTGGTCTGGGGTTCGAACCCAGGACCATTGCTTCACCGGAGCAGTCACTCTACCAACTGAGCTAAAAGGACGGCAAGCATATGGTAGGGCGAGAGTGAATTAATCAAGAACTCTAAGCTGGTTTGTGGGAATATTCCCACTTAGAGTCTAGCCAAACCAAGTATGTGTAACCGGTCTGTGGACGTGCCTGTCACACAGTATGTTCTTAAGGAGGCTTGAGAAACCAGTGCGGCACTCTCGCTGGAAGCTGGTGCATGCAGAGACGACTTGCGTGTCTGTGTGGGCATAGGTGGTGCTGTTGCTGCACCTAATTACTGTCCCGTTGTCTGTCACATCGGTGGTCGAGGAAGTGTCGTTTGTGAAAGAATGAGTATGCAGCCAACTTGTCAGCCATTTGACAGTGTAAGCATGCCCTTCGAAAACGGTGGCGAGAAGGCTATGTGCTTGAGCAGGACTTTTAATGGAAAAAGGCCCTTTCCTGAAATTTCTCAGAGAAAATCGTAGTATCCGGTCCAAAAGATTACTCACGTTCTCCGGATATCAGTACGGAAACAACTGCTGGAATCGGAGTGTGCGAACATCAGTTACACTACTTACAATATTCAAAATGCAAAGCTCAAACGAAATCACACTTCACACAACCATTTCACTCACCCAGTGCCATACACTGGGCACCATGAATCAGCTGAACTATGCCTAACACACATGAGGCAGAAGCTTGCATGCAGTTCCGCGTACATGTTGCAAACAGGGGAGGTGGGACCCAAAGGCGGGTCCACCCTGTCTCCTCATCACGTTTTTGGCTATAGTGCAGCAGTAGTGGTCTATTATTGCAAAAATACAAAAACGAACGAAAAGCTGTCGCCAGCCGGACAATTGCTATTAAATATATCTTAAGCGCCCAGGCTGTGGCAGGTGAAAATAAGGGACAAGGAGATAATGGCAGATAATAGAGATAATAATAAGATAATAAGAGATAATAGAGGGGAGGGAAGCAAGGAAGGACGGGGGACAGCTTTATACAGCATCTACGCTGTTTAAGATATTTAAAAAATATATAAAGAAAGGCAAAAAAGTTTCCTCCACATGCGTGTGAATGTCCAGGCACTGCCTGAATTATAAGCATGCACAAGTCACCACTGCACACATTTAGAACATGGAAATTCTCTGTAAACAAAGCGGTGCGTGCATAGCCTCCATCGCATATTTTTTCTTTACTGCCTTCTCGGTAACGGCAGTTTAAATAGCAGTGCTCACTTTCACTTGTGCAATACATTTAAGGGACACGAAAACTGTCCCCCCTAGCTTGATTCTTATTGGATTTCATTTAGACCCATTTCCCGGGTATAGTAGAATTATGTTCAAACTGTACACCCAACGAATCAAAAAGGTTGGGTTGTATTAGGTTTTACGGAACATAGGCAACTAAGGCCATCATTCACCAAGCTCAAGGTGTGGGAAAAGTTTTCTGCAGAATTTTATGGAAATGTGAAAAATCATCGGTGGCATAGATGGTCTTAAAATGTTAGTATGTACCGCCTAGCGATGAAAAATTAACTTTAAAAATGGCTATTGATAAAAGTTTTAAACAAGATCGGGTCGCCTCAGCCACCGTTCTTGGCTGGGCAAGGATCGCGATGCTCCCAACCAATATAAAGAAAATGCAGGCAAGTTGAGATATTAATTGCACCTCAAAGAGCGTGGACCATGACACACTGTAAGCGATGTTTGCGCTCGATTAGGCCAGTAGTTAAGAGTACAGAATTTACTGAGGCTGGTTTATGGAGACACTTCACTGCGATTTGTCGTTCACGGCGGCACGTAGCAGATTGCAATCTCGTGGCGACGCCAATGCTAGAAGATGATCACGCCTGCACTCGATTATTCGTTTTGGAAGTAGCCAGCGCCAAACTGCACCTGAACTGCCTAAACTGGCTCGGCACATTCGCAGCTACGTCGAGGAACTTTACGGAATTGGGTGCACTGCTTCTAGTGTAGCTAGACAGGTGTCACAAAAAGTGCGAAGAGTCAAGTCAAAACAAAGCCATCGTCTACGCACTTGCTTGCCGCAACAGGCAAGGGCTCCAAAATGGCAAAAGCTCACTCCTTTGACGGGAACACGCTGCATTCCTTCTAAAAATTTTTCACACTGTCAGGATAAGCCGCTCGGGTGTAGGATAAAGGCACTTACGTCAGGTCCGAACGTGGCACTTCTGAGTCGAACGTGCAGCGCGCGACATGCTGGGGAAACGAAGTCACGCGGTGTTCCAATTCATCTCAAATGTCTTCACTGCTTGCAAGTGATGCCGGTAACACGCTACGTCTGGGGTGTCACACGCGACTCTCGTCATTATTTGTCAGCCGTGCATACTCGCGTACTACTATAACCTTTTGCACCTGCTAAGTCTTCATCCTCCATGTATGCCTTGCACATGAGGGAATTTGCATCGA
Organism: Amblyomma mixtum; assembly: GCF_055824585.1. Classification (NCBI taxonomy): domain Eukaryota; kingdom Metazoa; phylum Arthropoda; class Arachnida; order Ixodida; family Ixodidae; genus Amblyomma; species Amblyomma mixtum. The sequence continues at coordinate 11,716,948 of NC_143015.1, read as the reverse complement.
ACTTCGCGATGGCCATGCTTCTTCGGATGGATGGATGGATGATAATGGCTTTACCCTTTGTACCGGGCGGTAGCTTTCGCCACCTAGCCTATACGTCCCCCATTGTTAATTTAATTTTCTTTTCCCTTTCGCTCTTACAATATCTAATCTGTCTATCCTATTAGCCTCGAAATTCACGCCTCCCTTGATTTCCGCCACCAATCCTCCAACCTCCCCTTCGTCAATGTCACGCTTTTCCCATCCACTCGCCCGTCCTCCCCAGTAAATCCCAGCGCTATCTCTATGGTCGTTGCTGTCCCCTCTGGGAGGGCTGGGCGGAGTTCTGCGCACCTCAGAACCAAGTGTTCTATGGTCTCCGTTTCCGTTTTACATGCAGAGCACAAAATATCCACTTCTTCAAATTTGGACCTATACGTTTTTGTTCTCAGAGTCCCTGTCCTAGCCTCAAAAAGCAGTGAACTGCCCCGCGAATTATCGAATAATCGCTCTTTTTTGATGTCCTGTTTTCGTGTCCTATATATGCCTAGCGCCGATTTTTCCTGCATTCTTTCTTTCCACATCTTTCTTTCCGACTCCTTTACCTCCACTTTCACGTTAGTCTTTTGTTGCGTCCCATCCCTCACCCGTAAATACTTCGTTCTTAGCTTTCGGGTTCTATTAGTCCATTTTGTGTTAATACTTTTCATGTACAGATACTTGTACACCTTTTTTGCCCACCTTGTTTCCTCCATTTGAGTTAGTCTCTGATCATATTTCAGTTTGCTGATGGCCTCCCGAACCTCGAACGACGCCCAACCCATATCTCCCTGGACTCCCTCATTCGGAGTGTTCCCATGGGCTCCCAAGGCTAGCCTCCTACACTTCTTTGTCTGACCTCTAGCCCTGACTGTACTTCTGATTTCATGCACAGGACTGCATTTCCAAATGTGAGGCCCGGTACCATGATTCCCTTCCATACCCCTCTAACCACCTCATACCTATTATAGTTCCATAGTGCTCTATGCTTCATAATGTCTGAATTCCTTTTTCCCTTGTCCTTCAGAATCCTCGCATGCTCTTCCAGATATTTTTTTCCTTCACTTAGCCATACCCCTAGATACTTATACGTACTCACATGGTCTATCATAGTGTCTTGTATTTCTAGTGGGTCCCCCTTCTCATCATTATAGACCATTATCCCTGACTTCTCTCTACTGAACTGGAGTCCTAGCTTGTTGCCCTCCTCACCACAGATTTTAACCAGTTCCTGCAGCTTATCTCGCTTGTCTGCTAGTAGAACAATGTCATCCGCATACATTAGTCCAGCCAACACTTGCTTTACCCTCTGACCATCCTGCATATAACTCACGTCAACTCCTACCCTACACTCTTCCAACCTCTTTTCCATTTGGCTCACATATACCATGAAAAGCAGAGGTGACAGTGGGCAGCCCTGCCTTAACCCTCTCTTAATTTTAGCTGGTTTTGTAGTTTCTCCCTCCCAGGTTACCACGACCTCATTGTCTGAATATATACGTTGGAGATATTCAACCAGATTTCTATCAGCGCCATATCCCTTCAATTGGTCCCAAAGTTTTTCCTGATTCACATTGTCATATGCCCCCTTAATGTCTAAAAATGCCATCCATAGAGGCCTCCGACTTGCCTCAGCTATCTCTATACACTGCGTTATGACAAATAGATTGTCCTCCAACCGTCTGTCCCTTCGGAAACCGTTCTGCAACTCTCCCAAGATCTCCTCACGCTCTGCCCATTCTTCCATTCTCATTTTCACCATCTGCATTGCTAGCCTGTAAATAACTGATGTGACCGTAATTGGTCGGTAGGATTTAATGTTGTCCCTGTTTCCCTTGCCTTTGTATATTAGTCTCATCCTGCTCACTTTCCAGTCTTTTGGAACGTCTCCTCCCTCTACCACTCTTTCAATGATCTGTCGTAGTTTCAGTTTGCTTTTTTTGCCTAGTATGGTAATTAATCTCATAGGTATGCCGTCTGGTCCTGTCGCTGTTCCGATGGGAACCTTGCCTTCTATTCTGTCCCAGTCCCCTGCTGTTCTCTCCCTAGGCTCTTCCTCCTCTGCCCCATTGCTGTCCCTGCTCTCCCCTAGACCATCCGCCACAGGCTCTGCAAATGCTGCTTCAATTGTTTGTCTGATTGTTTGTCAGGCAGCCTGAGCGCAGGGTTGCCGTTCGGCACATTTTAAAACGAGCCAAAACAACGCTAAATTTAGCGAAAGTCGCAATGTCGTTTATTATAACGTTCTTACGTCTTACAGTCTTGCCGCCATATATGTAACCAAATACAACAGAAGCGATTTTATGAAGGCAGCTTATGTGAAAATAAATATAAAATTCAGTAGCATTTTGAATCAACAAACAACAAAAAATTAAAGCGATCCTGCAAATGCAGCTTAGATGGCTTAGAGGCATGGAGGAAGAAAAAAATTTTTCCTCCATGCTTAGAGGTGTGCGCCCATGGAGGAAGGAAAGAAAGTTTTCCTTCCTCCATGTGTGCGCCAGTCATAGAGTTTCTTACTATTACCTAGAGGGAAAGCTGGCAGCCCGTCTATGGGAGCATAGAGTTTCTTACTATTACCTAGAGGGAAAGCTGGCAAGCCGTCTATGGGAATTTGCGTGGAGACCCCACGTGACCACCTCAGCCACCATGGGCGCTCAAAGCATCATGGGGCGGTGAGCTACTTGTTGCGGAACTGTAACTTTTGGCCAAAAATCAATAAAAAAAATAAAGCTGTTTGATAGCTACAAACGTCCTAACATTCAATATCTTGTGTAATGATTGCAACAAACGAGCAGAAAAGCATTTAAGTGCAAAGTTTGCCTAAAATAAGACATGACTAGCTTTCCTATTGGCCAAGTGATGAACACTAAAAAAACTAATATTTCGTAATTAACAGGCGCACTTTTAAAAGTAAATATGTTTTCAGAAAAAATGTTGTTGTTTAGATACTTTAAGAGGTTTTTTAATGGCATTTCGGAAGAGTAAAACCTTTTATTGGCGTCGTGTGTCGTCGCGTCTTCACTACTATGGCTTTTGCACACTGCGTTCGCGCGAAAGTCGTCTGCGCACACACGAACTACGTTTTCGGAATGAAACGCCTTAGTACTGCCACTCCGTGTTCCCGAAAAACTACGACTGTGCCGCAACAAGTAGCTCACCGCCCCATGATGCTTTGAGCGTCCATGTTGGCTGAAGTGCAGCGCCGCCAGCTTTCCCTCTAGGTAGTAGTAAGAAACTCTATGTATGGGAGTTTGCATGGCGACCCCTCGAGACCACTTCAGCCACCATGGGCGCTCAAAGCATCATGGGGCGGTGAGCTACTTGTTGCGGAACTGCAACTTTTGGCCAAAAAATAATAGAAAAATAAAGCTGTTCGATAACTACGAATGTCCTAACATTCAATATCTTGTCTAATGATTGCAACAAACGAGCAGAAAAGCATTTAAGTGCAAAGTTTGCCCAAAATAAGAGATGACTAGCTTTCCTATTGGCCAAGTGATGAACACTACAAAAACAAATATTTCGTAATTAACAGGCGCACTTTTAAAAGTAAATATGTTTAAAAAAATGTTGTTGCTTAGATACTTTAAGAGGTTTTTTAATGGCATTTCGGAAGAGTAGAACCTTTTATTGGCGTCGTGTGTCATCGCGTTTTCACTACTATGACTTTTGCACATTGTGTTCGCGCGAAAGTCGTCTGCGCATACACAAACAGCGTTTTTGGAATTAAACATCTTAGTAATGACACTCCGTGTTTCTGAAAAACTACGACTGTCTCGCAACAAGTAGCTCACCGCCCCATGATGCTTTGAGCGTCCATAGTGGCTGAAGCGCAGCGCCGCCAGCCGTCGTCGTAGTTCTCGTCGTAGTTCTCGTCGTAGTTGAGGCATAGTCTTGTGTTTTCGTCGATGGAGGACCTTAGTTCTTGCGCTCAGGCGGCTCGGCGATGAGCATTCTTCCCAACGCAAAAATTCTTCTGTTTCGGCTGGTCGCTGGCCGGGTCGGGGTCGTGGGGCGCCGTAAGAGAACCCTCGGATGCCCATTCTCCTGTATGGGCAGTACCGGAGAATGTGACCGGCTTCGCCGCAGTGGAAGCATAGCGGGCGGCACTGGTCGGGTGTTCTCCACTCGTCGCATTTCCTCGGCCGTGTGCGACGCTCGTAGGACGGGCGAGTTGGGGCGAAAAGGCGGCGCTCCACCGCAGCTGGCTAAGGGCGATAGGGGCTTGGGTCCCGTCGTCGAGGTGCAGGACGGCGCACTGCTGCGGCGTAAGTCATGGCTGGAGGCTCCAGAGGCTGCGTGGTAGACTGGAGTCAGCTCCTCCGGTGAATAACTCAAAAGGCTGGCATCACGACTTGCAGGGGTTGTCCGGTACCTGGAAGGCTACCCAGCACCTCCACCAGATGTCACGTTGTAGTGACGGCAGTCGAGTGGTCAGGAAGACACCAGCCAGTCTTGGAAACGAAGCTCTTTATTTGGGCTGACTTGCGCCCGCAAAATAGCTGAATCACTCGGCGGCGGCGTAAGCAACAAACGTGCTCGTCGGTCGTCGAACTACGAATGTCCGCTGCTCGCGGCATCGCTCAATTTAAAGCCGGCAAGGAAACTTCCAGATAGCAGGACAAGATCATCTACAGTAATCTGGAAAAAGCTAGATGCAGCCTTTCATGGCTGCGATCAATCGAGATTAGTCTGGTCGCTTCTCGCGTCACGAACAAAAATGATAACAACCCTTTCCTGCAGCCTTGAGCGTGAACGAACAAACACTACAATGATACGTGGCAATATGATCATGGATATCCCCTGGATGCGACAAATATCCAACCATTTGATCTAATTCACATCCTATGCTAGAGGTACCGAAGCATTTCTGATGATCTATGGAACATCTCCAGTGCATTCCGTGCACTAATTGGGATGTCTATAAGAAGTACACAATATCCAGCACTAGGCATTCTTAGGATGTTCAAAGGACACAAGTGGTTATCTGGGGACCCATCGGCGCCGCATCGCGTACCGATTGGCCACCATACACCTGCATCCTCGCAGTGATCCGCAGGGACGCGAGAAGGTTTAAAAAAGAAACATGCACTGGCCGCAAACACACCGACTGCTGACATTCAAACAGTGCACCGTAGAACTCTGCGCGCTAGAAAGTATCTGTGGTGGGGAGGCAAACCGGAGAGAGAACGAGCGTTCTGGTGACGATGCCGCCAGCAACAACAGAGCAGCCACCGACATGCGTCGCGTCGTGCGTCCGCGGTGCGTCCGTGCGTCCGCGGTTCCATGCACTGTGCTGGAGGCTGGATGACACCCCAGAAATTTAAGTTCAGCGAACTTAACAGCGCCCGTGTGCTGTGCGGTGTCAGTGCGCGTTAAAGATCCCCGTGGTCGAAATTATTCCGGAGACCTCCACTGCGGCACCTCTTTCTCTCTTCTTTCACTCCCACCTTCCTTCTTTTTCTTATGGTGTGGTTCAGTGTCCACTGAGATATGTGAGACTGATACTGCGCCATTTCCTTTCCTCAAAAACCAATTAACCAATTTAGTTATCCAAGATAGCAGACGACGGCGCAGGCCGCGACACGCGACATTGCTGCTCTGCAACGCTGGCTATGTAGCTTTTGTGGCCATCCAGTGGATGCGACAAATATCCAACTGCGAGGTCTAGTGCACATCCATTACTAGGGGTAAAGAAGCACTTTTGGTGATCTATAGCATATCTTCAGTGTGTTCCATGGAAAAATTAGGATATCTTTTAGAACAACATTATATGATCATGGATATCCCCTATATGCGACAAATATCCAACCATTTGATCTAATGCACATCCTATGCTAGAGGTACCGATGCATTTCTGATGATCTATGGAACATCTCTGGTGCATTCCGTGCACTAATTGGGATGTCTATAAGAAGTACACAATATCCAGCACAAGGCATTCTTAGGATGTTCAAAGGACATAAGTGGTTATCTGGGATGTTCGAATGTGGCACTAAAGCCGCCAAAGATATATGGCGCGTCCAATGTCCGCGTTTGGTGGACATTAACATACTTTGCACATCTATTGTTCACGCTTGGTGGACATGCACGAGATCGTATATTAGGCATCTAGTGTCCATGCTTCGTGGACGCGCTCTAGATTTAAGAAATAATCATATTACTGACGTCCTATAGACGTCTAGCGCATCCAAACGGGCCGGTGGTCCTTATGATGCACATCTAATGGACGCCCCCTTTAGGACATGTTTGGATCTTTCCGGTACGTCGAATGGATATTTATGGTTCACTGCGATACGTAGCGGCGGAGGATGCCATCTTCGACCTTGAAGCTGCGCAGCTGTCGGCGGAGCCTAGCATTGGGTGAGGTCGAAGCGCCGACAAGGCGGTCGATGATGGGGTGACAATAGCGTCGGCTAGTTGCTGCGAGCGTGTTTGGTGTCAGAGTCGTCGAAAGAAACTGCTGTGATGTGCGTCGGAGGGACAGAGGGTCGACTGTGCGCAGAAGAGGAAAGGCGTTGCGTAGAAAAACAGCCGGCGGGTTCCGAAAGTCGGCAGCGAGAAAAGGCGTCGGCGTTTTGGTGTTGGTGACCCGATTTATAAGTGATGTCGAAGTTGTACTCTTCGAGGCGCAGAATCCAACGGCCTAGGCGGCCGGTAAAATTTTTGAGCGAAGACAACCAGCACAGGGCACGGTGATCCGTCACAACTGTGAAGTGGCGACCATATAGGTAAGGGCGTAATTTCTGAACTGCCCAGACGACTGCAAGACATTCGTGCTCAGTAATTGTGTAATTTTTTTTCAGCTGTAGTCAGGGTCCGGCTGGCGAACGCAATCACCTTCTCACGCGAAGTTGCGTCGCGCTGCAGAAGTACAGCGCCGAGACCGTGACCACTGGCATCAGTATGCAGGATGGTTGGAGCGGTGTCATTGAAGTGGGCAAGGGTAGGATCCGATGTCAGGGCGTGCTTGAGGTTGTTAAAAGCAGTGTCGCACTGGTCAGTCCACACGAAAGTGCTAGCGCTGCGCGCTTTAAGTAGTTCATGAAGTGGGGCTGCAATAGTTGCGAAATTCCGAATAAAACGCTGGAAATAGGACGCCAGGCCAAGCAAACTGCGCAAATCTGCAGTCCGTTGAGGACGAGGAAAGTTTAGAACCGCGATGATTTTGTCAGAGTCTGGACGAATGCCGTCGTGGATAACTAGATGCCCCAAAATGGTAATTTCCTTGTGTGCAAAGTGGCACTCCTTGGTGTTGAGCTGAAGGCCTGCTGAAGCGAGGCACGTGAGAACTTCATTGAGGCGCGTGAGATGGTCGTTAAAAGTTGAAGAAAATATTACAATGTCGTCCAAATAACATAAACAGGTTTTCCACTTCAGGCCACGAAGGACAGTATCGATCATTCTTTCAAATGTGGCTGGTGCGTTGCAAAGGCCGGAGGGAATAACATTAAATTCGTAAAGTCCATCGGGATTGGCGAAACCGGTTTTTTCTCTGTCGTCCTCGTGCATGGGTATTTGCCAGTAGCCTGAGCGGAGGTCCAAGGTCGAGAAATATTCGCCACCTTGGAGAGAGTCAAGGGCGTCATCAATCCGGGGCATCGGGTAGATATCTTTGCGGGTAATTTTGTTGAGTGCACGGTAGTCAACACAAAATCGTACCGATCCGCCCTTTTTTTTAACTAACACTACTGGTGACGACCACGGGCTTGTGGAGGGACGAATGATATTTCGGTGGAGCATATCCTGCACATTTTCTTCAATGACATTTCGTACAGAGAGAGAAGCCCGATAAGGCCGTCGCCGTACTATCGAGTGCCCCTCGGTAAAGATGCGGTGGTGGGCAAGAGTAGGCCGTCCCAGAGGTGGGGAAGTAGCATCAAAAATGGCTTGGTGATTGCGAAGCAAGGTGAGCAATGCTTGACGTTGATGCGGCGTGAGGTCCCGATTGATCGTCTTGGATAGGGAAGTAAGAGTGACGTCTGAGGACACGGGATGCTGAGGCAGAGGGGCGGTGTGCACCATCAGGGACAAAGGCTAAGCATCCACTACGCATGGGAGTGACCTTCCTTTAGGCAACGCGAGGGATTCACGTGAAGTGTTCATGGCCGCTACGATCGCGGAGCCGCTGCAGAACCGTACAAGGCTTGACGGGAAGGCGATGCCGCGAGCAAAATGACGATGAGATGGTGTGATGAGTACGTCCCCATCTGTGATGCGGTCAGAAACAACGGAAAGGAGTTGTTCGCTCTGAGGAGGCAAAACAGTATCAGCTGCGGCAATGAGCGGATGAGGTAGGTCAGAAAAATCAGATGAAAAATCAGTCTGTCATATGGATGACACGGGCACCACAAGATATTAAAGCTGAAGCTCCAGACAAGAAATCCATCCAAAAATCATCAGATGCGCACAAGGGGAGAGCACAGCAAACTGCACATGATGGCGGGCACCGTCGATAACGCGCACAGTGCACGTCGCGAAAGGGCGCAGGGTAACATTATTTGCTCCACGAAGTTCAGGCCGATCGTATGGAGTCGTCACTTTCCGCAAACGGTAGCACAAATCGGCGTGAATAACAGAAATTGCAGCCCCTGTGTCAATCAAAGCTTCCACCGGTAATCCTTCAGCTAAAACAGAAATCATATTGGACGGGCGATCTGGAGCACTCAGTGCAGTTTCACCTCCGGAAACTGCATCGCCTAGTTTTCCGAACGGGCGCCAGGGAGAACGGTTGCAGGTCGGAGTGGGGACACTGAGCGGCGATATGGAGATGGAGAGCGGCGTCGGGATACATGGGCCTCACTTGGTGCAGACGAGGATATCTGTCAGGACAGCAGCTTGGGCATGTTGGTTATTCATTTGTGACGGAACAGCGCAAAACACCGGGACAAGAGACAAGCGCTTTTTTAATGATGTTGCGGAAACCGGTATCATTAGAAGGTGCGGGAGGATGATCACACCCGTGGCGGCAGGAAGGGCCGAGAACTTGGAGCTCTTCGCGGATGATCGATCGAATCAGTGTGCGCAGATCGAGGCCAGCAAAGGTTTTGGTGGTAGCAAGGCCGGGCAAAGCGAGGCCGGGCTGTGCGAGGCCTGGCTGCAATCGAGAGGATTGCAGCTGGTCGAGGCGTTGGCAGGTGGAAATAATGGAATCAAAACTTGATGGACTTTGGGCAAGTAGGGTGTTGAAAGCCACAGAATTGGTTCCTTTCAAGATGTGGTGCACGCTTTCAGTTTCCGGAATGGTGGGACTAAAACGCCGGCAAAGCGCTAGTATGCCTTCTATGTAAGACGCATAAGATTCATCCGGACCTTGAATGCGGGAAGCGAGCTTTTTCTTCGCGACCTCAGTCCGAGCAGCCTGGTCGGCAAAATACTGACGGAACTGCTGTTTGAAAGTAGGCCGATTGGTAGTGTGGGGTTCGCGATTTATGAAATAGTTTCTGGCAACCTCGATGAGGTAGAAAGAAACGTTGAGGAATTTTAAAGCATCGTCCCACCGGTTGTAGGCACTGCAGCGTTCATAGGTGTCGAGCCAGTCATCCACGTCTTCGTCTCGACGACCAGCGAACATAGGCGGATCGCGTTGCCGGGTGGGCGTGGTCGGAGGAGGCGGTGCAGGTGTGGTCGATGGAGAGGGTCCAGCAGGGTCGGGGTGGCCTTCGGTTGACATGACGATGGTGGTAGGGCCGAAACGGCGACCGGAACGCAGCTCCAGCGAGAGGCAGGGTAGAAGGCAGCAAGGGGATCGAGTTTCACCTCCACCACTTGTGAAGGCAAGCTAGACCGAAACGGCAAGACGCTTGAGGAAGACGGCCGTGTCCGGCGTTTAGTCTACCGACGAACCCGAAGCACGAGCCATCGGCGGAGCCCCGGGATGATGATGATGACGATCAGTCCAAATGAAAGAAGATGATGCATGGAGGCCAAGAGGAAGAAGAAGGCTCACAATATATATATATACATGGTCTGTTCTGAAAGTAGTAGGACTGATTTTTTCCTGGGCGAACGGGCGGACGAGAGGTGGTCTGCGCGTGCAGGATCGTTGAAGGGGGATATTGGGAATGCTGGGGAAAATCGGCAGTCGGCTCTCGGCCGTTAAGGTATGTCACCACCTTTTTCAAAATTTTTTAATTTTGAGTATTCAATCTTTATTTCACATTTACGTTATAAAGCACCGTTTTATATGATATTCAAAAGGAAGAAAGAGTGAAAAAAGTCATGCTGGTATTAATAATTCACAAAAAAATGCCCAAACTTGGTTGTTATGCAAACATTCATAACTAGCGAATGGAGAGCAGGAATTTTAAACTTTTTGGCGCAGACTTAGCCAACTAACCATACTGTGCAACCAACTAGGATCTTTGCCATCTGATAATTGGGAAAAAAGTTATAGCAAAAATGCCAAAGAAAACAAAAAAATGTGTCATTTTTGCCTGCATTCCTTGACATAAAACATGATTATATCAAAACTCACCATTCGATTTAATTTATCCTAGTTCTTTGCACAGGCTAATAACAAAGGAAAGAGCGTGCAAAGTTTCATTGAAAAATATTTATTTATTTCGAAGTTATGACTGTTTGCGCAACACGAAAGTGCAAGAAATAAAGTTTTGAGAAAAACAAGATTAAAGTTTTTCAATCCTTGTAGAAAGAATATCATCATGCCCTAGGAAGTTAAAATCCTTCAGATTCATAGCTAGGGCCCTCCTTAGCTGATGTGAGCTCTCTTTTGGCATTTGTTGCTGCCCGTCCTTTTTTGCGGAGATGTTTTGCCTCACCCGTTGATTGACGTTGGGCCTTCATCACATGGTAATGGTCACTGGTGCAACATGGTAGGAGAGTGTGGCGGCCAGATTCGATGCCTGCTTCCCTCAAAATATCTGCTGTACTTCTGTTGCCATCACTGAAGGATGAATTCGGTAGCATTCAAAGCGATAGCGCGAAGCAAACAACTCAGACGCTTGTAGCCTCATGCATCCCCCTTGCGGAAATTTAAAGCAATGTTTAAAAAAACAAGATAAGCCTTAAAAATTGCCTTTGAGTAATCTTTTACATATCAGACTAAAACAAAACAAAAAATTTTCAATATACGCCGCTGATTATTGCCGAGTTATCATTTTCTGTTACCAAACCACATTAGTTTCGGTTTCAGAACTGTTCACCACCTGTTCGAAAGTTGGCTATAACTTTTTAACAAAATAAGATACGAACATTATTCTTGCTGCAAAACATTTTTGAATGTTTTGGGATTCCCAAAATATAAAAAAGAAAAAATGTCATTTTTCCAAAAAAAGCGCTTTTTCAAAGGTGGTGACATACCTTAAAGAGAGGAGGTCGCTTGTACTGTGAACCCCTGTCGAAACGTCTCGTCACGCAGAATCGTCGAGCGTTTACTGGATCAGCGATACGCGATCAAATTTCGAGTAAATCTTGGTAAAACGGGCAAAGAGACTCACAACATGATTAAGGAGGCCTACGGTGACGCTTCCATGGGTAGATCAGGTGTTTTTGATAGGCACAAGCTTTTCCGAGAAGGTAAGGAAAGAGTGGAGGAAGACGACCGCTTCAGACGCCCTTCGACCAGCAAGACCAACGAAAATGTGTAGCGAGGGAAACATTTACTTAACAGTGATCGTAGAATGAGTATCAGAATGATTGCTGATGACTTGAGCACTCCTCAAACCCAAGTTTTTGGGATCGTGACAGAAAACTTATCCATGAGGAAAGCGTGCGCGAAGTTGGTGCCGGGAGTGTTGTCAGAGGAGGAAAAGGCCAACCGGTAGGATCTTCTTCGTCATCTGAATAAGGACCCCGATTTTTTGTCCAGCACAAGGCGGCAACGCTGTCTCAGCCCCCCTACAGCCTCGAATTGGCCCTGCCAGACTTTTTTCTATTCCCGAGAATAAAATCGACGCTCGAGGGGAAACATCACGGGTCGGTAGAGGTGGTTCAACAGGACGTGACGAGGGAGCTAAACAGCATTCCGGTCCAGGCGTTCCTGGAGGCGTACGAAAACTGTAAAACTCATTAGCAGCAGCGTGTAGGTGCGGAAGGGTGCTACCTTGAAAAATTGTAATCGTTTGTACTATTCTCTTGAATAAATTTTGTTTAAAAAAATGAGTCCCACTACTTTCAGAACAGACCATGTATGTATATATATATATATATATACATATATATATATATATATATATATATATATATATATATATATATATATATATATATATATATAATTAAGCAAACAAGGGAAGGGGAATGAGGGGCTCGTTATAAATATGACAGAAGCCAACAGCCACAGAAACCAAAGGGCACAGGGGATTTTTTTTTAATGAATTTATTTATTTTGTGGTGTTGATCAATTTAGAATAATACTGAAGAATTATTCTAAATTGATCAACACCACTAAATAAATAAATTCATTAAAAAAAATCCCCTGTGCCCTTTGGTTTCTGTGGCTGGTGGCTTCTGTCATTCATATATATATATATATATATATATATATATATATATATATATATATATATATACCTTTGCAATAAGGGCTCCCTGGGCGCTGCCATATTGTTCACTGGACTGTCGTGAGCACCCCTCGCTAGCACGGTGGAAGCGGCGGCGGAACCGGTTTCCGACAGTCCAGAGAGGAGGCTTTTCGACAACTCCATCGCCCGATGCAAAGGTGTGTTAGAAAAGTAATGAGACTGGCAACACTGTGCGGGAACCGACAGCGCTGCTGTCGTCCCCTTCATACGGCAGTTAGGCTGGATCGTGCCCTTGACTCAGCTCTAGTTCGAACTTCTGCAGTTGCTATACGATTGTTGAGAGCGTCTGAAGAGAAGTTGCGTCTGTCATGTGCACTATGAATATGGACCAGCAAAAGTATGAGCAGTGCTGCGCCATTAAATTTTGCGTGAAACTTGGCGAAACCGCTACTGTCACCTATGAAAAGTTCAAAAAGGCGTATGGAGAACATTCAGTATCCAGGGCACAAGTGTTCAGATGGCGCAAGTGCTTTTTAGCAGGCCGAGAAAAAGTGGATGACGAAGCTCGTGCGGGACGACCATCAACCGCAAGAACGGATGACAATGTGAAAAGAGTGAAGTCTCTTGTAAAAACTGATCGTTGACTCACTGTGAGAATGATGAGTCAGCAGTTGAATTTGAACGTTTTTACCGTCTATCAAATCTTAACACAGGATTTGGGTATGCGGAAAGTGTGCGCGAAGATGGTTCCAAAGAACCTCACCACTGAGCAGAAGAACAACAGAAAAGATGTGCGTCTTGATCTTCTGGAGTGACTAGAGAGGGTGCCAGAATTCTTCAATCGCGTTACAACAGGTGACGAATCGTGGATTTTTTATATGATCCTGAGACAAAACGCCAAAATCGGGAGTGGCACATCACAGACTCTCCCCGTCCAAGGAAAGCGAGAATGAGCAAATCGAAAATTAAATCGATGCTCATTTGTTTTGTTTTTTTTGACAGTCGGGGAATCGTCCACAATTAATTTGCGCCTCCAGAACAAACTCTCAAACTTTTTATCGTGAAGTTCTTGAAAGACTCAAGAAACGGGTTGCACAAGTGCGACCAGGCGTTGCACGGACATGGATGCTTCACCACGACAATGCACCCTGTTACACGGCATATCCATTAATGATTTTTTGTCAAGAAGGAAATGTATGAAGGAAAGAAGGAAATGGGAAGGAAATGTATCTCTCTCGCATACCTGGGTGGACACCTGAAGCTCGCCTAAGGGAAGGGAGAAAGAAGGGAGTGAACGAAGGTGCTGTATTAGCTAGACGCGCCTTTGTTCGGTCGCAGGTGGTCGACCGGCCGCGAAGTTCTAGCTGCGGCGCGCTGAAGAGCCGACTTGGGGCCCCATCTCTGGCTCTGGTATGACGTCAGTAGTCACATGACCGACCACCGACCGTGAAGGGTAGGCTGCGGTACCGAGAAGAGGCGACACCTGGCGTAGTATGGCTTTCGCAAGCCGTGCGCCGCCGCCGCGCCGACGGCGCCGCCGCCGGTCGAAACCGGCACGGTGCCGGAACATTGTTATTTTTCATTTATTTTGAATGGGCATTAAGCTTGGCAAAGCATTGCTGGTCCAGGCATCCTCTCTCTTTCCTTTATGTTTTTTTCTACCTTTTTTTTTAGAGGGTAAAAGGGTGATTCTAGAGCACGTCAGTATTAAGCGCCCACCGCCAGAAACGTGATCGCTTTCCACAAACCAGCGCGAATTTCACCACAAGCCAGGAACGGCAATACATTTTCAAAGCTGTAAATTATGCTCGGACTCATGCAAGGACCACGTACCGACCTTCATACAAACGCCCTCTTGCCCAGTGCAGCAATATACTTATGATGGTGATGTCCACGTTCACACCCCTTTGGAACGGGCGGTCACGTTGTTGTGTTTGCTCGCGTATAGAAGGCAGCGCGAGATGACCGAGGAGGACAGCAGTTCCTGGAATTTTAAGGCGTTAAAGCCTTTAATGCCTCATCGTTGTAAGCAGGAGTTCTCGACAGAAAGACGGTGTGAAGTCACAGTGCGCGAATTTCGAAAGGGGCCAATTGTACTTTGGCTAGTAACCATGCAACCAATTAAAGGAATGGTACAGTGATGCCCCAAGTAAAATAAATAAATAAATAAATAAATAAAACCAAGAGGAAAATTCGAGTTTGGGAATCGAAACAGGGTCTCCGGAGTGCGAGACGCGCATGCTAACCACTCCGCCATGCCAGGTCGACGGTTTGGCATGAACAAAGGAGCGTCTAGTGAATACGATGTCTTCGTTCACTTCCATCTTCCTCCCTTCCCATACGGCGAGGTTCAGGTGTCCAGCGAGATAGCTTTCCTTTCCTCAACGCGTAGAGCCGAACGGGCGAAGGCGTTCTGTGGACTCCCTGGCAGCGTTGCAAGACGCTGTCGCGTTCCACACTCAGAGGCGAAGGATAACATTTTAACCACCAATCAGTGACAAAAGCAGCAACGCCGCGCCTAAGGCTTTCGCCTCACCGCACTTTAGGTGAACAAAGCGCCCCTCCCCCCCTCTGAATTCTTGGGCACAGACCTCGATGTTCCATAAAAGCTGCACTGATCTCCCAGTATCCAGCGACCTAAGCACTCATTGCCAGAACCCTGTGTTCATACCAACACTGTTTCCTTTATCACATATGGCACCTGGTGACTCCGTCCCAGTTGCTCTGGGACTGGGTATACTAGCGAATATCGACGAGCAGGGCCAGAAAAAAGACATTTATTTTGAAGAAAACGCTGGTGCAAGTCCTGACATACTGCGAGGGGCAGTCACTCGAGGCGCAACGTTGACAGTGCTCAGGATTTTGTAGCCCTCCAACCTCCGTGAGTCACACATGAAGGCATGCTGATGTCCTGCTCCATCTGATCGGCGGCCATGTCTGATTACAGTAGTCGCGAGACCCATTACGGGTGTTCTATCAGTGACCTGATCACGTTGCATACCTTGAGAGCCACCCCTAAGCTCATGCCCATGGTGTCTACCAGGTAATCCTCATTAAGCAGAGACAAAGCTTCATTGCCGGTTAGCTGTTCACGGAATTCTTCGGCACATCCTCCGCAGCTTGGAATTTTCTCGATGTAGGCCACAGCCTCCTCCACCGTCCAGCCACTCGGTTTCTCGGCAGCCAGCAAAGCTAGATGCTCCAGCAGGTTTTCCACTTTCTTGGGGTCAGCCATGTTCCCCTCAGGATTGGAGTCGGCAGACATGTTGTCCGGGATAACTGGCGTGGTAAGCTTCCCGAAGCCAGTGAGCTGCTGCGTAGAGTAAATATGCCGAGTCGAGATCTACAGCGCCACATTCATGCAACAGCAGTGGCAGCCATTACGGCAACGCATCTTAGTAGCCAAATTATAGTGCCGGTATATTCTAGGCACTCTGGCCAAATATTACCATGCAGACTAAATGCAGGGCGTACTCAATAGCCTTCTCCAAATTATAGTGTCAGTATAATCTAAGCACTGACAAAATATTGCTGCGCAGACAAAAAACCGCGCGTACTCACCGGCGTCCTCCTCAGAGTAGGCGATCACGTGACCTAGCTAGTACCGTGACAGCAGCGTTGCAAGGCTTTTAAGGTCACATGATGCTCAAAGTGGGCAAGAAAATATTGTCCTTAATTATACTTAAGAGTGAACCGCGCCAGAAAATTTTTCACTGGGGAGGCGGAGAATTAATCTTTGCACAGGCACATGATGGCTGCGTGACTATTTTTGAAGCGAAAAGCTATAGGGTAGTAAACACCGAGTTAGAACCGGGTCTGGCGTATGCTCCGTGATCAGAATTAGCCACAGCTGCGCGTGCGCAGAACCGCGTAACGTCACAGAAGAGGCGCAGGTGGTGGATGTATCTCGGGTCATATATCTCATATCTCGGTGGACACCCGAACCGGGCCCTAAGGGAAGGAAAATGAAAAGCAAATTGGTTTTAAGGAAAGCAAACGATGCCCGCCTCTCTCATATCTCGGTGGATACCCGAACCGCGCCGTAAGGACCTTAAGAAAAATGAAATGAAATGGTTTTAAGGAAAGCAAATGCCTGTCTCTCAAATCTTGGTGTACACCCGAAAGGAATGAGCACCACAGAACATGTCTCTAAGACAGCAACCTTCTAAGACAGCATTGCATTTACACGCGCGGCTCCTCCTCCGCCTCGCCGCAGCTTTTCGCTTCGAGATATCCAGGCTTAACCTTAGCTAAGCCACAACCAATTTTTTGTCCCTGCCCTTTGCGTCCCCTTGGCGCCGTCGCTGAATTTCAGCGCTTGTTGATCCTCGTTTTGACCAAGCATCGCAGAGGTTAACTAACGCAACTTCCTCTCCGCGGTTTGCCACCATTCTACCCGGGACATACTGGCAGCGACTGTATCCATTGCCCTCTCGCCCCCCAAAGCACTGACTCCAGTGTAGGACTCACCGGCCTCGTCCGCGCCGATGGAGCAGTGGCTTCGTAAGTGGGGGGACGTGGAACGTAGTCGAGCTCTTGAACCGCATAAGCAGGGTGCGGAAATTCCACGGAATCCATGCTCTCCACTTCCAGGCGAGGATCCCCTACGAAGCCTGAGGGACCCTCTTCTGAGCCTTGTCGGGTTGTGTGCCCGTCGGTAACAGCCACCGCAACTCGATCGAGCGAACTGGCTGGCTGATCGAGTACGTTAAGAGGCGATGCGAACGAAGCAGACACCTCTTGTTGCTGCTGACCATCCTGCGCAGTGTCCTCGACAGTTGGATCATCGTCCATGGCAGCGTGATGTACCGTTCTGTCGCTATTCATCAGCGCTGCCCTTGATCACTGGTAGGATAGCGTGATGGGTGACTGGCGATCGGCCCTAAAAGTAGAACGAACTAAACCATCACCAGGGTACGTGTCTACCGCATGGCACGCGCAATGCGTGCAGTTTTCGTCCTCCTCCTATAGCAGCCAGGACCAAACGTTCTGTTAACAACAATGGCACTGATATGATCGCTTAGCGCAATAAATCCGATAATGAGTCCTATCATCGTTCTCCCCGTATGTACACCCAGTCAAGGCAATCGAACCAAATCAAACATCACAACTGGGCCAGAAGTGGCCTGTTAGCTTCTGTGATTGTCAAGCGGTTGGTGCAGGCACCTGGCAGTATGTAAAGTCTCTACACGCTACTGGTGAACGAAGCGGCGGTGTAGAAGTCAGCTGTAGTTGCCCACCCTTGAACGCGTTGCCGAGTTCGTCTGCGATTAGAGTTACCTTAGGGCTGCATACCTGGTTCATCAAAGCACAGAAATATTCATAGTTTTTTTATTTACGCAACCAGTGGTGATTTAGGTAAAGAAATTGAGGGTGGCGCTTTGTTGACCTAAAGTGCGGTGAGGCGAAAGCCTTAAGCGCGGTGTTGCTGCTTTTATCACTAATGTGTGGTTGAGGCTAAGCTTCGCCTCTAAGAGTGGAACGCGACGGCGTCTTGACACGTTGCCATGGAGTCCACAGAACGCCATCGCCCGTTCCGCTCTACGCTTGCTCGTCGGTAAATTGGTTTTTGAGGAAAGGAAATGTATCTGTCTGGCATATCTCGGTGGACACCTGAACGTCGCCGTAAGGGAAGGGAGGAAGATGGGGGCAACCGTTGGATGGGGGTGAACCAAGATACCGTATTCACTAGACGCGTCTTTGTTCATTGCAAACCATCGAGCTGGTCTCTTATATAAAAATGGCTTCTATGCATATCCGTTCTAAGTCGCCACCCTAAACGTCAGAGGCCCGGCAGGTAAAAGGAAAATTCAGGCGGCACTCTGGCTCTTTTTATTTTATTTTTTATTTTGTTTCTTTGCTTATTTTGTAGGGTCCGCTCGCGGGCCAACTCAAATCCCGCGCCGCTCACCGCGGGTAGCCTCGAACCTTTCCTCCCGAGTGGTGGGGCGTGGGGAACAAGGCTACGCGAGGGAGCGACCGCTAAGGCTCTTTCTCTTTTTGGACACCGACTCTCCCGACACCTGCCCTGCCCGAGGACCACCTGACCCCCGCTTCCCAACGACGCCCGACCCCCTGCAATGTGAGAATAAACCTTTTTATTTTTATTTTTGTCTCTTTTCTTATTTCGAATTTTTATTTTTTTTATTTCATTTATGAAACCCATGCATTCACTAAATGCGCCTTTATTCATCCTCAAACCTTGAGCCTTCGTGGCGGATTGGTAGCGTCTGCGCTTCAAATGGTAAGGGCCGTGGTTCGATTTCCAGCCTCGACGCAGTTTTTTTTTAGTAGTGACGTCGAAACGCGGACAAATCTGCCGACACGGCTGCTAACGACAGTATGAGGCATTAAAGGCTTTCGCCTTAACACAAAGCCAGCTCTACCGACTTATAACGGAGCAAGATATTGATGTACTACTGGCTGTTCAGGAGACTATAGTTGACGGCGAAGAAGAGACTGGGAGCATGGTGCGACGCTTCACGTCAAGGTATTTTGCCGTCGTTAGCCATGCTGTGGGCACATCGGCTAGTTATGTTCTTTTTGTTAAGAAGTTGCCGGGGCTAGAGGTACACAGTCATCATTCGTGCATGTCGGGTCGATACGTGTCACTCGATTTTTCGCCGAGCAACACTGACTGGCGTATTGTTTGCTTGTACGCGCCTAATGCGGTTGATGGCCGAGCCGTGCTTTTTGAAAATGTCGAAAAACGGCTTCGCACGGACAGACAGCACATTGTTATGTTCGATTACAAATGTGTCCTTAGTGCGCGCGATAAGACAAGCGTACACGGTTTTCGAGATAAAAGAACTGAAGTGTTGTTGCGAATGACAAAGAACTGCAACCTAGAGGATTTGGCAGAGTGTCTCAAAAGAGCGCGTGCTGCAAAGTACACACGATTGGAGGGCTCTAGTCATGCACGGCTAGATCGCATTTATGCATCTGTGGCTACCGTACCTAAATGCAATAGTTATGGCGTAGTGCCAGTATCATTTTCTGACCATTGTTTAGTTCAATGCAGCATAGGGATCGTTAAGAAGAGGAATTGTTTTTCGTGGGAAATGTGGAAGTGAAATGACAAGCTACTTCAGGACGAATTTTATAACAGAATTGTAAAAGAAGAAGTATCAAAAATAGAACCAAGTAGAAACATGAGAGTTGAGAGTCCCCTCTACGGCTGTGCCAGTAGAAATCCTGTCTTGACTGCGCCTGTTGATGTCCGCTGTTAATCTTGTAGAGGGAAATTGGGTTGATGATGATTGATAAAGGATGCTTGACGTCTTGCAGATTCGAATTGCCCAATGACATTGCAAGAGGACACTTCTGGAGAGGTTAACTTTTTGTAACAATTAAAAACACAAAGGAAGATACAAGCAAGGAGAAAACATATTTACACTTCACTGGCTCGTACTTGTATGTGACGAAACCAGTGTTGTGTTGAGCGGGCGCTGCTGTTAAGCGGGCGCCACACACGTTGCTGCTGGTCCCAGCGCGTGCAGAATGTGGACTCATCCGAGAAAATCACATCCCGCCACTCCTCTGGAGACCACTGCAGGAAGGCTCTGGCGAAACTGAGTCTCTCTTCTCTCTGGTTTCTTATGAAGTACGCCTTCTGAGCTGCAACGCAGTTCATTAGACCTGCTTCTCGCCTCCTGGATCTAATGGTGTCGCAGGAGGTGGTGGTGAAAATATTTTAATGAAATGGTTTAGGAGGTTGTAGCCGTGGTTGGAGCTCTCAGTCCGGAACCCCATTGGCGTAGGCTGCTGTCCGGGCTCTTTCGATGAGTTGCTTTTGACTCTTTTCGTCCGAGCTGGACAGAGCTGCCTCCCACCCCTCCTGCGTTGGCTGGTTATTAACAGTGATCGCCTGATTTCGTTGGCAGGCCCATACCACATGGTACAGGTCCGCCTTCTTCCCGCAGAATTTGCATTGTGAGTCAAATGACTCCGGGTCTATGGCATGTAGTCTTCGTGGGTTGTTGTAAGTGTTGGTCTGTAGCTTTCGGAGGTGTTGTTCCTCCCCTTTATCTAGTGTCTTAGCCGGCGGAGGGTAGACCCGACGGGATAATCTTAAGTGCTGAAGTATGTCATTGTAAGTTAGTAGTGGTGTAGGAGGTTCCACGGCATCCGCACTGGGTGCCCGGGGGAGAAATGCTCGGGCTGAGGCATGTGCGCTCTCGTTCCCTGGGATGCCCTGGTGACCTGGTACCCATATTAAGTGTTTGTGTGTGGGTTGGTAGCCACGGATGTAGCTATCTTGCAGGATTTTAGCTGCTAGCGGTGCGACCCTGCCCCTGAGGTAATTGCGATACGCTGTCTGTGAATCTGTGAGAATGTATATTGCGCTAGTGTGTGTTGCAGCTAGAACAATCGCCACTTCTTCCGCAGCCAGTATGTCCTGGCTAGCCAGTACTAGTCCGTCGACTGTTGTATTTTGGTGCACTACCGAAACGGCCGTCATTCCATGCTCGGGACCCGCAGCATCGACATAGAACACGCCCTCGCGCCCGCCGTAGTGTCTTTTCATGGCTTCGGCTCGTGCTTGTCGTCTTGACTGGTGAAAATCAGGGTGCATATTCCTGGGTAGTGGAGCTGCCTTGAGTTGTCCTCTCCATGAGGCTGGGATGTCGGTTTTGGTGTCTAGCTGTCGGGGGCAATTGATGTTTAAATCACTCAGGACTTGTCGGCCAGTTCGAGTTGTGGAGAGCCGTACCACCTGCGCCGTAAGGTGTGCCTCTATCAGCTCATCGATCGTGTTGTGCACACCCAGTCGCAAGAGCCGGTCCGTGGATGTCGCAAGAGGGAGTCCCAGGGCCTTCTTGTAGGCAGTTCTGATTATGATGTCGAGGTTTTTGATGTCACGCTTCTTAAGGCGGAGGTAGGGCGCTACGTAGACGACGCGGCTTACAACGAAAGCCTGCACCAGTCGCAGAGTATCGTCTTCTCGCATCCCCGATTTGCGCGTCGTTATCCTGGCGATCATCCTGGCGATCATCCTGGCGACTTGCTCGCTCACGAGTCGTAGTTTCTGGAGGGCAAGAAGGTTGTTGCCGCTGTTATTTATGTACAGACCCAGTATCTTCATGGTCTGAACTTCCTTGATGGGTGAGTTGTCTACGCGGATATTGATGGTGTCTTGATTCTTGCGTTGACGGAAGACTATCAGTTCGGATTTTTCGGGAGAGCACGTTAGTCCACACGCCCGGGCATAATTTTTAACTGTTGTCGCCGCGGTTTGTAGTTGTTCTTCAATCATTCCCATACTTCCCGTGGTTGTCCAGATGGTTATATCATCAGCGTACAGGGCGTGGCGTATGCCCTGTACCTGATTGAGAAGAGGTGGGAGATTTAGGAGTGCAATGTTGAAGAGAAGTGGGGATAGTACTGCCCCTTGCGGAGTGCCTCTCGTGCCCATCTTCACTTGCGTTGTGTGTTTTGAGCCGGTGCTGATGTTGACGGTTCTGTCCGTAAGGAAATCGCAGATGTACGAGTAGGCTCGCTGTCCACAGTTCATGCTGTGGAGGTTGTTGAGGATTGTGGAGTGTTTGACATTGTCAAACGCTCCCTTGAGGTCAAGTGTTAGAAGCGCTCGGTTACTGTTTGTGCGTGCGGGATCAATGACTTCACGTTTGATTTGCAGAAGCACATCATGGGTGGACAAGTGTGCCCGGAATCCAAACATCGTGTGTGGCAGTAGCTCATTGTCCTCAAGATAATTGGAGAGACGGGTGTGGACTGCCTTTTCCATGAGTTTGCCTGCGCACGACGTGAGGGATATGGGGCGCAGGTTTTCGATGCTGATTTTCTTGCCGGGTTTGGGAATAAAGTGTACATTGGCTGTTTTCCATGCTTGTGGAATGGTGCCGGTACGCCAACATTCGTTTATGTAATCCGTGAGTTGCTGCAGAGCCTCCGTGCCGACACATCCAACACACATGCATACCAGAGGGGACGGAAAACATCCCGGTGCTGTGGCGCCACATACTCTTGGTCGGTCCGCTCCCGCGTAACATGGACATGGCTTCACATGAAGGCAGACGACAAGCGCGGGTTCGCACGCTTGAGAGGCAATATGGCTATAAAGAGGGCGTCTATTACGTTGACATCACAGGGCCGTCGCCCGCGGGATTCTTCACGGCTGCCGTAGTCCACCGGAGAATGAATGTCGATGGGCTATCTTTTCGGGCCCCAAATTCAACACGAGCGGAGGAAGTCGCAATAGCTCTCGCTGCCGCCGATCCAAAATCGAAAACGGTTATCACAGACTCTCGCCGGGCCTATGAACATTATCTTGCAGGCGAAATATCACCTCTTGCCTCGCAAATTCTAAGACGCGCTCTCGCCGATCCAACTCGCACAAAAGTGATCTGGGCTCCTGGCCACCAGGGTCTACGAGGCAATGAGGCCGCTGATGCGGCCGCCCGAGCGCTCACACACCGGGCTCCTCATCCTAGCTCTCATGGCTCAGAAGCTCATAAACCGCTTCTGCGGTTCCGCGAAATCCTAATTTATTATTGCGACAGCCACCATCTCTACCCGGCACCTGCCAAGGGGCTGAGTAAGGCGGAGGAGCGAACTCTGCGGCGCCTGCAGACAGGAACCCTTCTCTGTCCTGCAATAGCAAAACACTTCGATCCGAACACAGATGGGCGCTGCCCGCACTGTGGAGAGATCTGCGATATCTTTCACATGGTGTGGGCATGTTCTCAGAATCCTCACCTTCCCCCCTCCCCCACCCCCACCCGAGAGGCATGGGAGACTGCCCTCCTCAACTGCTCCACACTGGAGTCCCAAAGGGCTCTGGTCAAGCGGGCACGAGACGGGGCCTCGTCATGCGGTGTCCCGGACTAAGGATACCGACCATGCAGGAGGGTTTTTTTTTTAACCCTCAAGCTCTCTTCGATTAAAGTTTTTCACCACCACCACCACCGTGCCGAGGTTGGCCAGAAGTCCGACAGTAATTTTGTCTTGTCCCGGGGCTGTGCCTCGGCGCATATCTGCTAGTGCTGCAATGATTTCCTCTGAAGTGAAATCTCTGTCTAGGTCTTCGTTCGGTTCCCCACGGTACTCCTTATTGTAGGGTTGTGGGTCTCGCGCGGTGCAGATATAGCGACGCGTCAGTTCATCCACGAGTTCTTGATCTGTGCCTTGAAAGCTGTGTAGGGCTCGATGCAAATTTCTGTGTTGCTCACTCTTCGCTTTCGGAGGGTCAATTAGGCATCGCAGAAGGTTCCATGTAGCCTTGGTGTCTAGGCGGCCTTTGAGGGATTCGCACTTCGTTAGCCAATTGGTGCGAGCGAGGTCCCATGCGTATTGGTCTGCTTGAATAGTAAGCTTGGCTATTCGAAGTCTTAGTTTCCGATTGTGTCTGTTTTTTCCACCGTTTTATAAGACTACGTCTTGCTTCCCAAAGGTGTAGGAGGTGGTTGTCAACAGCTAGGTGGTCCTCCGTGGTGGCAAGAGACTTTGTGAGCTTTTCTTTAAGGTCGAGAATGGAAGCCGCCCAATCTTCGCAGCTGGTTATTTGTTCGGATGTGGTTAGTTTGGTGTCCTTTCTGAATGTCTCCCAGTCTGTAATTCTGGCTTGCCCTCGTGGTTTGCTGTGCTTGTTGCTTTCGAAGATGGTCTGCAGCACGTAGTGATCGCTGCCTAGGGTCTCTCCTGTATTGAGCCATTCATAGTTGCGGGCATTGCGGACGAGCGTGAGGTCGGGAGAAGTATCCCGCGTTACGCTGGTGCCGACTCGCGTCGGGTGCTGCGGGTCCGTGAGTAGGGTCAGGGCCATGTCAGCGATGGCGGATGCTAGTTTTCTGCCTTTCGTGTCTTCCCTGGGGTATCCCCATAGGGGGCTAGAAGCATTAAAGTCGCCAACTATAGCTAGGGGAGCTTTTTGGGCTTCTCTTAGGGCTTTAAGAAAGATCACGTCGAAGGCTACGCGGTGCTGTTTGGGGCGACTATATATATTGAGTATATAGGTGCTCTTGCTGTTTCTGTGCTGTGGCAGTATTTTTATGAAGGTATATTCAATGTCGCTGTCTAGATTAAGGTCTACAGTGATTGCCGTTCATGATTTGTGGACCAAGATGCATGTCGAGGGATTTGTTTGATGTGTTGAGTATCCTCTGATCTTAGCCTCCATATTCACTTCTTACAGGGCTATTATTTGCGGCGTATCGGGATGAGAGTCTATGTATTGCTGTAATGTTTCCCTCTTCCGTTTTAGTCCCCTGCAGTTCCACTGTAGGATAGTAAGTTTATGTCTACGTTGTGGAGCCATGCTGAACACTAGAAACTTGCGCCTCATCATGTGGTGCGCCCTCAGGTTGTAGATCTGGCTGAGTGCTTGGCAGACGACGAGTTCCCATTTTACCCTGCAGCTTTGTGCCCCTGTTGTGAGAAACATCTGATAATTCCTGAAGTTTGCGGTCAATTCTGATCTCCTGCGATTGCATACTTATTAAAACTGGTTCGAGGTTTTCCATTATGGGTTTAATAACTGATTCGAACATACTTTTGATTGTAGTCTCGATCATAATTTGTAATTTATTTTCAATGAGGTCTTGAATTGTTTTTTCCAAGCGAGTGATGCGTTCCTGGGTTTGGGGGTGCTCTGTACATTGCTGCTTTAGTGCCTGCGATGGTGGTGCCTGCGGAGTTGGTGCCTGGTGGGGTGCGTCTGGTGTAGTTGCTTGCCTCTCGGGGGTGCTAGAATCTAACTGGTGTGGAGACGGAGGGTGTAGCTCTGCCCTATCTTCTTCCATCGGACATGCCTGTTGCGTCGATGGAGGTAATGTGTTGTTTGGATTGACTGCGATGACTAACTGCTGTTTCAATGTGCTATTTTCTGATTTTAGTTGTTCAATCTCTGCTTTAAGTCGTTTGTAAGCCAACACTTCGGGGGAGGAGGCAGCTACATCTGCCCAGCTCACCTTGCTGCCGTTGCGCTGCTCCTTGTTATGGGGTCCTGTTGTCTTCTCGGCTGGACGACTGCCGTTGTTGTGCGACACATTATCAGTAGTCCCAGGTCCATTGCTTGAAGAGCGTGAGCCGGGTGGTGCTGAGTTGTTGCTGGACTGGTCCTGGTGGGTCAGTCGGTCCCCGCTGCTCGATGGACCTCTGCTGCCGGACCGGTTCTGAAGCCTGGATCTTGACCGGTGGTTGACTTCTCCTGTCTTGGGCTCGGTTTTTTGTGATGTTCGGTACTTGTACTTGCACTGATTCGACCCCATGGGATGTGGACCTTCGCAGACCGTGCACTTGGGTTGGCAGTCGTGGGATTCTGGAACATCTTGCTGACCGCACTGCGGACATCTTGACTTCGAAGGGCAAGGGCAAACATCCGCCCGGTGTCCAAGTTTCCCGCACAGTGCGCAGGCTGGCGTTGTTTTCTTGTATAGGCGTACTGGAACCGCTTCACCGTAGTAGAAGACGTGAAACGGAACCTTTCTTCCTTCAAACGTGATGGCAGCCACGTTGGAGGAACCTAATTTTCTCACGCTCACCACTGGTGCGTCCGGGGAGCGCAGCGCGTTCGTGATGTCTTCGTTGGAAACCCTCGGGTCCACTTGTATTACTCCTTTGCAAGTGTCGTCGGAGGGGCGGAGGTAGGAGTACACTGCCTGTGTCTTGTCCCCAAGCTGAATTTCGTGAATTGCCAGGATCTTTCTGATTATTTGGGCGTCTCGCACCCCGACGACGATGATGTTCTGTTCCCATATGGGCCAAACGCTGAGCTCGGCTGAGCCCTTGTCGACGCCAGCAGCAATGTGCAAGGCGTTTCCGACCGCGTTGCTTCCCCTGAATTTGCTGAGATCCAGCGTTCCTTTAGGTTTGATTATGATCACTGCATCTTGCTTGTCCAGACGCGGCTGCGGAGGAGGCTTCCAACGCTTGACTTGCGTGCGGGGCGTCTGCTGCAGCGGCGTATCCCCTACCGCGGTGACGCGTCCATCTGGCGTTCGACCTTTTTGCCGTTCCGAGTGGTTGTCACGGGCTGATGCGCGTTCCCACTCTTCTACTTTGTGTTGGATAATCACCTCCGTAACCTTGTCGAAAACTGGGGTTTTCGCCTGCGGCATGGTGACAATCTGCATCCCCTCCGGGTCGTATCCCATCAGGGTCGTCATGGTTTGCGGCAGAATTTGACCGCGGAGCCGCGGCGGGCAGCTGAGTCGTGGCCTAACTGTTAGGCTTAGCAACTCGCGCGATCCGCTTGGTCTTCAAATTCTCGAAGGATTTGAGAAAACGCTCCCACCTGAACAAGGGTGGGTGGTCTCCTCGTTGTTCTGGAAGTGTAGCCAGATGGTGTCGCAGCGCTTCGGCAAATGCTTCGGGAAAGGATCATAAAATTCGGCGGAGCCGACGTGAGACACGTCCGCTCTTCCCGACTGCTGAGGCGCGTCTCTGTCGCAGGAGGAGCTCATCCCAAGTTCGTCACGAACCTCCCTGGCGTTCAAGAAGGGGTCTACAACTACTGCACCAACGATTAACTCATCTTCTTCAAGCGTAGTACTCCTTGGCTGTTCACTGCTCTCAGCATCCGAAATTTTGCCGCGTTCGTCCCTGTATGCTCTAAGAATACGGCTCACCGCTGTTCTTGTCCTTCCGGTACGGCGACAGATTTCAAGCTGAGGGACGCCTTCTATGCCCAGTCGCACGATCCGCCTTCTTTCCTAGATTGGAATCCTTGCTGGCATTCCTGCGAAGTACCGAGGCCGATGCAACCGTTCTCGGTTTTATATATAGGTTCAGTGGTCCCTCAGTGACCAATGACCAGACAGAATATTATCAGGATAGCAGCGCGCACTGTAAAGGCTCTGGCCTATAACGTTGATAAAAGTAAAATGCGAACATTCAATCCAGGTTCACCATTGGATAACGGGAAACCGCAGAACGCATAAAACCGAGACCGGTTGCATCGGCCTCGGTACTTCGCAGGAATGCCACCAAGGATTCCAATCGAGGAAAGAAGGCGGATCGTGCGACTGGGCATAGAAGGCGTCCCTCAGCGTGAAATCTGTCGCCGTACCGGAAGGACAAGAACAGCGGTGAGCCGTATTCTTAGAGCATACAGGGACGAACACGGCAGAATTTCCGATGCTGAGCGCAGTGGACGGCCAAGGACTACTACGCTTGAAAAAGATGAGTTAATCGTTGCTGCAGTAGTTGTAGACACCTTCTTGAACGCCTAAGGAAGCTCGTGTCCTTTCTTCACTTTTTCTGTGTCTCGTTTTTCGCGCTACATTTTTCAAAGGATATGGTGATCACTTCCCAGTGGCTGTCCCCTGTTTACCCACTTTGCATCCCTGATACCATTCACAGATGTGAGGTCTGGAGAGGTGTCTATGCTCACGCTGCTGCCTATCCTGGTATGATCTAGCGGGTTGTTCAAGATCGTACATCGCAGGTCCTGGGCAACCTGCCAAAGCCTATTTTCCTTCGGGCTGGCTCGGATGTAGCCCCACTCCGGATGAGGCGCATTGAAATCTCCCACCACGATGAGTTGAGACCTCGCCGCTCGTCGTTGCGTCTTTATCAGGAGGTCTGGCAAGCCCACCCCCTTATCTTTTGGCGAAGAGTATACATTAAGAACAAATAGACTCTTATCGTCCTTTCTTTTGGGCAAAATCTCCAGCAGGACGTAGTCCTCCCTGCTGCTATCTATGGTATGCTGAATCACTGTGGTGTTGCGATGGACTAACACGGCCGTGAAGACGCTCGATACGCCCCTTCGATAAATCTCTGGTGGTGTAAATGTCTTAAATCCCGGTAATTTGACCGAGCCGCTAGCCTCCTGCAAAGCTATAATGTCCGGCTTACTATCCAGATTTTGTATGTGCGACTGCAGGTTCCCCCGCTTGCGACGGAAGCCCCTGCAGTTCCACTGCCGAACCTCAATTTGCTGGCGAGGGGCCATGGTGAGGCACTAGGTTCACCAACATCGGCTCTTGGCCGACTACGGGATGCAATCTAACCTCTAGCATAGCATTGAGCTGTTTAAACATGCCTATTACCTGGGTCTGGAAACCCCGCAAGTCATTGGTGAAGGAGTCAAGACGCTCCTCAATGTTGCCTATTCTCCTGATCCGGAGTGGGGCTACATCCGAGCCAGCCCGAAGGGAAATAAGCTTTGCCAGGTTGCCCAGGACCTGCGACGGACGATCTTGAACAACCCGCTAGGTGATAGGTAGCAGCTGTCCCTCACGCGCAGGCCGTTCAGAGAGAGCGAGCGAGCGAGTCGAGACCGGCCGTGGCAGGAGTTTGGCTAGAAATGTCACACTTTTCAATTGGTCGAAATGGGAGTGACGTCACAGTGCGGGAATTTCAAACGGGGCCAATTGTATGTTGGCTAGTAACCATGCAACCAATTAAAGCGATGGTATACTGATGCTCCAAGTGCGACTGAGTATAGTTAATTGACCAATTAGCTTAATTAACCTTTCTAGTCAGACCTGAAATACAAATAAAAATTACCGAAGAAACTTTGGAAATTCTAAATGGTGCTTGGCGAAAGACTGGTGGTCAACCCGTTTGACGCTTGGCGGGCTTCCCGCATGTGCGGTTTTTATTGTGTTTGGTGTCTTCGGTCTCTATTTTGATTGTAGTGTTTTAGAGCTCAGCTCTTTGGCGCCCGTTTCGCGGCGTCGCCGTCGCCGGTTCGGCGTTCATTGTGTTCATTTTCGTTGGCGTTGACGTTTTACAGTACTATCATTTTAAGGAAAGGAAGCGCACATCACTGGCTCCCTCAGTGGTTCCCTCAGTGGTCAGTGGACGCCTGAATCGCGCTTTTGTGTTGTTCTTGCGGCTGCAAGAGCCGTTGCCTAGCGACCGTCGCGGTGGACACCCGAACCGCAACGTACAGGAAGGGAGGAAGTGGGAGTGAAAGAAGAAAGACAAAGATGATCCGTAGTGAAGAGAATGAAAATTCTATTTAAGGAAAGGAAATTACGCAGTAACTGTCTCGCATCTCTCGGTAGACACCCGTCATCCATTTGCTGAGGAAGTGAGGCGGTGGGAATGTAAGAAGGTACAGAAAGAGGGCCTGTTGTGAAGAAAATGAATTTGAGGAAAGGAAATTACGGAGGAGGTTGCGCCTCTGCGCGGAGGAGAGGCCACCTTGGCACAATTCCAGCGCACAGATGGACTCCGCGAGCATGCACGGACGCCGCGAGCAAGGACGTACACCGCGAGCATGAGGCATTAAAAGCGTTCGCCTTAAAACCAACTAGGAAATTGGTGAGTTGGATAATCGAGCCACGGTCTCCAGAGTGCGAAACGAGCACGCTAACCACCCTGCCGTGCCAGCTCGATGGTTTGGAATGAACAAAGGCGCGTCTACTGAATACGATACGGCGAGGTTCAGGTGTCCACCGAGATATGCGGGACAGATACATTCCTTTCCTCAAAAACTAATTTACCGACGAGCAAGGGTAGAGCCGAACGGGTGATGGCGTTCGGTGGACTCCCTGACAGCTTGCTAGACGCTGTCGCGTCCTACACTTAAATGCGAAGCTTAACGTCTTAAGCACACATCAGTGACACAAGCAGCAGCACCGCGCCTAAGGCTTTCGCCTCACCGCACTTTAGGTCAACAAAGTTTCCTCCTGAATTTTTGGGTACAGACCTCGATGTTCCATAAAAGCTGCACTTATCTCCCAGTGTACAGCGACCTAATCATCCATTGCCAGAACCCTGTGTTCATACCAACTTTGTTACCTTTCTCACATATGGCACCTGGTTACTCCGTCCCAGTTGCTCTGGGACTGGGTATACTAGCCAATATCGACGAGCAGGGCCAGAAAAAAGACAAATGCAAAAAATCCTCTTTATTTTGAAGAAAACGCAGGTGCAAGTCCTGACATACTGCAAGAGGCACAATCATTCGAGGCGCAACGCTGACACAGTGCAATTCATCAGGATTTTGTAGCCCTCCAATGTCCGTGGGTCACACATGAAGGCATGCTGATATCCTCATCCATCTCATCGGTGTTCATGTCTTGATACCGCTCACATTATTGTCATCTCGATACCCATTGCGGGTGTTCTATCAGTGACCTGATCACGTTGCATACCTTGAGAACCATCCCTAAGCTCATGTCCATGGTATCTACCAGGTAATCCTCAGTAAGGAGAGACAAAGCTCCATTGCCGGTTACCTGTTCACGGAATTCTTCGGCACATCCTCCGCAGCTTGGAATTTTCTCGATGTAGGCAACAGCCTGCTCAACCGTCCAGCCACTCGGTTTCTCGGCAGCCAGCAAAGCTAGATGCAATGGAGAAAGTTGGGCGAGTTGGTAATACATGTTGAACTTAGAAAAGCGCAATAAAAAGCGCACGCAGGACAAGCGTTTGTCCTGCGTGCTTCTTCTTCTTCTTGTCCCTGTCTTTTTATTGCGCTTTTCTAAGTTTAAAAGCTAGATGCTCCAGCAGGTTTTCCACTTTCTTGGGGTCAGCCATGTTGCCCTCAGGATTGGAGTCGGCAGACGCGTTGTCCAGGATCACTGGCGTGGTAAGCTTTCCGAAGCCAGTGCGCTGCTGCGTAGAGTAAATACGCCGAGTATAATCTAGACCTCCACATTCATGCAACAGCAGCGGCAGGCATTATGGGAACACATCTTAGTAGCCAAATTATAGTGCCAGAATATTCTATGCACTATAGCCAAATATTACAATAAAGACTAAATACAGGGCGTAGTCAGTAGTGTTCGCCAAATTATAGTGTCAGTATAATCTAAGCACTATGACAAAAAATTCAGGGGCACTTTGACTGTCTAAAGTGCGTAGAGGCGAAAGCGTTTTCCGCACCACTTTGACTGCTTCTGTGGCACTGGTGGTGTCACATGTAATTGAGTACTAATTACTAAGTGATGACAAATCACTAATTAATGGTTAATTACTGATTACTGCCTGAATACTAATTAAATGCTAACTAATGACGCTTAAGCTTCGCCTTTAGGAGTGGAACGCGACAGCGTGTTGTAGCGCTGCCAGGAAGTCCAGGGAGGAGGAGGAGAAAAGCATTTATTTAGTAATGTACAGAGAAGTGCTCGGGGAGAGGCCCCTAATGGCTCTCACCCCTTACAAAAATTCAGGGGGCACTTTGACTGTCTAAAGTGCGTAGAGGCGAAAGCGTTTTCCGCACCACTTTCAGTGCTTCTGTGGCACTGGTGGCGTCACATGTAATTGAGTACTAATTACTAAGTGATGACAAATCACTAATTAATGGTTAATTACTGATTAATGCCTGAATACTAATTAACTGCTAATTAAGCTTAAGCTTAAGCTTCGCCTTTAGGAGTGGAACGCGACAGCGTGTTGTAGCGCTGCCAGGGAGTCCACGGAACGCCACCACCCGTTCGGCGCGATCAGAGCCGTATATTCCCTTGGCGCGATGCCTTGCCGTTTCAACGCAACGGTTTTTGACGAAAGGAAATGGCGCAGTAACTCTCTGACATCTCGGTGGACACCTGAACCGCACCGTAGAGGAACGGAGGAAGTGGGAGTGAAAGAAGAAAGACGAAGATGGCCCGTAATGAAGAAAATGAAAATTGTATTTGAGGAAAGAAAATTACGCAGCAACTGTCTCACATATCTCGGTGGACACCCGTCAAAATTCAGGGGGGGGGGGGGGGGTGCACTTTTTTGACCTAAAGTGTGGTCACTGATGTGTGGTTAAGATGTTAAGCTTCGCCTCTAAGAGTGGAACGCGAGAGCGTCTTGCAACGCTGCCAGGGAGTCCATAGAACGCCATCGCCCATTCGGTTCTACGCCTCGCTCGTCGGTAAATTGGTTTTTGAGGAAAGGAAATGTATTTCTCTCTCATATCTCGGTGGACACCTAAACCTCGCCGGAAGGGAAGGGAGGAGGATGGCAGTGAGCGAAGACACCGTATTCACTAGACGTGCCTTTGTTCATTCCAAACCATCGAGCTGGCATGGCGGAGTGGATAGCATGCTCGTCTCGCACTCCGAAGACCGGGGTTCGATTCCCGAGCTCGACCAATTTCTTACTAGGTTTTATTTATTTATATGGCCTGACTAGAGAAGTTAATTCGGCTAATTGGGTAATTGAGCAATTAACTAAGCTCAGTCCCACTTACTTGGAGCATCACTATATGGTCCCTTCAATTGGTTGCATGGTTACTAGCCAAAGTACAATTGGCCCCGTTTGAAATTGGCGCACTGTGACGTCACGACCGTTTCGACCAACTGAAAAGCGTGACATTCTCTGTCGACAACTGCTGCTTACAACGATGAGACATTAAAGGCTTTCGCCTTAATACTAGGCGGAGTCCCTCATTCCGGGATCCCGTTGGTCGAGACCGCTACACAAGTCCGCCGAACCAGGGCCTGTTGGGCCGATAGTTCCTGGCAGCTGAGCAGGGCCGCCTCCCAGTCCTCTCGGGTAGGGGAAGGGGTGATTGGGGGGAGAGAAGGATTTTTTCTGCATGCCCAAACCATGTGGAAGGTGTCGGCCACCTCCCCACAAAATGAGCAGCGGCCGTCAAAAGAAGGATTAAAGTGCTTGAGAGCCGCCGGGCACAGCAGGGTGTTTGTAAAGAGCCCGAGGAGAATTCGTTCGCCAGCTTTACCCAGTCCTTTCATAGGAATTGGGCATCGCCGGTGTTCGGCGCGATAGTGCTCAGTAATTTTTTTAAAGAAAGGAGAGGGCTGTGATCTGGGTTAAGCTCCTCCCGAGGGACGCCTGGTGCCCGGTGAGTGAGTGCGCGGGCTGCCTCATGGGCGGCTTCGTTACCTGGCATGCCTTGGTGGCCGGGGACCCATATGATTGAGCGATGAGTTGGATCGCCGTCGCGAGTACTGCGGTGTAAAATTTGGTGAGCGAGTGGAGTGATCCAACCGAACTCAAAGTTACGACAGGCTCCGCGAGGAATGCCACCTCCCGTTCGGCGCGATGCCTTGCCGTTTGAACGCAACGTTTTTTGAGGAAAGGAAATGGCGCAGTAATTCTCTGTCATCCGGTGGACACCTGAACCGCACCGTAGAGGAAGGGAGGAAGTGGGAGTGAAAGAAGAGAGACAAAGATGGCCCGTAATGAAGAAAATGAAAATTGTATTTGAGGAAAGGAAATTACGCAGTAACTGTCTCAGAGATCTGGGTGGACACCCGTCAAAATTCAGGGGGGGGGTGCACTTTTTTGACCTAAATTGCGGTCACTGATGTGCGGTTAAGATGTTAAGCTTCGCCTCTAAGAGTGGAACGCGACAGCGTCTTGCAACGCTGCCAGGGAGTCCATAGAATGCCATCGCGCATTCGGTTCTACGCCTCGCTCGTAGGTAAATTGGTTTTTTAGGAAAGGAAATGTATCAGTCTCTCATATCTCGATGGACACCTAAACCTCGCCGGAAGGGAAGGGAGGAGGATGGCAGTGAGCGAAGACACCGTATTCACTAGACGCGCCTTTGTTCATTACAAGCCATCGAGCTGGCACGGCGGAGAAGAAGCCGTTCTGTGCGGCTGTGCTTCAACATGCTCCTTGCTGGAAACAGGTGGTGGTGGTGGTGAAAACATTTATTACGAATGAGCAGGAGGTATGTTTGGATCAGCCCGTAAGGGACCGATCCTTACAAACACTAGGTGGAGGTCCCTAGTATGGGACCCCAGTGGCGGTTGCCGCCGCCCGGGCGCGCCCGACTAAGGCTTGTTGGGCCTGTAAGTCGTGGCAGCCGAGCAGGGTCGCTTCCCAGTCCTCCCGGGTTGGGTTGGGGATGGGGGGAATAGCGGGGTTGGAGGGGCAGGCCCACACCATGTGATAAGTGTCAGAAGACACTGCACTACAGTGTGGGCAGCTGCCGCTAAAGGAGGGGTCAAAATGTTTTAGCGCTACCGGGCACAGCAATGTATTGGTGAGAAGGCGGAGAAGGAGCCGCTCATCCGCCTTCTTAAGGCCTTTACATGGGCTAGGGTAAAGGCGATGACAATTTTGATAATATGTTGTAATATCTTTGAATATATAGACCGGATTAAAATCGGGTTCCTGATCGGACGGGGAGGAGAAAACAGCCCGGTGAGAGAGCGCGCGGGCGGCTGCGTCTGCTGCCTCGTTTCCTGCCAACCCCTGATGAGCAGGGGCCCATATGAGGTAACGGTGTGCGGGGTCCGTATCCCGTATGCAATTTTGGTATATTCGATAGGCTAGGAAGGGAGTGCAGCCTTGTTCGACGTTCCCACAGGCCCCTCGCGAGTCGGTGATTATGTATTTTGAATTGGAATGTGAGGCCGCGA
Source organism: Amblyomma mixtum (assembly GCF_055824585.1). Lineage (NCBI taxonomy): Eukaryota > Metazoa > Arthropoda > Arachnida > Ixodida > Ixodidae > Amblyomma > Amblyomma mixtum. Next base: position 11,682,201 of record NC_143015.1, on the reverse strand, counting down.
GAGCAATCGCGACCTCTTCTGCTTGTGTTGCACTGCGGGCTCTGAAAGTTAGGCCGTTAACTGTGTTGCTGTTGTGAACTACCGCGGCCGTGTACCATCCCCCGTGGTGAGGGCCGGAGGCGTCCACGTAGTATACACCTGTTTTGTTGCCATAATATCGGGCTAGCGCTTCCGCTCGTGCCAGGCGCCGACCATTATGGTCTTCATGTGACATGTTTGCTGGAAGAGGCCGCACGTGGAGGGCACGTCTCCACAGTTCCGGGATGCGAAACCTGTCTTCCATTGGAGGGGTGTGTTGGATATGGAGTCGAGCAAGAAGGCGGCGACCCGACTCCGTTAGCGACAAGCGCGTGTACTGGTTTGTAAGGTGCGCCTCCCGGAGTTCCCAGAAAGTATTCACCACCCCAAGAGCCATAAGCCGGCTGTTTGAAGTAGTGATGGGGAGGTCAAGGGCACGTTTAACAATTTTGCGAAGGATGACCTCAAGGGCGTCCTCCTCTTGTTTCCGTAGGTGGAGATAAGGAGTCGAATAGAGAATTCGACTGGTTACAAAGGCGTTTGCCAGCCGCAAGGCATCCTTACTTCGTAACCCTCCGCGTTTGTTGGAAACCCGGCGGACCATGCGGCCCACCTGGTCCCCCACCTTACGGAGTTTGGCCAATGTAGTGTCTGGCCGCCTGTGTTTGTGGATGTAGAGTCCGAGTACCCGTATCTCATCACTTTCGCGTATGGGACCACTCTCAAGAGAGAGAGATATTTTAGTTGTGCACTTCTGTGAGGGGCGGAGGTGCACAAATTCCGATTTTTGAGGGGAACATTGAAGACCGCAGCGGCGGGCGTAGCGGTCTACAATCGTCGCCGCTGTTTGCAGGCTGGTTTCAATGTCTCCTGTGCTGCCCTGCGTGGCCCACAGAGTGATGTCATCGGCGTACAGGGCGTGCTGCACGCCGGCGACACCACTCAGCTGGGCCGGCAGGTGCATCATGGCCAGATTGAAGAGCAGCGGGGGAAGTACCGCGCCTTGAGGGGTTCCCCGCGTGCCGAGTAGGTAAGGACCATGGTCTCTATCGTGAATTAGAATGTAGGATTGACGATCTATTAAAAATTGGCTTATGTATTGGAATGTATTGAGGCCACAGTCGGTGTGACTTAGGTTAGTGAGTATGATCTCATGTGTTACATTGTCAAATGCCCCTTTAAGATCCAAGGCGAGTACTACCCGGTCATTATGGGGGCATTCGAGGGGGTCAAGCACTTCCCGATTGAGTTGCAGGAGGACATCCTGTGCGGATCTGTGTGGGCGGAATCCGAACATGGTGCTCGCAAAGACTTGTTTGTTTTCAAGATATGTAGATAACCGATCCCGCACCATCGTCTCCATTAGTTTGCCCACACATAAGGTGAGAGAGATGGGGCGGAGGTTATCTGTGTCAATTGGTTTGCCAGTTTTAGGAATAAAAGTGACCAAAGCCGTTTTCCATTCGATTGGCAGGGGGGTGTCCCCGCGCCAAATCGCATTGACGTATTCCAGGAGGGACTGGTATGCCAAGTCGGGCAGGTTCGTCAAAAGCTTGACGGTGACCTTATCCCGTCCTGGCGCAGTGCCCCGTTTCATTTTGGCGAGAGCCGCCCGCAGATCATGGAGCTGGAAAGGTTGATCCAGCTCCGTGTTCTCTCTGCCTGCATAAGAGTACGCAGATCCACGGGGGTCTTGGGCTGTACACAGATAGTGGTCCCGAAGTTTCTGTGCCAGTTGAGTCGTGTTGCCAGAAAAAGCGTGCAGGGCTCGGTGCAAATGTTTTTGTGTTTCGGTTCGTGTTTGTGTTGGGTCGATTAGGGCTCGAAAGAGACGCCACATGTTTCGGCTGGACATTACATACATACATACATACATACATACATACATACATACATACATACATACATACATACATACATACATACATACATACATACATACATACATACATACATACATACATACATACATACATACATACATACATACATACATACATACATACATACATACATACATACATACATACATACATACATACATACATACATACATACATACATACATACAAGTTTTATTCTCCACAAAGAAGTGGAAGGAGGCGGAGGGAAAAGCCGTACATTTGCGGCTTGAAAAATCCTCCGCCCCCTTACAGTGTATACAGCAGCAGAGTGGGGCAATAAACAGTCGAACAATAAACAGTCGAACAATAACCAGTCGAACAATAAACAGTCGAACAATAAACAATTGAACATAAGGATAGATCTGTGCGTTCATTCACACAAAAAAAGAAAAGTATGAGTAGCAAAATATTTGTACATATTTGGAAGAGACATATTGGATACATCAGCGGCTTCTTTTTCTGCAGCATTCAATAATCGCGGAAGATTATACCGGAGTGTTTGTTGTCCATAGGCAGTGCGACATTTTGGAATTTTCCATCGTTCTGGAGTTCTGGTGCTGTAGGTGGGATAATTGGGCCTTAATTCTGCCATTTCAGTAAAAACTGTACTCTTTCGTTGGACGCTTAAACGGTACTGCCTGCATAATTTGTATTCGTATATATTTCTTACTTTTAATAAATTAAGCGAAGCAAAGATATGTGAAGAAGGTGCTGTGTATTCAACGTTTTCAATTATTCGTACTATTTTTTTCTGTAGCCTTTCAAGCTTCAACAGATTAGTTTTCGTTGTTGTTCCCCAAACTAAATGAGAGTAGTTTAGGTGGGAGACAAAGAGAGCGTTATAGATCATTAGTTTAACTTTTTTTGGAAGAGTATAGCGGTTGCGATTTAAAATTCCAGTTATGCAGCTCAGTTTGCTGATTATACTATTTACATGATTATTCCATTGTAAAGTTGAATTAAAATATACCCCTAACACCTTGACAGTATCTACCACATCAATGGCTGCGGATCTAAATATTACGGTTCCTTGTAACGAAATTTGTTTACTTTTTGGTCGAAAAATTACCACCTTTGTTTTGTTTGCGTTAAGTTTTAAATTATTGCTGGAAGTCCACGAGTCCAATTTGCGCAGAACATTATTTGCTTTAGTAATTCCTTCAGCTTCAGAACGTGATGGCACCAAAGCACTCGTATCGTCGGCATATATAACGAACTTGGTATCTGAGCAGATGTGTACAATATCATTAATGTACAAATTAAATAGGACAGGGCCTAAAATGCTAACCTGTGGGACTCCTGAAATTATTTTTTTGCTGTGAGAAATGAGACCATTTATGTCGACATATTGAAATCTATTTGATAGGTAACTTTTGAGCAGAGCCAAAACATGTCCCCGTATACCATAATGATGCAATTTTTCAAAAAGGATAGTGTGACTAATATAATCGAAGGCTTGGCTAAAATCAACAAAAATACCCATAACAATACATTTCTCTTCAAACTGTTTTAGAATATATTCCTTATGGTCCAACAGCGCCAGCTCTGTAGACCTGTCCCTTCTAAAACCATATTGCGAAGTAGTTATAATATTATGCTTGCTGCAGAAGCGCGATATTCTATCTAGGATGATTTTCTCTAGACCTTTCGAGAAGGCAGGAAGAATTGACACCGGTCTGTAGTTAGATACATCATTTTTATCACCTTTCTTATATAAGGCTATCACACGGGCGACTTGCATTTTTGTTGGAAAAACAGCGGTAGAAATGCAGAGATTAAAAATGTGCGCTAGAATGGGGCTGGTTATACGTATCACATACTTCACGGGTCTTATTTGTATACCATCGGCATCAACACTATGAGAATTATTTAAACTCAAAAAGAGAGAACACACTTCATTTGCATCTGTTGGTTCAAAAAATATTGTGCTAGAGTTTTTCTGCCCTGAAGTTTTGTATGATGTTGTCGGGTTTTTAGTAAAATCTCTGTTAACAAAGTAGTCATTAAAGATATTTACCATTTCTTCTCCTTTTAATATCTGTCCTTCGTAAAAAATTTCTTCAACTATCTGTTTTTTCTCGCTCCGACCCATCAGTGCATTTAAGTTATTCCACATTAAGTCAGTCCGCTTTACGTTGGAACCGAACATGTTCTGATAGTACAGTTCTCTTGCTTTTCTTAGCTGCTTAGTCAAGTCATTACGAAATTTTTTGAACGTAGCGAGATCAGATGCTGTACGAGTTCGCATAAATGTTTTAAACAGGCGTTCTTTCTTTTCAATCTTCTTCAATAGGTACTTTGTCACCCACGGTTTTCGACATCTCTTATTACCCGTGTGACGTTTGAATACGAAGTGACGTTGGTATACCGAAAGAAACAAACTCAAAAAGGCGTCATAAGCTACGTTCGCATTTGTTTCCTGAAGGATGTTGTCCCAGCAAACTGTTTCCAAGTCATGATAAAAAGCTTCTAAGAGGGTAGGTGTAACAGGCTGAAAAAGATTAGACACTTTATGGTGGAAGTTTCCCCGAGTACTAAATTTTATGCTACAAAACACAGGCAGGTGATCACTAATAGGGTAAGTGAGAACACCGGAACTGACCAGGTTAGCATCATAATTTGTTATTACTAAATCTAGAATTGTTTGCGTGGACGACGTTAGACGGACTTAAATGCACATTTGTCGCGCGGCTGTGTTGCATCTATCTACCCAGTTGGAGTCGGCGAGTTGGGCCGCGTACTCTGCCGCTTTCTGGGTAAGCTCGGCAATTCGAGCTTTAAGCTTTCTATTGTGTTTCTGGCGTCGCCAACGGCGGAAGAGGCTGCGACGGGCTTCCCAGAGGTGTAGAAGGTGGTTATCCACGTCCGTGACCGCCTCTGAGAGCTGGATGTGTGTTTCATGCGAGGAAAGGTGTGCCAGCAGCTGTTGGGACCATGCTGTGTAGCCTGCGCGGAAATGGGTGTATTATCAAGTGAGTTAAAATTTTGCCTGAATTTCGTCCAATCTGGGATATGGAAACAGCGCATCGGCCGTTGGACGAGGTCTACCGACGTCTCAGGACACTACGGACTCGTACAAAGTTGTACTTCCCCGATTGCCTACCGGTAATGTTGTCCTTAATACCGTTTTCCTGCATGCTGACCTTAAGGGTCGCCCGTACCGAGCACCTGACTTCCGTGACGCACTCGCACAGATATTGGATCTCCGGGAAATTTTGTGCATTGGTCAATACCAAATGAGCCACGTGTGGATGGTTACCTGCGAGAGTAGTTCTTCCAAACAGAAGCTTGTTAATAAAGCGGAGTTTCCTGTCAAAGGACTGCGGTGCATGGTGTTTGACCCGGATACTAAGAACGTCAAGGTTAAGCTCCTTTGGCTTCCCCGCTATTGGAGCACCGGAGGATTGTGGAAGCATTAGAGCCTTATGGCACGGTTCAGTCTGTGGAGCGTGAAAAGTGGCGGTGCCCAGGGATGGAGCATATGGAAACGTCGAACCGTGAAATCTCCCTCACACTCAAGGATGGAGTGTCAGCAAGCACAATCCCACACACACTTAATGTTTATGGAGTGCAGGCATTAGTCCTTATCCCAGGGAGACCTCCACTGTGCCTCCGATGCAGCCGGGTTGGGCATGTACGGCGCCAGTGTCGCACGCCTCGGTGCACCCAGTGCCGACGCTTCGACCATACTACGGAGAACTGTCTTGAGTTACGCTGACAGGCTGCGTCAAGGCCAGTGCTCACGGGAAGATGACGTGGCATCAGAACACAGTATGGATGTGTCTGAGGTTGTCGACGCGACCGGAGAACTAAGTCGTGAGCATCGAATAGATGGGGAACAGAAGACTTCAACACCTCAAATCAACACGGAATCTGAAGCGACTGGCCATCTAGCATCCGCGCCTCCAGAACGAAAACCGCCGGACCCGGGCCCCCCCGTGAGTGCTACAGAGACTGGTGTGCTTGCTGCACAGGAACACCTCGTCGCCACAGGCCAACGTCCGGATATGCCTCCTGTGGAGTCAGACGAGGCGATACAGCCAGTGAATGCTCGCCGATCCTCCTCTGTTGCTGATTCTGCTTCGTCGTTGGAGGGTAACGGTGAGCCGTGTGTGGCGTCGATCTCTGGCGTGTCCGGTTCTCTGTCGGCTGTCAGTGTGGCAGCGAGTGATGTGCTCCCCTCGGGTTCGTGGGCCGAGGCCTTGTCTGTCTCAGAGGAGGACATGGACAGCACCGCACCTTTGAAACGTCCAGCAGATGCTGACGAGGTGTGTATCGATGGCGCTGACCACCAGGCACAATGTGTAGAGGCCACGGGAAGGGCGGCGTTAAAGAGGAGGGTGATGTCTGCCCGAGAGGCCGCCAATTTGGAGGCGGGCCACCCCAATCCAGGGGATGGCGTTTGTTAAGACTGGCACCAAAAATGGCGAACGTCGCAGCATATTGTCACGTTGTAGTGACGGCAGTCCAGCGGTCAGGAAGACACCAGAGACAGATACTTGCAAACGACGCTCTTTATTTGGGCTGACTTGCGCCCGCAAAAGAACTGAATCACTCAGTGGCGGCGTAAGCAACAAGCGTGCTCGTCAATCGTCGATCTACGAATGTCCGCCGCTCGCGGCATCGCTCAATTTAAAGCCGGCAAGGAAACTTCCAGATAACAGGTCAAGATCATCTACGGTAATCTGGAAAAACCTAGATGCAGCCTTTCATGGCTGCGAACAATCTAGATTAGTCTGGTCGCTTCTCGCGCCACGAACAAAAGTGATAACGACCCTCTCCTGCTGCCTTTAGCGTGAACGAACACACACTGCAATGATACGTGGCATTACCCCCCTTCCAAAGAAGCATCGTCTCGATGCTTTAAAATGAGAATAAACACGGACAATGAAAACTTCCAGTCCTTTAGCGTTCATAATATGGCTTCAGGCGTACGACATGTATGACTTCCGGGCGTGTGCGGCGTCGCTGAGATGCTGTCGTGCCGTCGGGGATGACTTCGTAGTCGAGGTCACCGATGCGACGGAGAACCTTGTACGGGCCAAAGTAGCGTCGCAGCAACTTTTAACTCAATCCACGGCGGCGAACTGGCGTCCATATCCAAACACGATCACCTGGCTTGTAATGCGTGTCTCGTCGGCGCAGATTGTAGCGTCGGGCGTCGGTGTGCTGCTGGTCTTGAATGCGAAGCCGCGCAAGTCTTCGGGCTTCCTCGGCGCGATGAAGGTAGGCGGCGACGTCGAGGTTGTCTTCGTCAGAAACGTGCGGGAGCATTGCGTCGAGTGTTGTCGTGGGCTTCCTGCCGTATACCAGCTGGAACGGGGTAAACCTGGTTGTCTCCTGGACGGCAGTATTGTACGCGAAGATCACGTAGGGCAGAATGGAGTCCCACGTCTTGTGTTCGGCGTCGATGTACATGGAGAGCATGTCTGCGATGGTCTTGTTCAGACGCTCTGTGAGTCCGTTGGTTTGTGGATGATAGGCAGTTGTCCTCCGATGGCTTGTCTGGCTGTAGTTTAAAATGGCTTGCGTCAGCTCCGCTGTAAATGCCGTCCCTCTGTCTGTGATGAGCACTTCGGGGGCGCCGTGTCGCAGGAGAATTTGCTCGACAAAAAATTTTGCGACTTCTGTTGCGGTACCATTAGGCAACGCTTTTGCTTCGGCGTATCGGATCATGTAGTCGGTGGCCACGATGATCCACTTGTTACCTGATGATGAAGTCGGAAAGGGGCCGAGGAGGTCCATTCCTATTTGCTGAAAGGGCTTAGTTGCAGGTGGTATGGGGTTGAGGAGTCCGGCTGGTCTAGTCGGAGGCGTTTTGCGTCGCTGACACTCACGGCACGTTTTCACGCAATGGGAAACGTCGGTAGCTAGCCGCGGCAATAGTACTTCTCCTGGATGCGGTGCAACGTGCGAGCAATCCCGAGATGCCCTGCAGTCGGCTCATCATGACATGCCTGCATAATTTCTTGCCTAAGATTCTTGGGCACGACGAGAAGATGTACTGTCCTGTTGGGCGCGAAGTTCTTCAGGAGGAGATTATTGTGAAGGACGAAGGACGACAGTTGGCGCTTGAACTCCCGGGGAGGCGATGCAGTCTTGCCTTTCAAATAATCAACTAGGCTTTGCAACTCAGGATCCGAGCGCTGCTGCTGCGCGAAATTACTGGCGCTTACCGGTCCTAGGAAAGCATCGTCGTCTTCTTCTTCCGGTGCTGCGTCTACGGGGGCTCGCGATAGGCAGTCTGCATCGGAATGTTTGCGGCCAGATTTGTAGACTACAGTTATGTCGAATTCTTGAAGACGCAGGCTCCATCGAGCAAGGCGGCCGGAGGGATCTTTCAAATTGGCCAGCCAGCAGAGAGCATGGTGATCGCTCACAACCTTGAATGGTCGTCCGTATAGGTAGGGGCGAAATTTCGACGTGGCCCAAATAATGGCGAGACATTCTTTCTCTGTCGTCGAATAGTTGGCTTCGGCTCTCGACAGTGAACGGCTAGCGTACGCGATAACTTTCTCCTCTCTGCCATTTTTCTGAACGAGGACCGCTCCTAAGCCCACACTGCTTGCATCGGTATGAACTTCGGTTTCGGCGTTTTCATCAAAGTGCCCGAGCACAGGAGGGGACTGTAAGCGGCGCTTCAGCTCGTTGAAAGCTTCCTCTTGCGGCCTTTCCCATTTAAAAGCCACGTCAGCCTTGGTAAGTTGGGTCAAATGTTCAGCGATGCGCGAAAAGTTCTTGACGAATCGCCGGTAATAAGCGCACAATCCAAGGAATCTGCGTATAGCTTTCTTGTCATTAGGCTGTTGAAACTATGCGATCGCAGCCGTCTTCTGGGGGTCTGGGCGAACTCCATCCTTGCTTACGACGTGACCAAGGAACAGCAGCTCCTCGTAGGCGAAGTGGCACTTCTCTGGTTTCAGTGTCAGGCCTGAAGACTTGATCGTTTCCAGCACTATCCGAAGCCTTCTGAGGTGGTCTTCAAAGCTTGAGGAGAAGACAACAACGTCATCTAAGTAGACTAGGCAAATCTGCCACTTCAAGCCTGCGAGCACCGTATCCATTACTCGCTGGAACGTCGCTGGGGCAGAGCAGAGGCCGAATGGCATCACCTTGAACTCGAATTGTCCGTCTGGCGTGATGAACGCAGTCTTTTCGCGATCTCTTTTGTCGACTTCAATTTGCCAGTAGCCGCTCTTCAGGTCCATCGATGAGAAGTACTTAGCGTTGCACAGCCGGTCCAATGTATCGTCGATGCGGGGGACGGGGTAGACATACTTCTTCGTAATGCTATTCAAGCGGCGGTAATCGACGCAAAAGCGAAGGATGCCGTCTTTCAATTTCACTAGGACGACTGGTGCTGCCCAGGGGCTCCTTGATGGCTGGATAACGTCGTCACGTAGCATTTCCTCAACTTGCTTGCGAATAGCTTGGCGTTCTAGCGGCGATACGCGGTAGGGGCTCTGTCGCAGTGGTCGGGCGTGTTCGTCTGTGACAATGCGGTGCTTGGCAAGCTGGGTTCTTCGCACATTCGATGCTGATGAGAAGCAATCGCTGTACTTTTGAAGAAGACTGCGTATTTGTTCTTGTCTGCTCCGTGGTAATGCCGGGTTGATATCAAACGTTGGTTGATGGCCTTGGTTAGATGGTTCTAGGGGTTGGTCGGGTAGGGCACATATGTCTCTGATGTCTGCCAGCTCGTCGAGGAAAGCGATCGTCGTACCTTTGTTTAGATGCCGGTATTCTTCGGTGAAGTTGGTTAGCAGCACCTGGGCTTGGCCATTTCGGATTTGGGCGACTCCCCTTGCGACACCCAGTCCTCGATCAAGGAGTAACTGGGTGTTCCCCTCGACGACGCCTTCGGCAGTTTCGACGTCTCCAGTACCTATGCAGGCGAAGACACTTGATCGGGGCGGCACGCTCAGTACTTCGTCAAGGACGTTTAAGGGAACGCGATGAGTCGCTGTCGTCGCTGCAGATATGGCTTTGTCCGTGGAAAGCTTCATCGACTTGGATCGAAGGTCGATGATCGCCCGATGTTCATTCAGGAAGTCCATTCCTAAAATCACGTCTCGCGAGCATTGCTGTAGGATCAGGAAGGTTGTCGCGTAGGTTCTCCCATTTACAGTAACTCTCGCGGTGCAGTGTCCTGACGGCGTAATCAGGTTACCACCTGCGGTGCGGATCAGCGGGCCATCCCAAGTTGTTGTTACCTTCCTGAGTCGGACAGCGAGTGGCCCACTCATGACGGAGTAGTCAGCTCCTGTGTCCACCAAGGCAGTAACCGCGTGATCGTCGATCATAACTTCAAGGTCACTTGTTCGCGTTTTCGCACTTGACGTTGTCTTCGGTGTACGATCTCGGCTTCGTCGAGTAGTGAGGCTGCGGTGGGCGTACTGCGACGTTACATCACTGGGCAACGGTAAAAGGTTCAAGTCTGGCCGCGTCGTCGTCGTCGTCGTCGTCGTCGGTGTCGTCGTCGTCGGAGCTGTCGTCGTCGGTGTTGTCGTCGTCGGTGTTGTCGTCGTCGGTGTTGTCGTCGTCGGTGTTGTCGTCGTCGGTGTTGTCGTCACCGGTGTTGTCGTCACCGGTGTTGTCGTCACCGGTGTTGTCGTCACCGGTGTTGTCGTCGTAGTTGAGGCATGGTCTTGAGTACTCGTCGATGGAGGATCTTTATCATTGCGCTTAGAAGCAACCTCACCTCCAGAGGCTGCTTTATTTAGTTTAACCTTCGGGGGCTGGGGGAGCGTCCACGCATGGCGTAACCTCGGCTAGGAGATACAAAGCGCGGGGATGATGGCGACGGGGAACGTGATAGGCGGCTCGGCGATGAGTATTCTTCCCGACGCAAAAACTCCTCGATTTCGGCTGGTCGCTGGCCGGGTCGGGGTCGTGGAGCGTCGTAAGAGAACCCTCGGATGCCCAGTCTTCTGTATGGGCAGTGCCGGAGGACGTGACCGGCTTCGCCACAGTGGAAGCATAGTGGGCGGCGCTGGTCGGGAGTTCTCCACTCGTCGCATTTCCTCGGCTGCGCGCGTCGCTCGTAGGACGGGCGGGTTGGGGCGAGTGGGCGGCGGTCCAACGCAGCTGGCTGAGGGCGATAGGGGCTTGGGTCCCGTCGTCGAGGGGCAGGACGGCGCACAGCTGCGGCGTAAGACATGGCTGGGGGCTGCAGAGGCTGCGTGGGTGTCGGCGTCACACCCAAGGCCTGTTGAACCTCGTCCCTGATGACGTCCGTGAGCGGTGAAATTTGCGGCTGCGTTCCCGTTGGCAGCAATCGTCGGAGCTCCTCTCGCACAACTTGACGTATAACATCCCGCAGGTCATTGCTGTTAGCGGTGTCCAGGCAGCTTGCTGAGAAAATGCGCTGCTGGCGGTCATACTGGCGGGCTCGGGCATCCAGAGTTTTTTCCATCGTGGATGCCTCTTCTACAAATTCCGCGACAGTTTTCGGTGGGTTTCGGACGAGGCCGGCAAAAAGTTGCTCTTTAACTCCTCGCATGAGCAACCTTACGTTTTCTTCTTCCTTCATGTTTGCGTCGGCACGCCGGAAGAGACGCTTCATTTCCTCAGTGTACACAGCAACGGTCTCGTTTGGGTGTTGTATGCGAGACTGTAGCAGCTGCTGGGCTCTCTCCTTTCGCACAACGTTCGTGAAGGTCTTTAGAAGCTGCTCCTTGAAGGTTTCCCAGTTCGTGAGGTTAGCTTCCTCATTCTCAAACCAGACTTTTGCTGGTCCCTCCAAGGCGAAGAAGACGTACCTAAGTTTCGTAGCATCATCCCAGTTGTTGAAGGCAGCCACACAGTCGAACTGTTCCAGCCATTCTTCGGGGTCGGCGCCAGGCGAAGCGTCGAAGGTTGGTGGCACCCGGGGCTGGTGAAGAATGATTGGAGCCGTCGGCTGGGGCAAGCTCATGGTGGACGTTCCTGCTGGCTTTCGTTTCCGGGTAGGGTCAGGCAGAATCCCGAACTCAGGTGCGTCTCCTAGCAGACGTCGGCTTGCGCGGTGGACTGGACTCAGGTCCTGCGGTGAATGACTCGAAGGGCTGGCGTCGCGACTTGCTGGGGGTGTCCGGTACATGGAAGGCTACCCAGCACCTCCACCAGATGTCACGTTGTAGTGACGGCAGTCCAGCGGTCAGGAAGACACCAGAGATACTTGCAAACGACGCTCTTTATTTGGGCTGACTTGCGCCCGCAAAAGAACTGAATCACTCAGTGGCGGCGTAAGCAACAAGCGTGCTCATCAATCGTCGATCTACGAATGTCAGCCGCTCGCGGCATCGCTCAATTTAAAGCCGGCAAGGAAACTTCCAGATAACAGGTCAAGATCATCTACGGTAATCTGGAAAAACCTAGATGCAGCCTTTCATGGCTGCGAACAATCTAGATTAGTCTGGTCGCTTCTCGCGCCACGAACAAAAGTGATAACGACCCTTTCCTGCTGCCTTGAGCGTGAACGAACACACACTGCAATGATACGTGGCAATATCAAGTCGCTACCCTTAACGTTAGGGGTATGCGTAATCGTAGGAGGCAACAGCAGGTACGGCATCTCTTAAAAGAAATGGAGTGTGTGTGTGGCCGCTATCCAGGAAACAAAGTTGTCCTCTGATGAAGAGACAGCAGCTGCTCTCGAGCCTTTTTGACTGAGTCTTGGCTTAACGGCACAGTATTTGACAGTGAGTTTGTACCCATTGGCTACAGTTCGTACAGAAAAGACCGTGATGGTAGAGGTGGAAGCGTTAGCATACTCTTTAAGTCAACCTTGCGAATTTTCCCAATGTCTGATATACCCAATGTAGAGTGTATTTTTTGTAAAGCATACTATGGAAATGTTAGATATGTTATTGCAGCAATGTATAGGCCCCCTAGTTCTACCGTTTCCGTTCTAGACGATCTCAAACAATATTTTTACACGAATGTCAAACTTGGTGATCGTATTATATTGTCAGGTGATTTTAATTTACCTAATATAGACTGGTCGACGTTCTCACTTGAAAAACATGACGCTTTAGGTGAAGCAATGTTGGACATTGCTTTTTCCTTTGATTTATTGCAAATTGTGGAACAAAGCACAAGAATTCAGGGCAGTTCTCAGTCAGTCCTTGACCTATTTTTTGTCAGCGGATCAATAGGCGCAGATACAAATTACGAAATAGTACCTGGAATTTCGGACCACGAAGCTGTCCTACTCACCATTGCTGATGCCGTCTTGGATAGCAAGCCTAAATATCCATCTTACCCAAACTTTTCTCGAGCCGATGATGTATCAATCATTGACATACTTTCGCTTAACTTCGATGCCTTTTCAGATAGCACGGATGATGTGCATTCGCTTTGGTGCAGGTTTAAAAAATTAGTAAAAGAGTGCATTGACCGTTTTGTCCCGCTGATAACTAAAAAGAAAAACGGCAGGAACCCCTGGATCTCCCGTGAGACGTTACGACTCCAAAGGCAATTGAAGCGTCTTAAGAAAAGATTAAAAATCCATGCTGCACAGGCGGTCAAAAAAAAGATTGACGAAATTTCCTCCCGCCTTAAAAATCAAGTATATGCCGATAAACAACGCTACTATGGTGAATCACTGCCCAGTTTCATAACTACAGCTCCAGAAAAGTTTTGGCGTTCTATTTCTCCGACTTCCAAGGAATGTGATGTATTTCATGTTGATGGTAAAGATGTGTGCGATGGCAAGGAAATAGCAAATGCATTTAATAAACATTTTAAGTCCGTCTTTACTAAAGATAATGGCGTAATGCCGTCTTCGAATTACCTACGTCACCTATACCCGATGTTAAAATAAGTGAAACAGGAATACTAAACATGCTTTTAAATTTGGGCATTAAAAAGTCTTGCGGTCCGGACAACATTCCAAACACATTTTTAAAGGGGTATGCTGAATGGACCTCAAAATACCTGCACGTTCTGTTCACGAGATCATTGTGCGAGGGACAAGCGCCGAGCGACTGGAGGACTGCCAGAGTGAAGCCACTACATAAGGCAGGAAAAAAGCAGTGCATTCAAAATTACCGCCCAATTTCTTTAACATCTACGGTATGTAAACTTTTGGAACACATAATTCATAATCATATCTCAGAATTCTTGGAGAAATATAATATACTTACGAAGCATCAACATGGTTTCCGAAAAGGCTACTCTACAAATACCCAATTGGTTCTAGCAGTGCATGACTTTGCTAAAGCAATTAACAATGGGAAACAAATATACGCTGTTTTTATGGATTTTTCAAAGGCTTTCGACAAGTTGTCTCATAAAAAGTTACTTCACAAATTAGGCGCAATACTGAAAAATTCTCAACTAATTAACTGGCTTGCGGCTTATCTTGAGAACAGAGAACAATTTGTTGTTTTTAATGACCACCATTCAGAACGACTTTCAGTTGGCTCTGGCGTCCCGCAGGGCTCGGTGCTTGGGCCTCTTTTGTTTCTTTTGTTTATTAATGATGTACTGCATGGTATTCCCGTTAAGGTTAAACTTTATGCTGACGACTGTGTATTGTACTCGGAAATAGAGAACGCCGCTGACCAGGAACTGCTGAACAATGCCTTAGCAGAAGTTGTTGCCTGGTGCAAAGCTTGGCAAATGTCAATTAATTTTCAAAAAACTGTTTTTATGACCATTACACGCAAGAAGCACAAGCTTAAATATCCATATGCTACTAACGACATATTTCTCTCCGAAGTAACACACTACAAGTATCTAGGACTCTGGATCACTAATGATCTCACTTGGACTAAGCACCTTGAATATGTAGTAGCTAATGCTAACCGCAAATTATTCTTCTTCAGGAGGGCTTTGAGTCTTTCCACCCCTTCTGTCCGTCTGCTCGCATACAAAAGTGTAATTCTGCCGATACTAGACTATGCATGTGTAATTTGGGACCCTTTCACCAAGACTAACATCACCAAGATGGAAATGGTGCAAAGAAAAGCAGTTCGCTTCATATATAATAGCTTTGGACGTACATCAGTAACCGAACTACTAATGAAAGCAAACCTGCCACCATTAACGCAAAGAAACCGTGTATCACGACTAAAATTCCTCTTTCAACTTATTAACGGTCATTATAAAACCGACCTCACGGGAATAATTAGTTTTTCATCTGGGTATTCTACAAGGCAGAGACACAGTCGCACAATAACCGCCTTTAGCACCCATAATAACTGTTTTAAGTATTCTTTCTTTCCCCGAACAGTAACTGAATGGAATCTACTAACCAATGATCAAATTTCAAAATCATCACTGTCGGCATTTGTTTTAGGTATTGTTTAGAAACGTGTTGTCTTTAACTGTTTATACGCTCCATGGATCTAATTTGTATTATATGCTTTGTCTGTGTTCTTGTTTTCATTATGTATTTATTGTATCCCACCCTGCTAAAATCCCCAGAGGGGATTGCAGGATTGATAAATAAAATAATAAATAAACAACATTATTTTTAGCCACGCGAGAGGCTTATCAGGAGGTTGTATGCTATTCCTGGCGAACAAGCTAAAGATGACAGCCTTGTCTTATTGCATAGATGACGAGGGGCGACTTATATGCTGTGATCTCACAATTTCAGGTGTACAGTGGCGGATTATTTGTGTTTATGCCCCCACAAAGCAGCGCGAGAGAAGGCTCTTCTTTCTGTCATTAGTTCAACATTTGTGCACGCACCGCAAAATTATATTGTTGGGAGATTTTAATTGCGTTTGTAGGGATGAGGACCGATCAGTGGTATGTAAGAGATACGACCCTAGTGCTGCATTACTTACCGACTTGGTTTCTGAATATAGTCTTGTGGATGTGGGACAGGAAAAAGGCGACAGTATACATTTCACTCATTTTCAGTTTTCCTCTAATGCTCGCCTTGACATAATTTACGTTTCTGTAGACGCGTTAGCAAGTGTGTTTGGCTACTGGGTGCGCCCCATCTTCTTCAGTGACCACTGTATGGTGTCTCTTCGGATAGGGAGGTACACTCGGCATGTACTTCACCCTCGATGGGAGTTGTGGAAGATGAATAACTGTCTGCTCTCAGACGAAATCTTTCAGCGTGCTGTACCTACTTGTTTGAAGGACGTATGGTCACGCCGTGATCTGTCCGTTTTTCAAAAGTGGGATTTGTTTAAACAGGAGATCAAAAACTTGGCAATTGAGGCCTCAGCAAGAATCGCTTTCCTTCGATTCGATTTTCGAGACACCACCTTCGTGAGCTTGGGCGCACCCTAACGGAGCTACATGAGCTAGAGAGGGTAAGCCCGGGTGCCTATCTCGAAGAGATTAATAACGTAAAAGCAGAGCTTCAACAATTTGCGACAGAAAGATATAAGGGGGCCTTGATACGATCTCGGTCCCGAAGGTTTCTTGATGAGCAACCTTCTCGTCGGGCCCTGAGTGATGAAAGAGAGAATGCTCTTGCGAAGGAAATATTGGAAATTCAGTATGGTGATTGCACATACAGCGATGCGCCTGGTATTCTTGCTGCTTTCTTCGACTATTATCGAAAGCTGTTTATCGAAAGTTGCGAAGATCCAAATCAGGGTTTCGATTACAGTTCCTTACTCGGAAACTTCCCTCGACTAGACGATGAGAAGTGTGCTATAGTGAAGGGACCTATCACTTTGGATGAAATTCAATCAGCCATTTCTGCCCTGCAGAGCCAGAAATCTCCTGGGCCAGATGGTATTACTAGCGAATTCTATAAAACTTTTTCGCCTTGCCTAGTGCCTGTTTTGATGGAAGTTTTCCAAGCATCTTATGATGTGGGTGTCCTGCCTCCCACTTTCTATTCTGGGCACACAATATTAATTCCCAAAAGCAACGATACTAATCGGTTGAAAACTGTTGAGGGATATCGTCCAATTTTCCTCTGCAATGTTGATTACAAAATTTTTGCCAAGGTTCATAGCAGTCGTCTGCAGCTCGTCATTATGGACTTGATAGGTTCGCATCAGGTCTGTGGTATTAGAGGCCGTAGTATTCAAACACATATCCATATTGCACGTTCAGTATTAGAGACAATATCAGATGAGACAGGCCAAGTTGCTCTGATTCAAATTGACTTGGCGAAGGCTTTTGATAAAGTTCGGCACGATTTCTTGTTCGCGGTCTTGGAGTATGCAAATATTGGTGACGTCTTGCTCAAAGGCATAAGGCTGCGCTATAAGAACTCCTATACAAGGGTTATTGTTAATCAGGAGCTAACGAAACCAATACCACTAGAAGCATCTGTTCGTCAAGGATGTCCACTGTCTCCATTGTTGTTTGCCCTATATCTGGAACCCCTCTGTCTCAGTATAATTAACAGCGCAGCTATCCGCGGTTTCTCTCTGGCTCAATGTGAAGTTAAAGTTTTAGCCTATGCTGATGATGTCGCCCTGTTTTGTTCTGACAAAAAGAGTGTACTTGAGGCTCTAAACTTGACTAAACTGTTCTGTGATGTATCAGGCGCGGCTCTTAATTTAGAGAAATCCAAAGGCTTTTGGTTGGGTTATTGGGGAACTAAGCCAAGCCAGTTCGGTGGCATATGCTGGGACAGTAGCCCTCTTGAGTACCTAGGCGTTCCGCTGCACCAAGTTCGCAACAGTACAGCCTACTGGGATTCACAAATTGTAACTCTACGGCGGCAAACACAGGCTTGGATGGGTAGGGAACTCTCAGTGTTTGCGAGGGCACAGGTCTGTAACATATTTTTGTTTGCAAAGCTCGCGTATGTCCTTCAAGTCCTGCATTGTGCGAGGAGGAAGGTGCAAGCAATACACAGAATATTTGCAACATTCGTTTGGCGCTCTCAATGGGAGCCCATGAGGCGTGACAACTTGTTCCTTCCCTTAGAGGGTGGTGGAGTGGGTCTTGTTCACCTGTTCGTGCATAAACTTGTTTCCCGTTTTTTCTTTTTAAAATCGGCAAACCACCCGTTTCTGGTAGCTGTGCTCATTAGGCGGCTTAGTTTTCATTTGTCTTGCTTATTCGCACCGACTGTGCAGGCTCATGAGGGGACTTTGTGGGGATTCCTCAAGGAGGTTGCTGACACTTTCAATTTCCTCACTGTGCGCTTCTCTTTAGATTACCCATAGCCTCTCGAGAAAACAGATGACCCAGGCTCTCACTGAGTCTTTGTTCCCTACACCATTGTATCGGCAGCTTTATCTGGGGTCTTTGGACATCAGTGTTCTAAAGCGTGTTAGGCGGATGTGCATTCAGGCAGCCGCTAAAACGTTCTTTTTCAAACTACACACAGCGACGCTGCCTGTCAAGACATTTCTTAATGACAAGGGGATGTTTGTACCCTGGAATGTGAATTGCCGTCTGTGTAACGTGCCTGAGACAATTGATCATTGCTTTATCCTGTGCCGTGATGCCATGTTCTTTTGAGACATACTACAACGAACTCTCAAGAAGGACATTGAAATTACACCGTACACTATTAGATTTCTGCCTGTTGACAAAAACTCTGTTGTGCCTTATGATTTGTTTATGTTGATGGGATTATTCAGTCTTTGGAAAAGCCGTATGATGGACAGACATGCCGAGCCACCAAGATCATCCAAATCTGTGTTTCGTGAACAGTGTGCTTTGGTGAGGTGTGTATATGCTGCACGCGAAGAACTTCCAAGCTGGCTGCCGTGCCTAGATGCATGTGTGTGCCTCCCTGAATTTTGATGTTTTGATGGGGATGCAGTGTTGAGTTAGGGCAATGGCGGGCTCCTATTAAGCAACCCGGCAACTTGAGACGCGATCCAGTCTGATTGAAGTTTTCCTCCTTTCTACGGATGTTCTTCCATGCAATAAAGAAAAAAAGAGAGCTGGCATGGCGGAGTGGATAGCATGCTCGTCTCGCACTCCGAAGACCGGGGCTCGATTCCCGAGCTCGACCAATTTTCTACTCGGTTTTATTTATTTGTATGGCCTGACTATAAAAGTTAATTAGGCTAATTGGGTAATTAAGGAATTAACTAAGCTCAGTCCCACTTACTCGGAGCATCACTATATGATCCCTTCAATTGGTTGCATGGTTACTAGCCAAAGTACAATTGGCCCCGTTTGAAATTGGCGCACTGTGACGTCACGACCATTTCGACCAACTGAAAAGCGTGACATTTCTGTCGACAAATGCTGCTTACAACGATGAGACATTAAAGGCTTTCGCCTTAAAATATTGCTGCGCAGACAAAATACTCCGCGTACTCACCGGCGTCCTTCTAACAGTGTGCGATCACATGACCTCTAGTACCGTGATAGCAGCATTGCAAGGCTTTTAAGGTCACATGACGCTCAAATGGGCAAGAAAATATTCTCCTTAATTATACGTAGGCGGGTACCACGCCAGAAATTTTTTCACTGGAGGCTCGGAGAATTAATCTTTCCACAGCCACATGATGGCTGCGTGACTATTTTTTCCATGTCCCTCGCTTCCGCGTGGCGCCGTCGCTGAATTTCAACGCTTGTTGAGCCCGATTTGTCCTCGCTTCAGCGAGCGCGGCTTCGGCCGCTTATCTGATTTTTTCAGCAGCGTCCGCTCCGGCGGACGCAGTTGTTGCTGCGACGCGCGTCTTTTCTTGCCTTTTTCTCTTTCCTCTGATCTCTTACCTCTCCTCTATCTGCACGTGGCAGCGGTGCTGGCTTGGCTCGAGCCAGTAGCAGGCCCGTGCAATTTCCTTTTCATCCTTCTCTCAGTCACAACAACAACAACAACGTTTTGACCAAGCATCGCAGAGGTTAACCAACACAACTTCCTCTCCGCGGTTTGCCACCATTCTTCCTGGGATACACTGGCAGCGACTGTATCCATTGTCTCGTCCGCGCCGATGGAGCAGTGGCTTCGTAAGTGGGGGGACGTGGAACGTAGTCGAGCTCTTGAACCGCATAAGCAGGGTGCGGAAATTCCACGGAATCCATGCTCTCCACTTCCAGGCGAGGATCCCCTACGGAGCCTGAGGGACCCTCTTCTGAGCCTTGTCGGGTTGTGTGCCCGTCGGTAACAGCCACCGCAACTCGATCGAGCGAACTGGCTGGCTGATCGGGTAGGTTAAGAGACAATGCGAACAAAGCAGGCACCTCTTGTCCTGCTTGTCTTATCCTGCGCAGTGTCCTCGACAGTTGGATCATCGTCCATGGCAGCGTGATGTACCGTTCTGTCGCTACTCGTCAGCGCTGCCCTTGATAGCGACCTCTTGGATCACTGGTAGGATAGCGTGACGTATGACTGGGAACCGCTCGCGATCGGGTCTGAAAGTAGAACGAACTAAACCATCACCAGGGTACTTGTCTACCGCATGGCATGCGCAGTGTGTGCAGTTTTCGTCCTCCTCTTAGCAGAAAGGACCAAACGTTCTGTTAACAACAATGACACTCATATGAGAGCTTAGCGCAATAAATTCGATCATGAGTCATATCATCGTTCTCTCCGTATGTACACCCAATCCAGGCAATCTAAGCGAATAAACATCACAACTGGGCCAGAAGTGGCCTGTTAACTTCTGTGATTGTCAAGCGATTGGTGCAGTACAGTCTCTCCACGTTACTAGTGAACGAAGCGGCGGCGTTGAAGTGAGCTGTAGTTGCCCACTCTTGAATGCGTTACCGAGTTTGTCTGCAATTAGAGTTGCCTTAGCGCTGCATACCTGGTGCATCAAAGCGCACAAATATTTATAGACTTTTTTGTTTACGCAACCAGTGGTGATTTAGGTAAAGAAATTCAGGGGGCGTTTTGTTCACCTAAGTGCGGTGAGGCGAAAGGCTTAAGAGCAGTGTCCCTGCTTGTGTCACTGATGTGTGGTTAAGACTAAGCTTTGCCTCAAAGTGTGGAAAGCGAGAGCGCCTTGAAACGCTGCCAGGGAGTCTACAGAACGCCATCGACCGTTCGGCTACGCTTGCTCGTCGGTAAACTGGTTTTTGAGGAAAGGAAATGTATCTGTCTCGCATATCTCCGTGGACACCTGAACGTCGCCGTAAGGGAAGGGAGGAAGATGGGAGTGAACGAAGACACCTATTCACTAGACGCGCCTTTGTTCATTCCAAACCATCGACGTTGTCTCTTCTTCCTACGTAAAAATGTCTGCCGCATCTCCGTTTAAAGTCGCCACCCTAAACGGCAGAGGTGGTGGTCGTGGAAAACGTTTATTTGCTGTATTTTACAATATTTTTTTGCGGCTTCAGATCAGTCTTCCATCTTCTCGTCAGGGTCGGTTCCCCTAGTCCAGGGCTCCGCTGAGTGTAGCTGCCCTGCGTGCACGCATTACTAGTCCTTGTTGGACTTTCAGGATGTCGCTGGATAGCATCCTCTCCCACTGCTGCGCACTCGGGTTTTCTATTATGGCTGGCTTGCCTGATCCCTCTGTAGTGGTTTAGAATCTCTGTATAGCTTTGGCTACCGGCTCGGTTTCCTTAGCAAGAACCACTCGATCCGCATCGAGGGAGCGCGAGGCCTAGTGCCCGCGGAGTTGCCGAGCCCGAAGCGAGTGAGTACGGAAGCAGCGTGGGTGGTCCGAGTTTTCTGTATATATTTTATCGCTGTCTCTTTTTCGACGCTGAGAGTCGCGGCTCCGGGAGCCGGGTGGCCTGAGCCACGGGTGCCGCAACGAGCTCGCTGGTATTGCAGCTTAGCACCGGGCGCTCCGACACCATCCGATACGGTGGGCGCCGACCGCTCAGAAGCTGCTTCGTGCAGTGAGCGGGGTAGGACCACACCACAAAGCTGATGTCTCCTCGCAGCTGCGCGCGCGGAGCCTGTTTCGGGTCTTTCTTTTGTTGAGGGTCGGTGTCAGAATGGTAGTGAGGCCTAAGGCTTTTCAGAGCTGCCTGCACCATGTCAAAAGAGACACGACCACAGGACCGTGGTGTTGAGAGGGGGCGCACTTCGCTGCCCGCCCGTTTTGTAACCTCGAATGGACTGAGCAGTCTCGTTCAACTCAAGAAAGGGCTTTGTTCACTCGAACTTTGCGTTTCACAGCCGCCCGACACGTTTTGCTAGCGAGTTGACCATTGAGCCACGATGCCCTTGTGGACGCCGTTTCCCCTCCCGTGACTTACGTTAAAGGCATGTGAAGTGTGCTTCGGAAATCTTGCAGATCCAGTGCAGCCACTCCGGCTTGCTGTCCTGTGCACATCGTCTCGCTGCCGCCTGCTGCGACGGAGCGGCCTGTATCCGGTTCGCCGCGTCCATCCGGGGCAGCCGTGGCGAGAACAGACAGCAGCCACCTCCGGCTGCTGTTACTCTGGCGACTACTGCAGGATCCTGGCCTGCAGTTTCCAACCGGCCCTCCTCTTCGTGGGCCTGCGGACACGTAGTCCGCGGGCCATGCGAGACGTCCCAGCGGAGACCTTCACGCCGCCTTCGGAATACCGCGGAAAACTGCGTGCACGCTGTCGGCGTGACCTCCGCTGCAAGACTTGCTTCAAGTGAATGAAGACCAGGAGACTCCTCCATAGCATGTAACTTGCAGGCGCATGGGTCTATTTAAGGTTGGGGGGATGTAGGAACGCACTCGTCCCCTGTGGTTCGCTTTCCCGCAGTGACCCTTAACTGTGGTTAGCTTCCCCGCAACGCACTCTTCTGAGTTGTGTTGCTTTAACAAACAGGGGAGGGGGCTCGCGTCGCAGCGACACCAGCGCCACGGATGGTGTTTTGCTGCGCGCGCGCGGGGGAGAGTCTGCTCTCTTCTGCTCGGCACCGGTGAAGGGCACGGACGTGTCGCGCGCGGCTCCGCTCTTCGTCGACGGGCGCCTCGTGGTCGGAATATGCTCCCGCTAACCCGTCCCGTCTGGCCTCGGAGCTTTCCCTTTGCCTTAGCGTGGGCGAACGTTCGCTCGTAACTGTGCTGGTGAGTCGGACATCCTCGATTTCTCAGCGTATTTTGTTGCTAGCTGGCGTTATTGTTGCTGTAGCAATAAATGCCTTGTTTGTGTCAGCGAGAGTGTCGTTCCTTTGTTCCCTCAGAGGAAGGCCCGCCGTGGTCGACGTGCGCTCGGTAGCGCTCGCGATCACGGGGTGGGGTCCGCGCGGTTCTGAAATGTGTCAGCCGCGCTTAAACGGGGAGAACGTACTTATCTTACTTATCTCCCCCAATTGAACACCACAACATAAACGCCACGGGGACATTCCTGAAGGAAAGCAAGCAAATGCTATATTAGGAAGGTTATAGGGAAGGTTGAGGAACCAGTAGGAAAAAAAAGGATCCACCTCTCTTATGTCGTTCCGTTCCAAGCATCCGCTTCCAATGCACCCAAACTAAGCAAAAAGAATAAAGGAGCGCCAACAGTGGCGGCGTTCGCGGCAGTAGTCTGGACAACGGGGCGTAAATCGTGCGCCGGGTGTAAGTTAATGTCCGATCGCCTTTGCGATTCTGTCAACACAGACGTCGGGGGTTGATGGGCTCCGGCACGAGCATCAGCAATCCTTACTCCCTTATTCGCCAAGCCCGATCCCCTAAACTGCCATCTTTAAACCAGGACGGTTACTAGCCGTGTCGGCACATAAAAAGGTATTTTCAGAATGCAGCTCAAGTTCAAAAGTAAAACACACAACAGAAAACTTAATGACCAGTTCTGTTGACTTTTTCAAAGAAAAAGTGATTGACGTTATAATGCTGAAAGCCTGAACGAAGGTAAACAATGTGATACCGCAAGTGCCCAATGAAACTTAATACGGACAAGAATGGAAGAATGATTTGAACGACAAAAGTGCAGAGCAAGATGGCTTGAAAGGAAAACAAGAATTAATAAATGGATCGGGGAACAAAGCTGAGCAACAGACATTTCCGGTGATTTTTGGAGTCGAATGAATCTTCTGTGTATGAATCACTTGAATGTTTTTGATCGCTGTTCCTTTCGCTGACGATGACGTCAAACTAGCGTTGCGGTCGAAAGGACAAACGCACGGTTGTTTTAAGCGTGGCACCACCGGCCTCCGCCGAGGGGACCATATCGACGCCCCGCTTAGCGCGGACGCCCCGTCAACATGGACGACCGCGGCTCAGGACTCCCGGCGTCAGCCCGTCCTCTAGACTTTGCCTCCAGGTAGCTGGATTACAGGGGTACGCCAAAGTTCAATGCCCTTCAGCCTTCCAATTTCAGGCAACGGCGCCCTGTTTTTTTTATTCCTTGAGGGAGATGTACTCTAGGAGGGAAACTGTATCCTCGCAAGTTGAGTTATAGACGGCTGCCAACTGCACGGCTAGATTATTTTTTTTATTCCTGTACTTCCTTATTGACACATAGTATGGTTTCAGCTCTGCAGGGCAGCGTCGTCGGCGAAATAAAAATACACGAGGCTGCTGGCGTGCCTCTTCAAGCCGCGTCCGAAGGAAGACAAAGACATAGGTCTCAGACAACTTCCGGCACCAACTTTTATTTGATTGTGAGAAGCAGAAAAATGGACAGGACAAAGGAACGGAAAATATACGAGGCGTAAACATTAACTATCATTTTTTTTTGTGGATATTAGCGTTAATTCAGCAGGCAATGGTGGAATGGTCCAAACAAGCTGTATTAAACACCACTTCCTGAGTGGCTATCAAAATACAGACTTTGTCTGGTGGTACTCTGAGCCTTCGTGAGCGTGAAAAGGGAGTTCTGAAATGCTCTTTCTTTTTTTTCTAACCTGCGTTCACTTCATCAAAGCTTTATATCGTGTTGCGATGATTTTTTTTTTTTTTTTGGGGGGGGGGGGGGTCATTTATGTTACCTTCTAGGAGCGACAACGAAACCTCCTCTTGCCGCTTCTAACATCTTTTGTGCAGTTAGGCAGCGGCAGATTTATAGTTGTTGTCGTCATCTCTCAGCGTTATTATTCGTAGAAATAAGAAGAAGAGCAAGATTTTCTTTTGTAGGTAGTTTAATTTTTGTATATTATCTGAGCATTCCTTTTTGCTTATTACCTTCGTAACCATCACAGATCATCGTCATAACGGATGAAGACGTGCAAGGTTTTGGGAGGAAAACTTTTAAGTACAGTAGCGGAGGAAGGGCATATTAGCGTACGGCAAACAGGTGCACAGAAGGGAGGAAAGTTCCTTCTGTCATTTATTATGTTTACCCAGTGCTTCTCCAGGGTTTTCCAGCTTTCGGGAGCAATTAAGCTGACTTTCCCGAGAAGGGAGTAGATTATGGCTGCTTCTGTCAACCTTGTGTATTGAAAAAAAGATTATTGCTTGTGCTTTCTGTGAAAAAAGTATCTGTTGCTGTCATTTTTGCTTATTGATCGTCCTGTGGGGTAAATGTGCTTTATTTCCTGTTTTGATGAAGAAACTGCTGTCTTTCGATTTTTAGAAGGACACAGTCACCATGCAGATAGAAGCTACGACTAGCGCTCTGGGGATGACTTCCTGCGAGCAAAGAGAAGCCATCGATTTTAAGTCAATTCATTTCCGCCCGAGGAGGGCGGCCATTTGAAAGCTTCACAGGAACTCCTGTAGTAACCATGTGGAGCATCTACATTTTGCAAGCTGTCTTGTTGTCATTGTACTAGGCTTAAGGACCTTGAAGCTGCTCCCTGCAGCTGTTGCCTTAGCTTCCATCATTTTTTTTGTAAACGGAAATAAAATCCAACACAACAGATACTCAACCTTTAGGAATGGTCTAGCCCATCAGTGATGGGATTGTTACGGTATTCGATGTACGTGTAAATTAGAAAGAACAGCGTCCATTTTTTTTTAAAGATTTGAAAGTCAGAACCGTCAACGTCGACTCAAACACATTTATCTATGGCACGTAGGTGAAAATTATATTCGCTCGTTCAGTAACTATATGCTTAGTTTGTCGCCAAAAAATGGCAACGTAGAGGATTAGAACGCGCATATAACGATTTGGACGCGGATATCTGCAGAGAAAATGCAATTAAACTCTAGTGAGGTTTTCCGCTGGCTGTCGTCTATCGCAGGGAACTTCAACCATGTTTATATATTGCTGTATTGAACAGAACGGAGAAGCTGTTGCATCTAGAATATGACACAATACACATTTTTAAGTGCCGTGAAAGTTAGGCAACAAAGCGGCACGTGCAACAACCCAATCCTATACAGGCAGGCTATACACTTTCCATAGATGTGTGTCTATAAAGTGTATGAACTTTCGATAGACAAATCTTGTAGACTAGTTTATAGACTGCACCAATACTTTATACAGGCTATACACAATCAACAGGTTTGTGCCAATGCGCTTTTGGTAGACTTTTTTATCTATAGACAGCCTATAGACGATGAATGGGCAAAGAAAGGAAATAGAGCCTATGATAAGTCTACAAGGGAAGTCAGCATCACCGCCTGTTCTGCCGCACTTTCGCGCAAAAGTGTGGTAATGAGGCCGTGCTAAGCGTATTACTGTGAGAATTTCCTCCATGTGTGCACGTAGTGTGTTCATTGCACGTAGTGGCAGCGGCAGCAACGGCCTGTGACCGACTGTACATAATCCTTTCAAACCGTGTTTTACAGCTGCTTGGCGGTGTGGCCCGACAACACTGCATGACCTGCATCTTTGCCTGTATCCCGATTGGCCCGTCCGGAGCAACGTCATCAGTGACAGCACATGGACAACTATAAGAAGCGGTTGACGCACCGAGCTTCGCATCATTGCACGTAGTGGCAGCGGCAGCAACGGCCTGTGACCGACTGTACATAATCCTTTCAAACCGTGTTTTACAGCTGCTTGGCGGTGTGGCCCGACAACACTGCATGACCTGCATCTTTGCCTGTATCCCGATTGGCCCGTCCGGAGCAACGTCATCAGTGACAGCACATGGACGACTATAAGAAGCGGTTGACGCACCGAGCTTCGCATCATTGCACGTAGTGGCAGCGGCAGCAACGGCCTGTGACCGACTGTACATAATCCTTTCAAACCGTGTTTTACAGCTGCTTGGCGGTGTGGCCCGACAACACTGCATGACCTGCATCTTTGCCTGTATCCCGATTGGCCCGTCCGGAGCAACGTCATCAGTGACAGCACATGGACGACTATAAGAAGCGGTTGACGCACCGAGCTTCGCATCATTGCACGTAGTGGCAGCGGCAGCAACGGCCTGTGACCGACTATACATAATCCTTTCAAACCGTGTTTTACAGCTGCTTGGCGGTGTGGCCCGACAACACTGCATGACCTGCATCTTTGCCTGTATCCCGATTGGCCCGTCCGGAGCAACGTCATCAGTGACAGCACATGGACAACTATAAGAAGCGGTTGACGCACCGAGCTTCGCATCATTGCACGTAGTGGCAGCGGCAGCAACGGCCTGTGACCGACTGTACATAATCCTTTCAAACCGTTTTTTACAGGTTGGTGCTATTTTTCTTTATTTGCTTAGATAGAAATAAGCTCTAAACGACTAAGTAGTTGCGAAATTTTTTCTGCTGCCGCTGCTGCTGCTGTGTTTTCTGTTTGCTGTGTTGCGGTGTTTTCCTAGACGCTATGCCTTGTGACGTATGCCTGGCTTGCCAGCAGACTATTTCGAAGGAATCTACGGCTATAAAATGTTCTGAGTGTTCATTCTCTTATCATGCTGGCAACTGCTCAGGAGTGGGGGAAGCAGCAGTGAAATCCAAGCCGGATATAGGAAAGTCGTGGCTCTGCCCGACATGTAAAGCTTCTAAACTAAGGGGGGGCCCAAGCTCTGCAAAGGGTAAACCTGAACAAGATGCTGATATTGCGGCTAGACTAATCGTGATGAATCGGAACATCACCGCCCTACTCCCACTTCTTGAGAAAATTGATGATCTCATGTCAGTCAAAGAAACTGTCGAAAGCATTGAGACAAGCATCAGCTTTTTGTCTGATAAGTACGATAAGGTTATCGAAATGGTTGACTCACAAAAAAAGGACATTGACGACCTCAAAGAGAGAGTGGAAAAAATCGAAGCACAAACAACGACTGGAGAAATCAAAGAACTTAAACAGCAACTAAACGACCTGGACCAATATAACCGCCGACAGAACCTTGAAATTCACGGCCTCAAGCAGACGGATGATGAGAATTTGTTGAGCAAGTTGAACGACATTGCACGAGAGTTGAACATTGAAGAAGTCACACCCAGGGACATAGAAGCCGTTCACAGGCTGCCGTCCAAACCCCCGAAGACACCCATTGTCCTTGTGCGGTTTGCTTCACGCGCCGTAAAAGAACAGTGGTCCGAACGAAAAGCACTTCTCCGAACGAAACTTCCCGACCTCAGTTTTTTTGACAACATGACTTCACAAAACCGGAAACTGCTTTGGCTGGCTAAGATGAGGGCAAAGGAACGTTCGTACCAGTTTGCTTGGCAAAAAAACGGCAGGATCCTTGTCAGGAAAAAGCAAGGTGAAGCGGCCATCCACATAAAGTCAGAAGATGACATCGATCAAATCGCTTGATCGCTTGAATAAGTCACGTGTCTAGAGGAGCGCCTATCATCATGGCTGAACAGTCTTGTAACTGCTGTTATCATGACACAAACTCTTTCAACAAATTTATAAAAGAGCAACCACGGAGGAAATCTATATCTCTATTCCATCTTAACACCCGAAGTTTGCAAAATAAGCATATCGATGTTGGTACATATTTGGACGCACTGAATCACAATTTTTCCATACTAGCCTTCACGGAAACTTGGTTCGAAAACGCACAAGATGCTGTGCACTTTGACAACTATAACTGCGAAACACTATGTCGTCAGCGGCAAAGGGGTGGCGGTGTGGCACTTTACATCAGCAGAGATATTATGTACACTGTTATTCCAGAATATACACTTATCACAGAAGACTACGAATGTCTAACAGTTGTAAGTCATGCTTTTGCAGTAGCTGTTATTTACCGTCCACCTTCAGGGTCTGTTTCCGCATTTTTAAGCTTCTTTGAAGAACTCGGCGAATACCTGCTCTCATTACATATTCCATTCGTCATGCCAAGCGATTTCAACATAAACATGCTCTCTTTCGACAATTCTTGCAATGCTTTCCTCGCGACGATGCATTCGATAGGACTTGTTAATGTGATTGGTATCCCAACACGCGTAACACCAGACAGCGAGACGTTAATTGATCTATGCCCTACAAACTGTTTAGAGGATACCGTGTGCTGTGGAGTGTTTTCAGTGAACATTAGTGACCACATGCCATTTTTTTTGTTTTTTACCTATCATCCAAAGACATAGCCGACCCCAAACTGAAACATCGCGCAGATTTATCAGCGATAATGGCATTGCGCAATTCCGTAACCATCTATCAGAAACAACATGGTATGACGTCTTGAGCACCGACGACCCGAACGATGCGTATAACTCATTCATTCGTACAGTAAAAGAATTATATAATATTGCTTTCCCTCTCAAGCAAATAAAAAGAAATAAGAAAGGGAGAAAACCATGGATTACAGATGAATACATCAATAGACTGAACTATAGAAATAACCTGTTCCACTCATTTATTGCGACTAAAGATAGCTCTAAATTCCTAGAATTCAAAAAGGTTAGGAATAAGTTAAACGCTGACTTAAAGAAAGCCCGTACATCGTACTACATGAACAAGTTTACAGCAGCTTATACCTGTCCGAAAGAAATATGGGCACTTATGCGCTCTCTTGTCTGTACAAATCAAGATTTTGTTCCCCAGCAAATAGTCATTGATGGCAAAACCTATTCAGGTCCTTCACTGGCAGATAAATTTAATGGTCATTTTCTAGCATCTGGTGCGTCACAGAGCATGCAGAGCTGTTCATCTAGGAGTTACATAACTAAGATTGAAACTAGTTCCATATTCTTGTCTCCAACCACGCCAACTGAAATCGAAACAGTCATCAAAAGCCTCAAAGATACTTGCGCATGTGGTCATGACGATATTGCAGTCCGTCCGGTGAAAGGATCATGCGACATTTTGAGCGCACCATTTTGTCATATCTGCAACTGCATAATGCGTCATGCATCATTCCCTGATAAAATGAAGATCGCCCGAGTGTGCGCAATACATAAGAGCGGGGCAAAGAACAATCTTGGTAACTATCGCCCGATATCCGTGCTTCCAGTTTTCGCGAAGGTGGCGGAAAAAATAATCAACACTAGAATCAGCAGTTTTTTGTCCTCTAAGGGTATAATTTCAAACCAACAGTATGGTTTCCAAAAAGGGAAATCCGTTGAATCAGCACTACTGAATATTAAGGAAAAAATAATAACAAACATAGAGAGACAGCTATATACTCTTGGTATATTCCTAGATTTCAGGAAGGCATTTGACTCCATTAAACACGATATATTGTTTGGTAAACTTTACGGCTATGGAATTCGCGGCAAAGCTCTTGATTTGATAAAAAGTTATTTATACAACCGCCTCCAGTTCGTTAGTATTCATAACAGCAGATCAACAGCACAGGTAATTAAATATGGCGTACCCCAAGGCTCCATCTTAGGCCCTCTCCTATTTCTCTTATATATTAATGACATTGTATCAATACCCCAAACCCCCGAAATAGTGTTATATGCTGATGATACTAATGTGTTTTTCCATGGCAATTGTCTAATCACCCTAATGAAGAATGCCAATACATGGCTCGAAGAATTATCGACGTGGTTGCAGCATAGCCAGTTAAGGCTCAATACAGTCAAAACGAACTACATTATCTTTCGGGCTAAAAATAAGGCGATTGACACCAAACTTAAACTAGTTTTCGAGGGGCAAACATTAAACCGTGTTAGCGCTCAGACATTTCTGGGTGTACATTTCCACGAAAACTTGAACTGGACACACCACATAAACTATTTGACTATGGACTTCGCGAAAACTATTGGAATGCTAAATAGATTTAAGTTTATGCTCCCAGCGTGGTTCAAACGCCAGCTTTACTATACCATGATTAATTCAAGATTGCAATACTGCATACTAGTTTGGGGCACCACTACCACTGGTAATTTGGAACGTCTTCATATTCTTCAAAAGAAATGCATCCGATTCATAGAAAATGCAGCGTTGCGAGAACACACAGCTCCACTGTTTATAAAAAATGAAATACTTGCAATTACAAGTATATTTCGACAGCGCTTGGCACTGAACATATTCACTCACATAAAAAGTTACCTAAATTCATTTCTTGAGAAGTACCGACGTCAAGAATGTGGCTATAACTTTAGGGCAAATTCATTTGCTAAGAAAAAAGTCAGAACTTCGTATGGTACACAATCGTTAGACTACCAGATTCCTGTCCTTTTAAATTTGTTTCCAGAGCTTATTGACATCGCAGTGAATGTACAATCACCGTATACTTATAAAACACGGATAAAAAAAGTACTCCTGGTAGCAAAAAAATGACCTGTCTCCTTGTTATCTCATTTAGGTTTGTGTTTCGTTTGTATTGCTGTGTTCCTTGTTAGATTATTGAAATATGTCGATACAAATGTTGCTTTTTCATGCTTTTGACAATGTAGTACTTTTCTGGTTAGGAGCTAATCTTTTGTTGAGATAAATATTTACGCAACTGTGGTTCTTACCTCTTGACACAATAATAACTAACAGGTTGTGATGTAAGCTTTCTTTTTTTTTTGGAGAAATATTCTCTTATTTTCTGTAGTACTTACGGTTTTAATTTCATATAATGCTTGTTCACAATGCTTCTGTTTTCTGCACGTAATGAAAGGTGCAATATCTTTTTTTCAACGGCTTTTGTAGCATAGAGAGTGCAATGTATCTCGCCAGGAGGCGAGGCCCTGTCAGGCGTAGATGAAACGCCTTTTGCCTCGTCTTCCTTGGTAGAATAATCCTCTTTTAAACTCTCTTGCTCATGATGTATACTTGCTTTCTACCAGAAATAAAGTGAATTTGAATTTGTGTTCGGCGCTGTGTCAAGTGCAGGTGCTAAGGACCATTTCATTTGCTTGTTTACGTTTGTAATAAACTTTAAACGATTATCAGGGCTATTGGGGGTCCAATGGGCAAAGGTTCCACGCCGAGGCGTTCTGATTCAATTCCTTTTAATATTGGTGCAACTCCTTTCGTCCTCGTACTGTCCAGATGCAGACTGCCATTTGCACTCCGACTGATGCCCGCAGAAAACAAAATGCGAGTAAATGGCAGTTTACTTGCATTTTTTTGCATTCTGGTATTCCAATTCGCTACGTGAAGATGCAAGAAAATGTAAGTAAACGGCAGTTTACTTGCATTTTCTTGCATCTTCACGTAGTGAATTGGAAATTCAGACTCTGCTGTCAAGTAAAAGCGAGACAAACATCGCCAGGACGACTCTTGCAATGCTTCTTAAGCGTCACTCTAAATACCACCAAATTAGTCAAAAATCGCGAAAAAATGAAAAGTAAGCCTGAAAGCAAGATGTGGATATAAAACTACAAACAAAAAGAAAAACGAAAAGTTTGGGCTAAGTGCAGCGTTAGAAGGCATTCGGATATGCCTCCTGGCCACTGCTCCCAGCCATGAACGAAACATTTGAAACGAAATTTCGATAGCAGCCCAGTGGAATCGCTGCAATGGGATCCGCATCAATTCAATCGTACTCAACGCGAGCACCCTCGACGGGAACTGTGAGCAGAGCGACAGCATTCTTCGGAGTCGATTTCATCGCCGAGCGCCGGCTTCACAAGATTTTCTCGCTGCGGGGCATCCTTCTTTTAATATCCCTGTTGTTTCTCTTCACTTAGTTTTATTTTGTCATAGCTATGACTCTTTCTCTCCTTAACACTCCTAGTCTCCTTGGCCAACCTGAAGCGGTGCCGTACATTCAGGGCGCAGACACTCTTGGTAGAAACTCAGTTTCTTGTGCAAACTGCAAAGCCGCACCCATGAAGATGAGGGGAGGAAAGATATTAGGCCAGTAAAAATAGATAAAAATAAAAGCAAGGAACTAACTGCAAGCAATTGAAGCAAGAAACTGCAGCGTTGAGAAAGAATTGGAGGTGGATATTGCCACCTAGCATTGCCAGGTGGCGCATAGCTGCTGACGACGACGAGGAAGGGCTCGCGCCGTGTGGAATCTGTCGCCCTTGCTGCCCCAGCTTGCGTGGCCTTGTCTGTCTTCGCACTTGTTATTAAAGCCCCCCTTCGTCAACAAGTACGTTACAGTTTGGTGGAGGTGCGGGGTACCCGTGAGCCCATGCAAGAGACCCCTCCAGGCAGCCGTCGCGCCAGCCCTGTACCACTCGACACCCCGGTACACCGCTTCAGTCGGAGGATCCAGGGACTGCCTTCGGAGGTAGGACTAGCAGAGAGCGGCGCCATGGAGACAGCCGCTCCTTCTCCTCTGCAAACTGCCGCTGCCTCGCCATCTCACTACACCCTGCAGACTCCGCGGATTCCCAAGACGTTCCGTGGGGAACTTCTTGAGGATGTGGAGGACTGGCTCCTTCATTTTGAGCGCGTAGCTGCGTTTAACCAATGGGACCACGCAGCCAAACTCCGGAACGTTTACTTCAGCCTCGAGGATGGTGCTCGCACCTGGTTTGAGAACCGAGAGGACGTTTTAATCTCGTGGCATGAGTTCCGTCGTCGGCTGCTGGAGGCCTACACAAGCGCTGATCGTCGTGAACGAGCTGAGCGTGCACTACAATCTCGCATCCAGCTGCCGAACGAAAGTGTCCAGATGTACGTCGAGGACATGACGCGCCTTTTCAGAAGAGCTGACCCGGCCATGCCGGAAGACAAGAAACTCCGGCATTTGATGCGTGGCGTCAAAGAGCAGCTTTTCGCAGGCCTCGTGCGCAGCCCACCATCGACCGTTGCTGCATTCCTTACAGAGGCCACAACGATGGAAAAGGTGCTGCAACAACGTTCTGCGACCTACGACCGGCCCGTGCATGCTGCTGCTGTCACCGCATCGTTTGCTACCTCCGGGAGCCACCCTGACGATCTGCGTGAACTGATTCGCACCATCGTGCGTGAAGAGGTCCTGAAATTTTGCAGCCCTTCGCAGGCAGCGCTAGGTTCGATTTCTGCTCTTGTTCGCGAGGAGGTGCAACAGGCGTTCAGGGCTCCTGCTGTCGAAACACCTCCCCTACCAGGAGAATGCCACCGCCCCACCTATGCTGAAATTGCGAGGCGCCCGGCTGCGGTTTCGCCACCACCGTTTCCGGTAACGCCTCCTGAGCCGCGGTCCTCAGTGCCACCAGTGCAGTATTTCGACGATCGCCGAGCGCCCTTGCGGAAGGCCGATGTCTGGCGCACACCTGATAACCGGCCACTCTGCTTTCACTGCGGAGAACCAGGACATCTCTACCGTAACTGCTCTTATCGACGTCTCGGTCTGCAGGGCTTTCGAGCCGATTCACCCAGACCCCGGTTTGGCCATCGGCCCCCTGCCATTGAAGATTTCCTAGCGGAACAGCGAATTTCAGCCCGCACGCCGCATCAGCCGCGCTCATCGTCTCCGAGGCGCTCTTCCCCGAATCCCCACAGCTCCTCGCGAGCACCACAGGGTCGCTCGCCCAGCCCTCGTCGGGAAAACTGAGACCGGCGACCTTCGGGGGCGAGGTCACTGGGAGTCGCTGCGCTGAAGACCTCCCGTCGCCGCCGCTACGTTCCGACCGTGAACAGATGGCACCGTCATCCGACCTAGACAGCCCCGTTTCTTTGGACATACCTGTTCTTCTCGACGGTCACAGAGTCAGTGCATTAGTGGACACCGGGGCCGACTATTCAATTATCAGTGATAAATTGGCGACTCTTCTGAAAAAAGTGCTTACTCCATGTTCTGTGGTGCATCTTCGTACAGCCGGTGGTCATCTCGTTACCCCAAAGGGCATTTGCACGGCTCGCGTTCAGATTCATGGATCTACGTTCGTCATCAGTTGTGTAGTTCTGTGCAATTGCTCCCGCGATCTCATTATCGGCATTGACTTTCTGCGGGAGTATGGTGCTGTGATCGACCTCCGCCACCGAATCATCAGCTTTTCGACCAGTCAAGCCACCCACCTCGCCGACTCTTGCCACCGCAGTGACGCCCTTCGAGTTTCTGCTGACAGTGTCACGTTGCCGCCACGGAGCAGTGTTTTGGTTGAAGTCGCCTGCAACGACTTGCATGACGCAGAAGCAGTCGCCGAGGCTAACTGTTCACTCCTGCTTACTCAAGGCATCTGTGCCGCTCGCAGTCTACTAACGCTTCGTAGTGGCCGATCTGCGGTGCTGGTCACAAATTTTTCTAATGAATACCGACATCTTTTTGCAGGAACCGCTATTGCTTCTGCCGAACCTTTTGTCGATACTCCTGTTTGTTTTGCTTCCGCGGCAGCCGGCACTGACGAGCCCTCCCTTGAAAACGTCGACATAAACTGCCACCTGCCTCGGGAACAACGACTGGCTTTGGAGCTTCTGCTGAAGGAATACAAGCCGTGCTTCGCTTCTTCCTCGAAGGTTCGTCAAACACCCATCACGCAGCACCGCATCATCACCTATGACGACGCTCGCCCTATACGACAGCAGCCTTACCGTGTTTCTGCTAAAGAACGGGCAGTTATTCAAACCCAGGTTCAGGAAATGCTTGATGATGGCGTTGTTCAACCTTCCCAAAGCCCGTGGTCTTCGCCTGTCGTCCTCGTTCGGAAGAAGGACGGCACTCTCCGGTTTTGTGTCGACTATCGCAAACTGAACAGTGTGACCAAAAAGGACGTCTACCCGTTGCCGCGCATTGACGATTCGCTGGATAGATTACGGCGCGCTAAGTACTTCTCATCTATTGACTTGAAGAGCGGCTATTGGCAAATTGAAGTAGATGAACGGGACCGCGAAAAAACCGCTTTTGTGACTCCAGATGGCCTCTATGAATTCAAAGTGCTTCCTTTCGGTTTGTGCTCCGCCCCGGCTACGTTTCAAAGGATGATGGACACCGTCCTCACAGGCCTCAAATGGCAAAGCTGTCTTGTCTACTTGGACGACGTCGTCGTTTTTTCGGAAACGTTTGATCAACATCTCCAGCGCCTGCGGGCTGTCCTCGACGCTCTCCGCTCGGCTGACCTTACCCTGAAGCCCCAGAAGTGTCATTTCGGTTACGAAGAGCTCAAATTTCTGGGTCACGTTGTGAGCGCTGAGGGAGTGCGGCCGGACCCCGAAAAGACTGCCGCCGTCGCGCGCTTTCCCGTTCCAACAGACAAGAAAGCTGTCCAGCGCTTCCTGGGTCTCTGTGCGTACTATTGGCGCTTTATTGCGGACTTTTCCACGATTGCCGAGCCGTTGACGCGTCTCACCAGGAATACCACCTCCTTTGTCTGGACCTCTGAGCAACAGACCGCTTTCTCTACGCTCCGCCAGCGCCTTCAAACATCTCCCGTTCTTGCGCACTTCGACGAAGATGCCGATACCGAGGTTCACACCGACGCCAGTAACATCGGTCTTGGAGCTGTCCTTGTTCAACACCAAGAGGGCCTTGAGAGGGTTATCGCCTATGCTAGCCGTACTCTCTCCCGCGCCGAGAGCAATTACTCCACGTCTGAAAAAGAATGTCTTGCGGTCGTGTGGGCCACCATGAAGTTTCGCCCTTATCTATACGGCCGCCCATTCAAAGTCGTAACCGATCACCACTGCCTATGCTGGCTGGCAAATTTGCGAGACCCATCTGGACGCCTGGCACGCTGGAGCTTACGGCTCCAGGAATTTGACATCACTATTGTCTACAAGTCCGGCCGCAGACACGAAGATGCCGACACACTGTCGCGTGCACCAGTTGATCCTGGCGACGCAGCGCCCGATGACGACAGCGGATTCCTTGGTACGCTCACCGCCTCCGACCTGCTGACCCGGCAGAGGGCGGACTCGGAACTTCGCCCTCTCATTGACGGCCTTGAAGGTAGCGATACGGCTATATCTCGCCACTTCTCTCGACGTCTTGGCTCCTTCTGTTTGCGGCAAGGCCTCTTGTACAAGAAGAACTCGAGAGGCAACGATAGACCTTACCTTCTGGTCATTCCAGCCGATCTCCGAGGTGACGTTCTTTTCGCCTGCCACGATGAGCCCACATCTGGCCACTTGGGTTTTTCACGTACGCTCGCCAGAGTGCGGAACATGTACTACTGGCCTGGACTTTCTGATGATGTCAAACGCTACGTTAAAAGCTGCCGAGAATGCCAGCGCCGGAAAACGCCACCACTTAAGCCGGCGGGTTTTCTCAAGCCCGTTACAGCCCCTCGCGCTCCGTTCGACCAGATCGGTATGGACCTCCTCGGCCCTTTCCCTTTGTCGCAGGCCAGCAATAAGTGGATCATAGTTGCTACCGACTATTTGACTCGCTACGCCGAGACCAAGGCGATCCCTCGTGGCACAGCTTCCGAAGTCGCGGAGTTTTTCATGCACAACATCGTCTTGCGACACGGCGCCCCATCGCACGTCATTACAGACAGGGGGACGGCGTTTACAGCGCAGCTAATCGACCACATCTTTCGGCTGAGCTGCACAACGCACCGCAAGACCACAGCCTACCATCCGCAGAGCAATGGCTTGACCGAAAGATTGAACAGGACCCTTTCGGACATGTTGTCCATGTACGTAGATGTCCAGCACAAAACTTGGGATGAGGTCCTGCCGTATGTCACCTTCGCCTATAACACCGCCCTGCAGGAAACTACGCGCTTTACACCGTTCCGCCTTGTGTACGGACGTGAAGTTCAGAGCATGCTTGATGCCATGCTCCCGTGCCCAGAGGATGACCAACTCGACCCAGACGCCCAACAATTTGCCCAACGTGCTGAAGAAGCCCGTCAGCTGGCCCGCGTGCACATCGGGCAACAGCAGAGCACCGACGCGCGCTGTTACAACCTTCGCCACCGACAGGTTGACTACAAACCCGGTGACCAAGTCTGGGTATGGACTCCTGTCCGTCGCCAAGGCTTGTGCGAGAAACTGCTCTGCCGCTATTTTGGCCCTTACAGAGTGATCCGGCGTGTGAGTGACGTAAACTATGAAGTGGTTCCGGACGGTGTTGCGCAACCCCGACGCCGACAGCCCAGCTCTGACATTGTGCACGTTGTACGGCTTAAACCGTACTATACTCGGTGACGCAGACGTGTTGATGTCTTGGAACGGTTCACTTGCGGAACTTTGCTCGTTTTTTGTTTATTTTTTTTTGTTACGTCGACAGCGCTCTTTTTTCATAAGGGGGGGAATAATGCCACCTAGCATTGCCAGGTGGCGCATAGCTGCTGACGACGACGAGGAAGGGCTCGCGCCGTGTGGAATCTGTCGCCCTTGCTGCCCCAGCTTGCGTGGCCTTGTCTGTCTTCGCACTTGTTATTAAAGCCCCCCTTCGTCAACAAGTACGTTACAATATACAGTAAAAAAAAAAGTGCGTACTGATCGAATGCAAAAAAAATATAAAGTTGAGGTTAAAGGGAGGAAGAGAAATGCATCCAGAGAGACGGACGACAGAGGCGCCAGACGGGAGTAAGTAGGGCAGCATAGAACGAGCAGATCCGCTGGATTTGTCAAGATGCGGACGGCAAACAGATTACACGTCGGAATTGCTTTGACAGCGCCCGCGATATGGATCTGCTCGAATGAGAGCAAAACCTTCTCGAGGAGGAGGAGATGGACATGCGCCAACATGTATGTTCTCGGTACACGCTGTTCGCCAGTTTGTGCAGCCTGCTTCTCTCGCCTGGAACCTACAAAGGATTGTTCTACAAATAACGTTTACGCCGAAACGGGCACGAATAGTGTGCATCGATGGGTCCAGCACGTTACACCCGATTTTCGCTACGCACTGGTTTTGATTTTATACGTGTCGTTTTATCATTTTTGGGTGTACTGACAAACTGGGTGTGCTGCGGAGCCCAAATTACAGCGGTATAGTGGTTGTATTCGGTTCCCATGCTTCTGTTCCTCTTTTTTTATACATAGTTTAGGTTTCATGTCCCTCCTGCGCTTATGTTTATTCTTGCACTCTACAGCACTTCTTCGCAAGGGTGAGTGACAGTGTAACCCAATTTCCTGTTGAGAACTTAGTGCTGCCTTTCATAACACAAAATTTGTGTTGGCGCCTTTGGCTTATCATTTTCCTTCTCTTCTCTATATTTTTTCTTACCCCTGATTTTACTAACTGTCACACCGTGAGAGCTGTTTTGTGTGCATGGAATTCTCTTCTTTTTCTTTTTGTGCTTTGTTGCAACACCATGGTACAGGGAACACGTGGCACATTACGAATGGCGCTAGAATAAGCATGATATGTGTTTTATTTTGGTCCTGCTTGTTCAATACAGCAAAAGCAGATTCGGAGTTAGTAACAAACTCAGGGAGTGAAATCATATGAGCAAAACTAACAGCTTTAGAACGCCGTTCTGTTTATTAGGATTTTTAAATTAGCATGTCAAAGAGTTTTTCGAGACACACAAACTTTGTGTTCTTTTTTCACAGAAGCTTATACGCGCGATCCTTATGGGCCATTCGTGTTCGATGTCAAGAATTCTTATAAAAGATTTCTTGTGTGTGTCTTATTCCAAAACTCGGGGTCGTTTTCTTGTAACCGAGTCGACATGCCCTCTGACACTAAGGTGGACACGAAGGAACGCTTCTTCGGCAAATGGTCACGATTCGTGTGTAAGATATTCCAACAAGACAGGCGTATCATCGAGCATTAATGATGCTGATAATGTTCTCAAGCTTAATGGCATCATCGACCATTAAGGCTCTTCCCTGGTTTTCTGTTTCCTTTTCATTGTAGTGTATAAGCTATTTTCAGCGCGCGACTAACCTCTGAAAGAACCTGCCTCGGTCGTTAAACACTTTCATAAAAATAAAAGGTGTAAAATATTTCAACAAAAACAAATAAGAACACAGCCCATCAATGTAAAGGGCAGGACAGGTGACAGTGAAGAGACAGTTTTAGAGGATCCTTCTCAAGCTATTTTACCGGGCCTGGACGGTAGCGATCGAAGCTTCATTCAAAGTCGTCTTTGTCTTCTCCGGGTCCTTTCGAACGGCGGGTAAGGCGGAGGTATCAGGGGCTGACCGCCATTTTATTTATTGAAAGTACCTACAGCGCCCATGAGGCGTTATTGTAGGGTGGTTATTACTATATTGACGCATGCCTTCCTTAGAAGATGAGGAAGAACGCAACGGGCAATTGGAGAAGGACGAAGTGACTCTGCTCCGTCTCGGGCTGACCTGACTGGCTGCTGGTGTTCGTCGGCGCAGGAGACTTCTTTGTAACGTTACGTTACAATATACAATAACACATGCAAAGAAGATATTGGAAAACATGTCAGCAAGGATAACACAACATATTAAAAGAAGGCTAAATAAGTTTACAACTAGTATGAGTGATGGCACAGTGCTGGTAAACACACGAGACCTGGAGAAAAATATACATCAGACTATCGCTTCAACAGCACTTTCGAAATCAGGTGCACAAACCACATAGAACGATGGAGGCGCCGGTCTTTCCTCTGGAGCTTATATTTACATAAAGCTATCAACGTACGGAGCCCCGCTATGACATCGACTAGTACAATGCAGACCAGCAGTAGAGGTATACAACGCGCCTCCCCATTTCGCATAGGTATTTTGTTCGTTCCTTTTTCACCTGTCGTCTCTAACGCTCCAGTTACTTCCACCACTACTTCCTTTCTTACTTTTTCTTTTTTCCTTCCCATTTTTTTCCTATTTTGTTCGAGAAAGCCAGCAGTTGCTGCGTCCGGGAATCAGCCAGCCTTCATACAACGGCGGCGTATTCGGCCTTGTCCTGTCGTGCACTTTCGGGATTTGGCGCTGGCCGCGTCGTCTGTCTTTCCGGCGCCGGCGTGTTTTGCGCTTATCACGGCAGCGGCAACGTCTTATCGTGTAAATTAGCTGTGGGCGGTCCCTGAATCCATGCTTGCAGGAAAAACGACTTGCAGAGAAAAATTGGCAGAGGCTTAGCTTAGTTAAGCCCGGTAGGTTGCGAAAGCTAATCGTCTCAGCTTCTCCTTATACTTGTCGGTCGACATGGCTTCTAACGAGGCCTTGTTCGAAACACCTTATATATACACATCCACACGTAATCTTCTCCCAGAGAGAGGAAGGGAAGGAGAGAGATAAAGAGCAGCAGTGGCGTGGTTAACCTGGGACTGCGGCGACGGGCCGAGCTGGTCTCCAGTTTTCTCTCCGCTTGGTGTGATGTCACCACAGCGAGCGCCTCCTCGCGGCTGCGGCGCGCAGCACAGGTGCGCGGCGCGGCGTGGTTACCCTCGGACCGCGCCGACAAGCCGAGCTGGGGGCCCCTTTTTCGCAGCTGGTATGACGTCACCATAGCGAGCGCCTCCTCGCGGCTGCAGCGCGCCGTGGTTACCCTGGGGCCGCGCCGACGAGTCGAGCTGGGGGCGCTGTTTTTCGCAGCTGGTATGACGTCACCACAGCGACCGCCTCCTCGCGGCTGCGGCGCGCAGCAGGTGCGCGGCGGGCCGTGATTACCCTCGGACCGCGCCGACGAGCCAAGTTGGGAGCCCTTTTTTTCGGAGCTGGGGCGCGATTACGAGTTTTTGTCTCAATTTTGAGACTCTGACGTCAAAATGACGACACCGCGAGTTGTTGACGGCGGAATCAACCAATTAGCAGCGAGGTTGTGGTGTCTAATAGTAGGGTTCCACCCATGAAGCATTTAGTTGCGCAATAAGGGACCGTATGCTAAAGTTTTTCTGTAAACACGCCGTTAATAATTTGAAGAATGTTTTATTTCGCTAACAAACTATGTTTCAAACTCAACGACATGAAGCAAAAGAAGAAGCGTCCTCAATTTTGCAATTAAATTTGCTCTTCAGTAACTTTTGCTGCCGCGAGGGTGCGCTGACGCTGGAAAAGCGTCGGTAGCGGCGGCTAGGTGGCGTGAGCTGCCGCCTGATTCAATGGATTCAGCCTTATCCCTCCACGCACATATTCAGCCATCGTAAACATGGCAGCCAGAAAAAAAATCAGCTGATTCGACGGCTGTCCTCTTTTTTCACACATTACGCAGAATCAAAGTACTGCGCAGACGTCTTAAGTGCGCGGAAAAATCTGTTTAAAGGCAGTGATTGCTACGAGTCTGCCGAGAACAATTTGGCAGGAGCGCTTGGCTCGAAAACCGGCGAAGGCAGCTTCAAGGCAAGTTCACACTGGCGAGTTGCAAACGTCGCGCTAGTATTCTAGGCGACCGATTTCGGTCAATTAGTTACGGTTTCCGAAGTACATGTAAAGCGGGGAGGGAGCGTAATAAATCGATTTAAGCCTGTCGCGCGACCTCCGCGACTCGCCAGTGTGAACTCACCTAGCCTGCTATCGATGGCAAATGTGCTCCAAGGGCGATGCGTGATTCTATTTATTTTTGTTCCGAAAATACCCGGAGACCATGAATAATCACACGTACTGCAGCAACTGCCGACATACAGAAGCAGACCGGTGCAGCTGATGGGAGCTTGCAATCTCACTGCGGGAATTAAGAGCTGGCACGCGCACGGTCACCGCGCCAACAATCACTCACGACGCCTCGTAACCAACTCATGCCGCCCGCTTCGGGTTAAGCACTTGATATTCGTGTTGGTGTTGTTGCCGTTCCGTTCGTATGATGCTCGGATGACGCCGCCGGGGATACTGCGGTGGCGAAAGTTTATGCGAAGGAAGTCCACCTTCGCCGCCGCCTTGTCTTGAGGGGTCTCGCCGGAAAGCGCGCACCTTCTGCGACTTTTGACAGTGGTCTCCGCAACTCACCGCAAACACTTGCACAGTCGGTTGGGCTACGCCGACGTTTACTTCATTTCCTACGGTGTCTTGAAACCCACCGGCGGCGAAGGCGCGCACAGGCACTTGCCGCTCCACTGACCGCGCACTCACCCGCACACCTCCAAGTTCAACGGCGAGTTCGTCGAATTTCGTCGAAAAAAACGTCGCATGTATCCCGGCCTTTATGCTCCTTCCTATGTCAAAACGTCGAAACAACTCGTCCGGCACGTCAAAACCGTCTTCATGCGCCCTCTTACACCGCTGCTCGCGCGGCCACCGGCCATGTAAACAACCGCCATTTTCTGTCTCGAGCGGTTTGAGACCACTCGTTCCAGTCGCAAGAAATCGTGTCAATCGGCTCGTATAATTAGGTGAGCAACGTCAACACTTTTGGCACACTTATGACGTCGGCCGGTCCCGACCGACCAATAGGAACGGGGCAAATGAGACACTTTTTGAGACACTTTCCGATTGAGACGATTTTGAGCGACTCGTAATCGCGCCCCTGGTAACGTCACCACAGCTAGCGCCTCCTCGCGGTTGCAGCGCGCAGCAGGTGCGCGGCGCGCCGTGATTACCCTCGGACCGGGCCGACAAGCCGAGCTGGTCTCCACTTTTTCCTCCGCTCGGTG
Organism: Amblyomma mixtum; assembly: GCF_055824585.1. NCBI lineage: Eukaryota > Metazoa > Arthropoda > Arachnida > Ixodida > Ixodidae > Amblyomma > Amblyomma mixtum. Next base: position 11,639,027 of record NC_143015.1, on the reverse strand, counting down.
TGACGTCACTACGGGGGTTGTCTAAAGGTCAAACGTGATTACCGCCGGGACCACGCTGACGGCTCAAAGCCTAGCTTAGTATTGCTTTCGCAATAAAAGACAAAGAAATAAAATTTCAAATAACAAGCGTCGCTCAGCATGGTTAAGCGTAGACAGGTTTCTTCGATCCGCAATCCAGACGTCTTTCTTTATGAAGTGTTAGTCAACTAGTTGTTTATCGCTGTGTGCTGCTTGCGAGGAAAATTATTTTGTGGGTTAAAGGGGAGAAAAGGATGCGAGAGTTTCTAAACAATTTCCTCTTGCGAAATGTAAAAACTGAGTAATAATAGCTTCATCATTGTACTTACCCACTAACTCTCAGCGAAGTTTTCAACACCCTAGTTGTACCCCGAACTGCACTTGCGGCGAACCCGCTGGTGCATTTCACCGATGCCGCAATAAAACCACTGCTGAATCAGCGCTTGCGATAAGAACACGTCTCCTTTTACATTATGACAGTATGCCCCCAGAAATGGAGACCAGTGAAAAGCGTGACAAGGGCAGCAATGAAAGGCAGGGCAATTTTTTTTACCGCTGTCCTGGTTAAACTTTCTGCCCTCTGCGCAGTTATGCTTCTCTTCCTCTCCTTTTCGCAGGTTCTGGTAAAATACTGACTGCAGCGCCACGCAACTAGTAACGTTTAAGCACTATATGTAGACGAACGGAATGAACTTGGTGAGCCACGTTGGAGGAGAGCTGTCGGTGCAGGTCTGCTGTTGATGTGTTCTGGACAGACCATGGTCAAGCGCATCGTTCCTATATCAAATCGATGCTGCTCGGAACGCTTGATGTTTTGTCTTTGTTCACGGTCGGGACAAATAATCTGTTATGCCCTAACGTGAAGAGAGAAATGCTATGAAGAAGCGAAAGGCGCGCACACGTCCCCGTGAACGTCTGTGACGTAAGACCTGCTGCAATATCCTCGTGATTTTCTTGCTGCAACCAGCGGTGAAAGGAAGACTTTTTGTCATTTTTCTCTGGTTTCAACTGCATTTGTTTTCCTCTACTTCTTTCAAAAGAAGTACAGGTACATGGAATTTCCAAACAACTTTTTTTAAAGAAGTTCCTGGCATGGATTCCTTCCCTGAGATCGAGCCAATATGCCTCGAACACTACATGAATTCCCCGAAGAATCTCATTAATTTTCTCTTTTCACATGTTGTTTCTAATGGGGAAAAATATCATTTAGGGAAATTCGTTGCTATTTTGCTTCCATGTGATACATTATCCTGCAGTAAGCGTTGGTTACAGCCTCATTCATAATAAATTGCCTTCCGGTAATTTCAGCACAATCGAATGAGACCAGGACACAATTTAAGCAGCCAGCATGATGAAGGCTAAAATTATAAGCACCTCCCTGACTCAGATTGGACGCAGCACAGATGGGCGAAATGTCAGGACACATAAGCGATTTCTTTCTGCACAGCCTTAAGTATCAGTTAAGGTGGCTATTGTTCTTCTTAGGACTTACTGAGCACCTTCATGAGGCTCAGTTTTCTTCCCTACAAAAGAAAGAAGCGAGAACAAATTCGCCGCTGTGAACGAAACGGCAACTATTCCAGGCCTTCCCTCCACAACCAGCAAGAAATAATGCACAACTATGGAAGGTGACTTGCCGCTGCCGCCCTACTTGTGGCGACTGGAAGAACAGGATTTCTGTGACGGCAACTAAAAATGACACTTTGTACAAGAGGAAGAGCGGCAAAAACCGTGACTGTTGTTACATATCACCATATAACATTCACTCAGTGCAGACACTGCGAAAGGTAATGAAAGCTTCGTCGACTTAGGTACTAGTTTCTCATTTTTTGATGGACCAGTGGCTCTCGTGGAGGTGAGAAAGGCAAAGGCACAAGACCAATGTGTCAGTGCACTAAAAAAGCCCGGCTAAGTCGTATGTATGCAATGGTGATCAAGTGTGTCTTAGGTGTTGCTACAGAAGCAGAGAATAAAATGCTATAAGGGTTTCCCTTCAAAGCATAAAAGCGAGCTCTTCTTTCCTCTGTTCTGAGAACTCGTTCTTTTCTTACTTTTCACAAGCTCGAGCGGGACCGGTTTTTTTTTTTCGAGGTGTTTGCCATTAGGCATAATGTAAAAGGGAAAGAAAGTTATAAGAAGGAGTGTAAACAAGCCTCGCTTAAAAAGTGGCAAAAGTTCACGATAAAGCGATTATCATGAGTCCACTTGCGATAGCCGCCTGCAACGTCCCAGCGGGGGTTGGCCTTTCGTATTCAGCTTCTTCCTCTGCCTTCAGTAGCGCTTACAATCTATACGAAACGTTTTCTGCCCTAGGCGGATGAAAGCAAAACATTTCGGGGGCTTTCATTGAGGAAGCAAGATTACACCAGTCCGGATCAATGCTCTTTCAAAACTCAGAAGACGCGAACAATGCGCATGAGAAAGGCATTGCGGCTCTCCCTCCAAAACGATAAGCAAGCCGGGGAAGGCCTTAGCCGAAATTCTCTCGGAACGACCTCCCCCACGTTAGCAGCTGGGTATTCACCCTTAAACTTCGTGACTGTGCTGTCTTCGAAGCTGCAGCCTGAAGAACGCACCGAGCTAAAATTTTTTTTCTTGGATGCCTTCCTTCGCCCCGTTCTTCCTTTTTCTTTTATTCTAAGGTCCAAAGTGAGAGATCAGTTTAAAAGAAGACGAGGATAAAAGGTGCCCTTGTTGCTATAACTGTTAAAGCTCAAAGACAATACCAGTGCACGGAATAATCTTCGCTTTTTCAAGCTGCTCCCCAACGCGACCTTCTCTCTATCGATCTCTCTGTTCCACGGATTCCCTGCATTATTTTCTTCCTCATCTCTTGGATAAAATATAAACAAAAATGAAAGAGAGTAAAGCAAACATAAACATTCTGGTTGGAAAGGCAGAACGCATCTAATGGGTAAAACTACGCATCATATTTTATTATATTTAAGAGAATAAATATTATATTTAAGAAAAGAATTATATTTATATATTTAAGAAAAGAAAATGCATTCTTTCGTTATTTACACTAAAGCACTTCAAAAATAGGTTTTAAATTGCAGCATGAATTACATTTACAAAGCATCGGTCTGATTTTCAGCAATGAGCTACAAAATACTACATATGACACAGCAGAAAGTAAAGCTGAATTACTGCTGATTTTTAAACTCCACTTCAATGGAGAAACCAGGAGTTTCAACTTGTGCTCTCCGCTGACTTCTGAAACAGCGAAGCTGAAAACATTATGCTGCAAATAATTTATTTCGTAAGCCTGGCGTTAGCAAAATGATTTTCGCACACTTCAGCGCTACGTAAATTATTCGCCTTGCTGCTCAGAGTCGCACTGAACCTTACAAGTTGACGAAGGTATTACACCGCACATTGAGGAGGACCTGAGACAGAGACAGCATGTAGTGCAAACTTTCAATTGCATTTTGTTCACAGCACGGAGACATGAGTGTCATTTCTCGTATTCGCGCTCTCCTTTCGCGCTGTGGCCATCCAAAACATGAACCACAGAGCAACGCTGACGATCCTATATTTTTTTTATTGCCCGCATCATGTGGCTGCATCTCTCATTAGCGCGTCGCCATAGTACTCGAAACCTGTGTTTCGCGTGCGTGGTCGCTTGTTTTCCTTCCGACGCCTTATTTATTTATCTAAAAAGCGGAAAAGTAATTTGAAAAGCGAAAAAGTAATTTCTTCCCTTTTTTCTGATAACCATGCTATAACACGCAGACCAGGTTAGTATCCTCGATCGGACGGTATTGTGAGCCTTCAGAAAAGATATCTCGTGTACTCTTTTCGAACTGGCGTATAAGTGGGACCTTACAGAGTCAGACGTGGATACAATGGTAAAAATTTCCTTCATTTTGTATTACATGCGCGCGAGTTTCTCCTATTAGACCGTTAGGTTACCGTGCATGTAAGGAATTGCAACAGGGCGTCGAAGAGGCACTACTGGGCACGCCCACTACAATGCGACAACTGTAGTCAGTGCATAAAAATCTACGAAAAGTGACCAACTAAAGCAAAAGGAGCGCAAAGAGTATGTGCCGTCTCCCTCCTGTAACTTACGCGCACCAAATGCGCATTAACAGTTTGGCGGACTGTTTTTCTCAAGACGCTACTCGCGAACAATAAAGGTGCGTTCAGAGCACAAGTGTAAAGAAAAAAACTTCCATTTAGCACAGTGACCGAAACTAGTAGACAGAAATACGTGCAAGCGAGAGGGGGCGTCCGCATGCTTCCTCCGCGTATCAGTATTGCGCGATTGGGTCGCGAGGCACTGTGACAATAAATTTGCTCCTGGATGCAGAAATCCGGTAAACTCAAGCAGTCGACGGTGCATGCTTGCTTACTAAATGTGAAATGTTGCTCCGAAGCCGTCCTATGCGTGATCAGTTATGTGAACATAATGCATACTTTTCTTCTTCCCAATACATTGCAAATGTGTGTAACTTAATGCAGTGCTCGCCACCGTTGAACGCTGTGCCGACGATTCTTTGTCGCGCTGTTTTCGCCAGACAGCACTTACTTGCATCTCTCGAGCTTTTTTATTTAGACGCAGGCAGTTTTTGGTCGCCTCTAGAGGTGGTTTACATAAGAAAACCAGCCGACATCCATTTACAAAGTTTTATTTGCTTTAATACGTCATGCACATTCCTTCTTTTTACAACGTCAGGACTGGATGGACGGACGGACGGACGGACGGATGGATGGATGGATGGATGGATGGACGGACGGAGGGACGGACGGAATGACGGAGGGACGGACGGACAGACGGACGGAGGGACGGACGGACGGACGGACGGATGGATGGATGGACGGATGGATGGATGGACGGACGGAGGGACGGACGGACGGACGGACGGATGGAAGGATGGACGGATGGATGCATGGATGGATGGATGGATGGATGGATGGATGGACAGACGGACGGACGGACGTATGGATGGACGGATGGATGGATGGACGGACGGAGGGACGGACGGACGGAGGGACGGACGGACGGACGGAATGACGGAGGGACGGACGGAGGGACGGATGGATGGATGGACGGATAGATGGATGGACAGACGGAGGGACGGACGGAGGGACGGACGGACGGATGGACGGATGGATGGATGGACGGACGGAGGAACGGACGGACGGAGGGACGGACGGACGGACGGAATGACGGAGGGACGGACGGAGGGACGGATGGACGGATGGATGGATGGACGGATAGATGGATGGACAGACGGAGGGACGGACGGAGGGACGGACGGACGGACGGATGGATGGACGGATGGACGGATGGATGGATGGATGGATGGATGGATGGATGGATGGATGGATGGATGGATGGATGGATGGATGGACGGACGGACGGACGGAGGGACGGATGGAGGGACGGACGGAGGGACGGACGGACGGATGGATGGATGGATGGATGGATGGATGGATGGATGGATGGATGGATGGATGGATGGACGGATGGATGGATGGACGGACGGAGGGACGGACGGAGGGACGGACGGACGGACGGACGGACGGACGGACGGATGGATGCATGGATGGATGGATGGATGGTTGGATGGATGGATGGATGGATGGATGGATGGATGGATGGATGGATGGATGGATGGATGGATGGATGGATGGATGGATGGATGGATGGATGGATGGATGGATGGACGGACGGAGGGACGGACGGAGGGACGGACGGACGGATGGACGGATGGATGCATGGATGGATGGATGGATGGATGGATGGATGGATGGACGGACGGACGGATGGACGGATGGATGCATGGATGGATGGATGGACACGGACGGACGGACGGACGGACGGACGGATGGATGGATGGACGGACGGACGGACGGACGGATGGATGGATGGATGGACGGAGGGACGGACGGACGGACGGAATGACGGAGGGACGACGGACGGACGGACGGACAGACGGACGGACGGACGTACAGACGGACGGACGGACGGATGGATGGATGGATGGGAGCGCCCCCTTTGAAACGGGGTGGTGGCAATTGCCACCATGCTCAGCTTTTCTTTCTTTATTATTTTTTGTTTACTGTGTTGGCAATTCTCATTAAGATTCGCCATCATCTTTTCCTACGGTTTCCTACAATTCTAACCGTATGCCACATCTCTGCTTTTCAGCCACCAATCCTCCAATCGCTTTTTGCTGACTTCCACTGCAGATTTATTTACATGACCATTGTTATCTTTAAATCCTAGGGCCTCGGAAAGAGTGACTGCGCCTGTATCGACATCCGGATGGATACCATCACATTTGATTATGAGATGTTCAATTGTTTCCACAGATCTACCGCACACTGCACATGTGTCTTCTTCGTTAAATTTCTTTTTGTAGCTGCGCGTTCTAAGACACCCTGACCTAGCTTCAAAAAGTAGGGCACTGCCTCTTGAGTTATCATAGAAAAACTCTTTCCTGATCTGCCTTTTCCAGAATCGATATAGTTCTACACTATGTTTCTTTTCCATTGAATTCATCCAATTTTTAACTTCCGCGTTTTTAACCTGTCGTTTTTAACTGTAACTTGAGAAGAGCGTCCCCACGATGCGTAATGTGGCAAGGGTATGATCGCTTCTGAGGCGGATCTTGAGGCAGATGATCAATCATAAATACTTTAGCGTTCAAAGGGGGACCGATGTCTTCCCCGAAACACTAACCATGCTCTGCCGCCAAACCGGCAAAAAAATGTTGGAGGAGTTTTCACGTGCTCGGAGGAAACAAGAAATTATAATCGGCATGAATTCAAGGGAACCTCTCGGCTGTCAGGCACGCAGGCGTGATCCTGATTGATGGCGATTGCGAATACTGTTATGTTTACGAAACACCCTTCATCAAACACTTTTGGTTTTGTATGACGACGAAGATCGCGGTGAGCTGCGTAAGTAGAATCAGGAGCTTCCTGGGGAAACAATTTCCAGGTACAGTTTCCCGTTGCTCCATGCGAAGGGACTACTGGTTGGAGGAGAAACGAGGGCATGAGTGAAGGCAGTAAAGTTGTAAAATTCGCGAAAAATAATTAGAATTTGCTCGTAAACATCGCTTTCTTGAATAAACTTTGATATATTATGACATAACGAATATTTTCTTTACTTTCTAAGTTGAGTTTCTCACACTTGGTAGACCGCTTGGGAATGTTTGGAACTGCCTACAATATAACAACAATTTTTTTTTTCATTTCAAAGTCCGCAACAGCTCGGTTTCTCCGGTCGGTTACATCTCGGCTCTTAACAGTATTTGAGAGTATAAAACATGTAGCAACGTGCCGTTTTGAATTTCAGTGAAGCAGACATTACCAAACAGGATTTTCATAGAAATAATTTAAACCACGCCGATCTCATATTGTGCGCTGAAGTCACAATGATACTGCACAATGGGCGATGTCATTACCGCTGTATTTTTTCCTCGCCTTCTGCTTACAACGGGTGTGCTTCTTCCTCCTGCGCTTGTCTCCTTTTTGCGCCATAGTAGTGCCACTATTGGAGGACGTCAAGAACAGGTGAATCATGTTAACTAGTAAAGTGATTGACTAAATTGTAGTAGTTAGCTTTTCAACTATTACCGGTAGGGCCTGATTGCAATTAAATATTTGCAGCTCGTCGTTAGTAATCGCCATATCAGTTTTCAGAATTCCGGAAACGTGATTACCCCCGCCGTTGTGGCTCAGCAAATTTAGGGCATTTCTCGCGCTGCTCGAAAACCACGCACTTGCGAGGAGCGCCTTAAGTTCACATCCAAACGAAAGCGCTTGCGATTCCTGCCGCCGTGGCGCAAGAACCTGTTTCGAGCCGTCAATGCGGCTCGAGCTGCCACAGTGACGAGGTTCCGACAAGTTGGAAATTTTTCGCTGCTACCCGCCGCTCAATCGTTCTATTCGCTCAGTCGCTTGCTTGTTGAAGTGCCGCCTGAATTTTTCACCACCCTTCTCATACTAAGTCCTCATTGTCGCTCACCCTTATCGGTGCTGAGCAGCGAGGACGTCGCGAACGAAGATGTACGAATACACTTTGCAGCACGATTGCCAACCGGCATTTTAATTGTATGCCTGCTGGTTTATGGCACTCGTCGAAGATTTTCAGAAGCTCCTTCCAAGCTCCCTGCTCAGCCTCTTTTACGACACATTTAATCAAATGAAATCAAATGAAATCAGTTTATTTAAACATCCTACAATGCTTAGAGGCACGGACAAAAAGCCCGAAATGGGCTTGACGAGGTCCATGCCCCATACAAGGCGTACAGTGGAACGCATCTGATACATCAATAACAGAAATACACCAGCAAAAACGCAGCTGCTCATGAACAGAAAAGTACAAAAAAGGACAAAAGCATGATGCGAATAACAATGACCAACTTTAGGTTATGAAACACGACAGATATGATGAATGAAAAATGCAAAGCACTGGGAAACACAGCTGAATGAGTACATATAACATAGACAAAGAAACTAACAATATTGCTGCATGTAGTTGTGCAAAAATATATTACGCAAATCCTTGAAAGATTTGTCAGTGACGTCTGTGCCATCTTCTACAGAAAATTTGTTAAGGAGAGATGGCATGCAAAACTTAAGCATTTGTTTTCCGTAATTGGTGCGGCAAACGTCAACTTTCCATCTCTCCGGTTTTCGCGTACAATACACAGGATGGCGTAGAGGTAGAGCATCCGCCTCGTGTGCAAGAGGACCGGGGTTCGAATCCCGGTGCCACGCAATTCTCCACCGGATATATAAAAAAAAAACTCAGCGTGTCGATGGAATTGCATAACCAGGCTTGGAGTGCGGCCTGATTTCGGTGACCAGAGCCGACAACGCACTTCCTCATCAGAACAGGATTTGGCCACCCTGGTGTAGTACTTGGCCACAACCTTCTATGAGCAAACCAATTAACCCTCGGACCTCAGTCCCCAGCGGCTGCGGAGCAACTGACCGAGGCGGCGGTCAGATCTGTGACGCAGCGGAGGGTGCTAAGAATCTCTGGCTCCGGACAGGCCGCCATTGGAAACTGAACCTGGCAACGTTTAACGCAAGAACCTTATCAAGTGAGGCTAGCTTAGCAGTGCTGCTGGAGGAATTAGCCAGTATTAAATGGGATGTCATAGGGCTTAGTGAGGTTAGGAGGACAGATGAGGCGTATACAGTACTAAAGGGCGGGCATGTACTGTGCTATCGTGGATTAGCAGATAGGCGAGAACTAGGTGTGGGATTTCTCATAAATCAGAATATAGCTGGCAACATCGAGGAGTTTTACAGTATTAACGAGAGAGTGGCAGCTATCGTAATTAGGCTTAATAAGAGGTACAAGCTGAAGGTGGTGCAGGCCTACGCGCCTACATCAAGCCATGATGACCAGATAGTTGAAAGCTTCTATGAGGATGTGGAATCGGCAATGACCAAAGTAAAATCCCAGTACACTGTACTGATGGGCGACTTTAATGCAAAGGTAGGTAAAAAGCAGGCTGGAGACAAGGCGGTAGGTGACTATGGCATAGGTTCTAGGAACAGTAGGGGAGAGTTATAGTTCGCAGATAGAAATAATTTACGGATTATGAATACCTTCTTCCGCAAACGAGCAAACAGGAAGTGGACGTGGAAGAGCCCCAATGGTGAGACTAAAAATGAAATAGATTCATACTGTGTGCACACCCTGGCATCGTAGAGGATGTGGATGTCCTCGGTAAGGTCCGTTGCAGCGACCACAGAATGGTAAGGTCTCGTATTAGCTTAGATTTGAAGAGGGAACGGAGGAAACTGGTGAATCGAAAGGCTATTAACGAGTTAGCATTAAGAGGGAAGGTAGAGGAATTCAGAATGTCGCTGCAAAACAGATTTTCCGCTTTAACTGAAGAAGACGACCGTAGTGTTGAAACAATGAATGATAATCTTACAGCTATCGTTACAGAGTGCGCCGCAGAAGTTGGTGGTAGGATGGTTCGACAGGATACCAACAAGCTATCTCAGGAGACTAAAGATCTGATTAAGAAACGTCAAAGCATGCGGACGTCTAACTCCACAGACAGGATAGAACTAGCAGAGCTATCTAAGTTAATAAATAAGCGCAAGGTAGCCGACATAAGAAAGTTTAACATGGAGAAAATCGAGCATGCTCTAAGGAATGGAGGTAGCCTAAAATCAGTGAGGAGAAAACTGGGCATAGGTAAAAACCAGATGTATGCGCTAAAAAACAAACAGGGCAATGTCATCAGCAATATGGATAAAATAGTTGAATTAGCCGAAGAGTTCTACACAAATCTATACAGTAGCGAATGTAATCATCAAGTTACTGAGGGAGGCAGTCGAGCACAGCAATGGGACATCCCGCCAGTAACGAAGGAGGAAGTAAAGAAAGCCTTAGGAGCAATACAAAGAGGGAAAGCAGCTGGTGGGGATCAGGTAACAGCAGATTTGCTGAAGGACGGAGGAGAGATTGGGCTACAAAAACTAGCCACCCTGTATACGCAATGCCTTGTGACCTCGAGAGTACCAGAAGCTTGGAAGAACGCTAACATTATCTTAATTCATAAGAAAGGAGACTTCAAGGACTTGAAGAATTACAGACCGATCAGCTTATTGTCCGTTGCCTACAAGGTATTTACTAAGGTAATAGCTAATAGAATCAGGACAACCTTGGACTTTAGTCAACCAAATGATCAGGCAGGCTTTCATAAAGGATACTCGACAATAGACCACATTCACACTATCAATCAGGTGATAGAGAAATGCGCAGAATATAACCAACCCCTATATATAGCCTTCATTGATTACGAGAAAGCATTCGACTCAGTGGAAACCTCAGCTGTCATGCAGGCATTGCGGAATCAGGGTGTGGAAGAGTGCTATGTGAAAATATTGGAAGATATATATAACGATTGCACAGCTACTATAGTTCTCCATAAAGTCAGCAATAAAATTCCAATACGGAAAGGCTTCAGGCAGGGAGACACGATCTCGCCAATGCTCTTCACTGCCTGCTTACAGGAGGTATTCCGGGGACTGGAATGGGAAGAGTTGGGGATAAGAGTTAACGGAGAATACCTGAGTAATTTGCGATTCGCTGATGACATTGCCTTGCTAAGCCACTCAGGACAAGAACTGCAAAGCATGATCAATCAGCTAGACAGGCAGAGTAGAACGGTGGGGCTAAGAATTAACATGCAGAAAACCAAAGTAATGTTCAATAGCCTTGCAAGGGAACAGCAGTTAGCAATTGGTAGCGAGGTGCTAGAAGTAGTAAGAGAATATGTCTACTTAGGGCAGGTAGTGACCGCAGATCCGGATCATGAGAGGGAAATAACTAGAAGAATAAGAATGGGGTGGAGCGCGTATGGCAAGTTCTCTCAGGTCATGAATGGTAGCTTACCAATATCCATGAAGAGAAAAGTATATAACAGCTGTATCCTACCGGTACTCACCTATGGGGCAGAAACGTGGAGGCTAACAAAGAGGGTTCAGCTTAAGTTAAGCACAACGCAGCGAGCTATGGAAAGAAAAATGATAGGTGTAACGTTAAGAGATCGGAAGAGGGCGGAGTGGGTGAGGGAACAAACGCGGGTTAATGACATCCTATAGTTGAAATCAAGAGGAAGAAGTGGGCTTGGGCAGGGCATGTAATGCGGAGGCAAGATAACCGCTGGTCCTTAAGGGTAACGGAGTGGATTCCAAGAGAAAGCAAACGTAGCAGGGGACGGCAGAAAGTTAGGTGGGCGGATGAGATTAAGAAGTTTGCGGGGATACAGTGGCGGCAACTAGCAAAGGAGAGGGTTAATTGGAGAGACATGGGAGAGGCCTTTGCCCTGCAGTGGGTGTAGTCAGGCTGATGATGATGATGATGACACAGGATCGTTCACTGACAGCCTAGCTAGTTCAGGTAATGAATTATTGTGTTTGATTTTTTCTGGTTTGCAATAGCGGATCAGTCTATAGCGGTATAGACACTGTATGAGGATGATGTTAAACGTATTGAACAATTCGGCTGTGTGTGGGTAAGGAGGCACTTTTCCAATTATGCGGATTGCACTTTTCTGTATATGTGAAAGTTTATTAATATATCCGAGTGCAGTAGTTGCCCAGACAAGCGCGCCATAATTCATGACTAAGGAAAACAGGGAATTGTAAAGCAATATATTAATGGAAGTTGGAAACAGAGAACAGTGCCGGCGTAAATAGCCAGTCGTGCGCAATAGTTTGTTTACAAAGTAGGTAACGTGGTCGTGCCATGACATTAGCTCAGAGAAAATTATTCCCAAAGTTTTAAATTGCAAAACTACTTCGATTTGGCTGTTATTGATCGTAAGGGATGGAAGGTGAAAAAACTTATGACGTGGATGGACGATAACTGCTTTGGTCTTATCAACGTTAATTTTTAGTTGGTTTGCAGTTGCCCAAGTGTTTATGAGCGCCAGTTTCTGTGCGCTTTGTTGCCTAGGATTTCACCACAGAGCACTTCATTCCCAAAAGAAAATATGCAGGATGACCTCATGCTGGTAACCCCAAGCGCTACAGTTCGTCCTCTTTATCGTTTGACGACTTCCAGCGCTTAAAGTCTGCGTGAAATTCAGGACAGGGGCTTTCACGTCAATGGAAGGTGTCCCTGGCAAGTGGCAGATGAAGGATTCCATTCCTAAACATTTACCTGCATATATATGGCTCTCCTCCCTCAACCATGTGCCCATTGTGCAATGAGCCTGAAACGTGGGATCATTCCTTCCTGTCCTGTTCCTAGAAATTCCCTTTAAAAAGTCATGTCTCTTTATGACTGCTCCAAATTTATTTTCTTTTGGCGCTACTCAGCTGGGCTGCAGCAAAAGAATAGTTCACTAAGCTATTGACAAATTCATTACTGCCTCTGGAACAATTTTCTGCTAGATGCACCGATTCCGCTACGTCTCCCTTCCTTTTCTTATGGTTCGAAAATTAATCTTCGTTATATTTTTTTCACCAGTAGGGCTATCTTGCCTCTCAGATTATATTCTTTCTTTCTTTTTATTTTTTCTTCACTTCGCGCAGCCTATTATCTCTCTTTCACTCTTACTTGTGTGACCAGTCCCCCTTTGTGGGTATGTAGCATTCTCCAAGGGCACATCAGCAACAACAATAACCTCAACGGCACGGTTAAGATATACACGTAGAGAAACGTAGACGAGGAAGAAAAAAAGACTTCTGGAGCTGCTCATGGCGTAGTTATGCGCAGCGGCCATGGAAATTGCCACCACCAGCAGCTATGACAAGCTCAAGTCCTCCCGTGAGAATTCCACCGAGTCCGACTACAGTGTTCAGTTGAGGAACATCGCGGTCCCATGGAACGAAGAATTCAACGAACGCCCAACCTCCCGTATGGGCTGGTACGATGGCTTCGAAGACCTCTACTATGGCGCTGGGCCCGACTTGCACCGTTCCTATGGATTCGACGACGACGACAGCATCTACCACTCTGCACGACACCGCAGTTCTTCGAAACGTCGCCGCTATAAACGCAAGCGAGGCGTTGCGACAGCAGAGCAGAAGACAAGGAGCGCTCTGCAGCGCAGTTCGGACCACGGAAGCGAGATCCGGAGACTCAAGAAGGTCGCCAGCGGCTGGACCGAGATGTTCTCCACCATCTCGGAACACCCCACAGTGGAGGAGGTCGAGCAAGACAATTATAATTTTTTTACACGTTTGAGCGCCTTCACCACGTCCACGGTCACGCTAGGGACGTGTGACGCAGCTGACAGCTCATCGTCGGTAACTTTGCAGCCGCCGGCCATAGCAGCGGGTTCTTCGTCGAAGAGGGTACTTGCACTCTGTCCTCCAAAGCTCATGCTCATGCTGGAGTGCGGTACCGTCCCCGAAGGCTCCGTTGCATTACTACCGGCCAAGCAAGCAGTACAGAGCGGATCGAACCATAGCTGTCGCGGCAGACTGGGCCAAGAACAAATGAGCTCAGTCGGTGCCGTTGAGGAAAGAGAAATGACACCAACGTCAGCGAACGACTCCTTTGCACCGCCACGTTTTCTCTTCGGTGAGCTGCATCCTACGCTATGGTCTGAACGCGAGGAGCAAGTAGGCCAAGACATCTCCGCAGGGTTCTCCACCGTTTTTGAATGTTTTGACGACGATCCCACTCCCGAAGCACCACCGACGACGCCACCGGAGGAGAAAGCGCTTGTACGCTACGTCAACGCGCCCGATAAAGAGACGTGCGAGGAGCTCACATTGAGTAAAGCAGAAATTTGGGCAAGTTGGTACGTATTCATTTTTGAAATAGCATTTTTGTTGCGCCGTTTCAAAAATGAGTGCGAGGAGCTGCCTTGATCAGAGGACGCGTTCAAGAAGCTCGTCGAACTGGAGAGGGTGGCGCACCCAGATCGCACGTGCGCTCTGGTTCTCTACCGTGGGGCTCCTGCTTTCCGTGTTTGTCGTGGCCAGTACATTATCTGCACGTGGCAGCTTTCGCTCTGGCCTGCTCTTTCACCACTCGTCCGGCAAGGCCGTCAACGCGAAGCTCGTAGTGAACACGACGAACTCCAGCGCAAAGCCGGGTTCAACCTCAGAGCTTAGCGGAACCTAAAAGAGTGCGGTGAGGGGCTAGTTGGTATGACATTATGAGAACAAAAAGTAACTGCCCAAAAGGACGGGACAAGACAAAGAGAACCACACAGGACAAACGCAGACTGACAACTGATTTATTTCACCAACTCCTCTTTCCTTCAGCAGCAAAGCGCATGCGCACCAACCCCCAAAAACAAGCAAGAGCCACGCTCATCTCGTGGAATCAAGGAACTCGAACTCCTTGCGGTACAGGTGTACTGAAGCATCACTAACACACTTGTCAGACCCTAATCTCGCGATTTCCAAGGCCTCGATAATTTCCCGTTCTTTCTTATCCCTCGAGCGTCCGATAATCTTAGTCCTATCGAAAAGCGGATTACAATTTTTGTCATCATGCTTGCAAGTGTGACAATGCTTAGGCAGATGCTGCCCCCTTGAATCATCTAAGGAATTTGCATGCTCTAATAATCTAATGTTGACGCAGCGGCCAGTTTGCCCTATGTAGAACCTACCAAAACTCGGGAATCTGATAAATTACATTGCATGTACACTGTACGAACTTATTCCTGTGTAGTGTGGTTTGTTGGGCGAGTTGGTTTACCATATTGAAATATACCTGCGCTTAAAAGACACGGACTGAAAGATAGAGACACACACACACAGCGCTGTGTGTGTGTGTCTATCTTTCAGTCCGTGTCTTTTAAGCGCAGGTATATTTCATTATTCCTGTGGTTGATGCCACACACAACCTTCTTTTGCTTATCTTTTCTCGCCAAATTTCACAAACGCGACAACTTGCAAGGTGCAGAAAAAATGACCTCAACGCCGAATTTTCCGACGACCCTCTTCAGGCCGTGCGAGATCCTGTGAACATAGGGCATAACTTCATACTTCCGCCTCTCCTGTGCATCCGCCCCCCGAGGTTTTGAGTTTGGGCGGAAGGACTTCAACAGGGACTCAGCGACAGCCTGAAGAAGGGCCAGCGGAAAACCAGCAGACCTAAGCCGATCAACTTGAGCCTCAAAGCTAACCGGAACCTTATGTGGACAGGACTTGGCTAATGAAGCCCTGAGGCAAGTTGATACAATACCCCTCTTGACCAGCTTCGAATGGCGCGAGTTAAAGGACAGAAGTGCCTTTTTCGACCTAGGCATGTACGCCCAGCAGAGGTGGTCAGGACTGTTAAAAAATAATTTTGAATCTAAGAATTGCAAACAAGAGTTTTCAGGAAGTTCAATGGTAAAATTAAAGCTCGGAAAGGCTGACTTAAAAGATGCTAAAACCTCCATCGCCACCTGGGCTAAGTCGTCGATTCGGTCAATATTTAAAAGTATTAAAAAGTCGTCCACGTATCGGAACACTCGAACGATACGGTCGTCAGATAGTACTCGCGACAGCGAGCGGTCTTTTTGAGATAAAATGATTTCCAATAAAACTGGAGCTACACATGACCCGATGCAAATGCCGCGTTTCTGCACGTAAAATTCTTGGCTGCTCCGAGGGACACTGGAAAAGAATTGCAAAGATCCTGAGAAGCGACTGCTGGAGACACGTCCGCCTGTTGCAAGACTGGCTACGGTTTCTGTGTTTCAGCTGGAAGGGGACGGGCCCGACAGGCTTCCGGACACTCAAGGATTACCAGGTCCTGGCTGAGGCAAGTGCTGAGTTCCTTTGGAACATGCGGCGACTGAACCTACCCAAGGTCCCCAAAAAGCAGGTTGGTGTTGTTCCGGTTGTCTACCTTGCAAGGGCATCGATTCCACACAACGTTGAAAGCGTCCTCAACAAGGGCCCCAAGTTCAGCGTGGAAGTCCCCCTGAGCAAGCCCGAGGCTTTGGCGGCGGCGCATAGGATTGCTGACAAAGATCAAGGTGAAGAGAAAGAACGTTGCCATTTAGAATGTGTTGATTCTATCCTCAACACCTTCAAAGGCAAGAAGAAACAACACTCCATGGTGAGATCTGTGGCAAGCTATATTAGGAACTCTGACCTCGCTTTGATGATGGCCGACAAAGAAGGAGGCTTTGTGGTTCTGCCTCAGAAGCTTTTTAGTGATAAGGCCATGACATCTGTCTTAAAGAACTTTACGAGAACAGATCTAAAGCCGTCTAAAGCGAAGGCAAAGGCGGTTGCACTGTTAAGGGATTTGAAACTCGACAGGCTAAAAAGTGAAGTGGTGAAAAACAAGGTCCTAGTGCTGACAGTGTTCTTTAGTGCCAAGAGCCACAAGATAGAATGCCCTTTTAGAGCCATTGTTACAGAAACTGGATCCTGGCAAGCTGTGGTCAGTCACTACCTTCAGCGCCATCTGGGAAGTCTGGCGCCGGATCGTCGGGCGCCGGATCGTCGGGCGCCGAGTGGCGGAAATGTTATGGGATAGCCTCTCCGCTGTTAACTCGGGCTTCTCGGTTGACATCGAAGAGTTGTTCTACTCCCTTCCCCACGATGACCTGTTCCGTGCAGTCCGGAACTGTATGGAACGTTCTGGTGCTGTGTCTTTCCAGAATGCGTGCGGTATTTCTGTTGAAGGTTTTTTTGGAACTGCTTAAGGTTTATCTTACTTCAACGATTGTGAGTTTTCAGGGAAAATTTTACGTGCAGAAACGCGGCATTTGCATCGGGTCATGTGTAGCTCCAGTTTTATCGGAAATCATTTTATCTCAAAAAGACCGCTCGCTGTCGCGAGTACTATCTGACGACCGTATCGTTCGAGTGTTCCGATACGTGGACGACTTTTTAATCCTTTTAAATATTGACCGAAACGACGACTTGGCCCAGGTGGCGATGGAGGTTTTAGCATCTTTTAAGTCAGCCTTTCCGAGTTTTAATTTTACCATTGAACTTCCTGAAAACTCTTGTTTGCAATTCTTAGATTTAAAATTATTTTTAAGTTTTTCCCGCTAAGTGGCGCCGCCCTGGTTAGCTGGCTGCCTACCGTGCTCCGCTTTCACCTGCCCCTGGCCTAGTCCAGGGCTTCGCCCGCCCCTGAATTTCCTCTCCATCGATTCAGGAAGGCTTCCGAAGCACGTGGATACCATCGTCATCACGGCCCGCTGCCGAGCTGGCCCTCCAAGCGCCTCCAAAAGTCTGATGCGGCGCGGCGCCTCGCTAACCCTAACGCGCCGCGCCTGCACCTCTGCAATGCAGCGTCTGACGAAGCCGCTGCAGCCCAGACCCACTGATGCCGCCACCGCGGGGCCTACTCCAACCGCCCACGTCACCGCGCAAAATCCTGTTGCAACCAACACTGTGAGCGACGCTGGGAGCTCCGGATCGACGGCCGCGGCGCAGCCGGCAGCGTTCGTCGTCGCCGCAGCGTCCACTGCTAGCCAACTCCACGCTCTAAGGGACGCCAACACCTTTGGGCCCATAGACGCGTCGCAGCCGCCTGCTTTCGTCGACGCCGCCGGTGCCGCCGCGCCTACACCTGCCACATTACCCGCTGACGCCAAGACCTGCAGCCCGGCACCAGCGTCGCAGATTGCGTCTCAGGCTGACGATTCGTCGGCAGACATGGACTTCATGGCGTCCCCGGTAGACGACACTCCATCCCCGGAAATCGGCTGGAGCACCATCGGTGCCAGCCGTAAGCCTGCTTCCGCCACCCGACCCCGCTCCGAGCTCATCACTGTAGGAATACAACTACCTCCTGGTACCCTCAATCCCAAGCTGCCTCTCTACGACGTGCTCGCCGCACTCACCTCAGCTGCACAACTTTCCTCCAAGACCAGTGCAGACATCACCCTTCAGGCCAAGCCAGCCCAAAGCCTTGTGTTTTTAAAAACTCATTGTCCTCTCACCGCCCACCTCCTACTTTCGATCACGCACCTTCACCTTCACGGTAAGCCTGTCAGCATCAAAACTTATTCCCCCCATCCTCCCATCTCATGCCTCGGCGTCATCCATAACGTCGGTGGCCACTTCACTCCTGATGAGCTCATGCATGATCTACAGTCTTTCAAAACAGATATTCTCGCTGCTCGCATGATGGGATCCACTCAATCAGTGCTCATTACGTTCGCTGGTACCGTCATCCCCCACTTTGTTTATTTCAAACGCGTTGCATTCCGGTGCCGTCCTCATAAACCTAAGCCTCCCACCTGCACCCGTTGTCTCACTCTAGGCCACCGCGCCCACCAATGCCCCCAGCACAGCGTTCCGGCCAAGTGCCGTCGCTGTGCTGCTCCTCTACCCGCTGACCCTTCCGCTCATGTGTGTGCCCAGCCCTGGTGCGTTCATTGCAAGGTGAACACCCACCCCTCCCTCGACCCCACTTGCCCCTTTCTCCTTGCTAAACAACGCGAGTGTGCTAAAACTGCATACCTCCGACGCCTAGCTTTGCGCCGGGCCACTCAACCCACCACCCCCTCCTCCTCCTCCTCTAATCATGAATCTCCATCAGCTCCGATCACGTCACCACCAGGCTCCTACACCGCCATAGTTAAAGGATCCTCGGTGCCAGCGTCCCTCTCTTCCACTAAACCACCCTCTCCATCCTTGATTGACGAGAGCCGCTCCTTCGACCTCCGGCTGGCAATGCTGGAACGCCAGCAGCGAGAGCAGCAGCGCATTTCCCACGATCTACAACAACAGATACATGCCTTGACTCAAACCCTCCAGACAACCACCTCCTCTCTTACCTCCCAGCTTAGCAAGCTAAATGAGCACCTTGCCACGTTCACCACTCCCCCCTCCAGCGCCCAGGTCGCCCCTTTGGTTGACCTTATCGAAACCACCACACAGGCACATCACACTCGCTTGGTTCAGCTGGAAACTTCGGTTCTCCAGATTCTTGCCACCCTCCAAGCACAATCAAAGCAATTGGAATCCTTCACATCTATGCTCCAATCCGTCCATGAGTCACTGCCCCCGGCAAAAAAGAAGGAACGCGTACCATCGCGTTCCTCTCCACTATCATAATGGCGTTTGGCGAGGACCTCGAGATTGTGCAGTGGAACTGCCGAAATCTTTGCCCCAATAACACCCCCCTCCACTAGTATCTATTCACCCGCCCCTCTCTGCCTCATTTTCTCCTTCTCCAGGAGACCCGGACGGCCCGCAATGTCCCAGGCTACCGCGCCTACCATGCCACTACGGCCACACCACTTGCGTCTATTTATGTACGCAGTGACGTGCTCGTAGAGCAAATTGACATCCCCTCCACCCTCCTTAAATATTTAGTTGGTGTGGTTTATTACCACCCATCTTCCCGCATCTCACTCGTCCTTTTGTCTTTTTACAACCCCCCTGTCACTTCCTCTTTATTCTCTGCTCTGGGCAAATTCCTTCACTCTCTTCCTTCTACCTCCCATCTCCTCTTTGGTGGTGACTTTAATGCCCCTCACACACTCTGGGGCTACCCACAAACCCTCAAACCCGGGCGCCTCCTCCATTGTCTGTCCCAGGAACGCCACCTCACCCTTCTTAATACTCCTGGCTCTCCTACTCGAGCGGGCATTGCCTCACAACGCCCCACGACACCCGACCTCACTTTCACTCGGGGTTCACTTTCCTTTCACTGGCAGGTGACAGCCGAAACTCTTCTAAGTGACCACTTTCTCATCCACATCACCGCCTCTCTTTCCCACATCCCTCGCTGTCATCCGGTTATTCACACTGACTGGCATGCTTTTCGCACTAATCTCGCCTCCGACTCCTTTCAATCCTACGACGACTGGACGTCGCGCATCTCTGCAGCGCTCACGTCCAGTAGCCGTCGCGTCCGCTCTCGTTACCCAATCCAAGACCCAGCTCCTCACCTTCTCCGTTTATGGCGTCGCCGTAAACGTCTTCAACGCTCCTTTCGCTCCCAACCACACAATGCCCAACTTTCCTCCCGGATCACTGCTCTGCGGGCCGAGATCGTCGCCCACTGCGCCTCCCTCGAGCACTCTCGTTGGAGTGCTCTTTGTGATGGCCTTGATTCTTCTTTGCACTCGCGATCCGCATGGTCTCTCTTTAAATCCCTCCTTGGCACTAAGCCTGCCCTTGCTCCCACTCTAGCTAAAGCCCTCACTCAGGGGACTCCCTCCGAAGTTTTTGATCAACTCGCCTCTCTCTACCTCCCGCCCCCTCTGGCACCCTCCTACCCGGTGTACTCAGGTGGACCTAACCCCGATCTGGACCAATGCTTCACTTTTCGGGAGCTCGAATCTGCTCTGGCTGATAATGCTACACGCTCGGCTCCCGGTGAGGATGCCATTACATACTCCACACTTCGCAACCTTCCTGACTGCGCCAAAGAATTCCTCCTTCAAACCTACAATGAGGCCTGGCAGAGCGGCTGCTTGCCGAGCTCCTCGATATCCTCCCTTATTTCTATGATTCCAAAGCCGGGCAAACCTCCCTCTCTCTCTAACCTCCGCCCAATCTCCCTGACGTCGTGCGTTGGTAAGACCCTTGAGCGAATGGCTCTGACTCGCCTCTCTGATTTTCTTGAGGCACGGGAGTTCTTCCCCCATTCTCTCATTGGCTTCCGACGCCGCGTCTGTGCACAGGACATGTTTCTGATTCTCCAGCAAACGTTTCTGTCCCCTACACCCACTCAAATTTACGCACTTGTGACCGTCGATGTTCGCAAGGCCTTTGACGGTGTTTGCCACGATCACATCCTTTCTCAACTCGCCTCTTTAGATTGTGGCTCCCGCATGTACTCCTATATCCGCTCATTCCTCTCTAAACGTGTGGCTCGCTTTCGAGTAGATACCCACTTGTCTAACCCACACCACCTCACCCGTGGCACTCCTCAAGGTGCTGTTCTCTCTCCTACCCTTTTCAATCTCGCTATGGCCCCTCTCGCCTCCCAGCTAGCTGAAATTCCCGACCTGTATCATATATTTTAAGCCGATGACATCACACTATGGTGTTCATCTGGCTCTCCCGGTCACGTACAGGACACCCTGCAACGTGGCCTAGATCTCATCGACTCCTTTCTCACCACCGCTGGCCTCTCTCCTGCTCCTGAGAAATCCGAGCTTCTCCTTCTCAACCATTCCTCCTACCAGCGCTCACACAACCACTTCGTCTCTCTCCACCTTTCTGGCTCTCCTATTCCTGTCGTCACACAGTGCAAAGTTCTTGGCTTCCTTTTGCATGCGGCTAAGAATGTGCAAGCCTCCACCGCGCTGTCACCACCTGCCACTCTGTAACTCACCTCCTGCGGCGCGTGGTCACTCGACGCTCAGGTCTCCACGAGGCTCACGCGTGCCGAGTTGCCCACGCGCTGGCCCTCAACAAGGTCTTGTACTTTGCACCCTACGCTTCCTTCACTCAGACTCAACTTAACGCTCTCGAGACTGCCCTTGTGGGCCTCTACAAGGCAGCTCTCAACCTCCCTATCACTACCTCTACCACTAAGCTCTTTGCCACAGGCCTCTTCCATCCTCTTCGTTCTCTTCTCAGTCTCCATCGTGACTCGCAGCTTGCCCGGCTTTCCCTTACCCGTCAGGGTCAGTGGTTATTGACTCAAGCGGGTATCTCGCCCATTCCAATCTCCCCGTTTACCTCTCCTATTCCCACCCCCGCTCCCAATCTTCGTATCCTTCCCCTCCCGACCAACATGTCCCCCGTCCTGCACGCCGGACGTCGTCATGCGGCCGCAGAGCACCATTCCCCTCTCTTTGATACCCAGGGTGTAGCTTACACGGATGCCTCTTTCGTGGCTCCTCGAGGTTCCTGCGGCTACGCCCTGTACCATCCACACCTCCCTGCTCCTGAAACCAACACCAGCGGGCCGTATCTACACCCTCCAGACGCATTGTCCCTCGAGGTTCTCGCCATTGCGCATGCCCTCCAGTCATTTGCCCTCCTTACCTCTCTCCAAGAGTACACAGTCTATTCAGACTCACAAGCCGCTATACACCACATACAGAAACGCACCCTGACCCCTTCTCTCCAACAGGAGGTCGAACGAGCGGTCTCCGCACTGCAGCCTTCCATCGTTTTCCTCCGCTGGGTCCCTGGGCATTCAGGGATTGACGGCAATGAGCTGGCCCATCAGCTCGCCCGCGACACACTTTTCCGGGCACCGTTGATCCCCTGGCCCAAGCCCTCGGAGGACGGTGGGAGACTCACTCTTCGCCGCACCATAAAAGAGGTCTACCTTGAGCTCCGCCTCGACAAACGCCTTTACCCTCCCCCTCATCCATCACTCACGGTGCCGGAGTCTCGCCTTCTTCGGCACATTCAGATGAATGCAGTTATCACCCCGTCCCGCCTCTTCCTCTATCGCTATCGATCGGACCCTTCCTGTCCCAACTGCCCCTGTATCTATGCGGACCTGGCCCATTGCCTCTTCTATTGCCCGGCTGCTCAGCAGTCGGGTTCCTTCCCCCCACCCTCTCTATCCATCACCACCTGGCTCGACTGGCTTGGCGCTGAAGGGGAAGAAGAACAGCGGCTTCTGG
The DNA here is from genome assembly GCF_055824585.1 of Amblyomma mixtum. Taxonomy (NCBI): domain Eukaryota; kingdom Metazoa; phylum Arthropoda; class Arachnida; order Ixodida; family Ixodidae; genus Amblyomma; species Amblyomma mixtum. The sequence goes on along the minus strand of NC_143015.1, from coordinate 11,616,045 downwards.
TCGCCCAGGCAGTCGAAATGCTCGGCCTATAAATTTTGGTCGAATAAAAGTCTTTTACTACTACTGCTACTACTATTTTTTAACGATCCTGACCACCTCTGCTGGGCGTACATGCCTAGGTCGAAAAAGGCACTTCTACCCTTTAACTCGTGCCATTCGAAGCTGGTCAAGAGGGGTATTGTATCAACTTGCTTCAGGGCTTCATTAGCCAAGTCCTGTCTACATAAGGTTCAGGTTAGCTTTGAGGCTCAAATTGATCGCCTTAGGTCTGCTGGTTTTCCGCTGGCCCTTCTTCAGGCTGTCGCTGAGTCCCTGTTGAAGTCCTTCCGCCCAAACTCAAAACCTCGTGGGGCGGATGCACAGGAGAGGCGGAAGTATGAAGTTATGCCCTATGTTCACAGGGTCTCGCACGGCCTGAAGAGGGTCGCCGGAAAATTCGGCGTTGAGGTCATTTTTCCTGAACCTTGCAAGTTGTCGCGTTTGCGCAATTTGGCGAGAAAAGATAAGCAAAAGAAGGTTGTGTGTGGCATCAACCACAGGAATAAGTTCGTACAGTGTACATGCAATGTAATTTATCAAATTCCCCTGAGTTGTGGTAAGTTCTACATAGGGCAAACTGGCCGCTGCGTCAACATTAGATTATTAGAGCATGCAAATTCCTTAGATGATTCAAGGGGGCAGCATCTGCCTAAGCATTGTCACACTTGCAAGCGTGATGACAAAAATTGTAATCCGCTTTTCGATAGGACTAAGATTATCGGACGCTCGAGGGATAAGAAAGAACGGGAAATTATCGAGGCATTGGAAATCGCGAGATTAGGGCCTGACAAGTGTGTTAGCGATGCTTCAGTACACCTTTATCGCAAGGAGTTCGAGTTCCTTGATTCCACGAGATGAGCGTGGCTTTTGTTTTTGTTTTGGGGGTTGGTGCGCGTGCGCTTTGCTGCTGAAGGAAAGAGGAGTTGGTGAAATAAATCACTTGTCAGTCTGCGTTTGTCCTGTGTGGTTCTCTTTCTCTTGTCCCGTCCTTTTGCGCAGTTACTTTTTGTTCTTAGCGGGACGTCAGCAGTTGGCACACCAAGTGTCACCAGCGCGGTGCCTTCAAGAACTCCCGTGAAAAAACCGACATCTTTTGGTATTTTTATTTATTTTTATTTATTCGATACTGTCAATCCCATCAGGGATCGTAACCGGGAGGGCATTCAAAAGTACAGAGGCACACAAAAAAATAGCAATGGTAATTAATCAAAGTACATAAAAAAATATGACGAGATTATACATTAGAAGATACATAAGAAATAAACAGAATGAGGAGCATGTGACATGATTTTGGCGGACAATAATACCACAAGTGAGAACACAAACGGAAGGAATAACTTCGTAATGGCATATATGGACTCAATAAATACTAAGATATAAGTAGTTGATTGTCCACACGTGTGCTAAAGGAATTCAGTGATGGATTACTAACAATGGATGTGTTCAAGGTGTTCCATTCGCGTATAGCACGAGGGAAGTATGAATATTTGAAAGTTTCAGTACGGAATGAAAACTCGTTTAGAGTGTGTATGTGTTTATGACGTGTTTGTCGCGTTTGTGATTGCGATATGTATCTTGAAGTGTCGACTTTTAATTGACTGTGTACGAGTTGGTACATGGTTTTAAGGCGCGCTAGTTTTGCTCTGTTTTGAAGGGTTAGTAGTCCTGCGTGTTTGAGTAGTTCTGTTGGTGAGTCTGTCAACCTGTGTTTATTAAATATACATCTGAACGCCTTCCTCTGCACTGCTTCTATTTGTTTAGTGAGCTTGTTAGTGAAAGGAAACCAAACAACATTAGCATACTCTAGAATTGGTCTGACATATGTGTTATACGCAAGAAGCTTTGTTTCTGATGGTGCTAGTTTGGTGCGTCTGTTCATGAAAAATAACTGTTTTAAGGCGGTTGATGTGACATTGTTAACATGAGAATCCCATCTGAGGTCAGAGGTCAGTGTTATGCCTAAATATTTATATTCGGACACCGAATCAAGAGGAATGTTGTTTAATGTGTACTGGAAATTTGATTGGTGTATCTTTCTGGTTACGGATAAAGCAACTGATTTTTTAACATTAATAGTCATCTGCCATTCTTCACACCACTTGGTCACTGCTGTTAAAGCGTTATTTAAAGCTATATGGTCATTGACGCAGTACATTTCCTGGTAAAGTACACAGTCATCAGCAAAGAGTTTAATATTGTGAGAAATACTAGTAGGTAAGTCGTTTATAAAAATTAAAAATAATACTGGGCCAAGAACACTTTTGTGGCACGCCGAATGTATCATTAGCTGTTTCGGACTTAGCATTGTTAATTTCGACTAATTGAGTACGGTCAGTCAAATAATCAACGATCCAATCTACTATAGGGCCAGCTCCAAGGGTTGCATTAAGTTTCATAATAAGTTTGGAATGTGATACACGGTCGAAAGCTTTCGAAAAGTCTAAGAAAATGAGATCAATTTGTTTCTGTTGATCAATAGCGAAGGATATGTCATGTGTAAGTTCGATTAGTTGTGTGACTGTAGAAACTCCTTTCCGAAAGCCGTGCTGAAAAGGTGTTGAAATCTGATTTTCCTCTAAGTAGGTTGTTATGTGCTTTAAGATAATGTGCTCTAGTAACTTGCATACAGTGCTTGTTAGTGAAATTGGTCTGAAGTTTGAGGGATCTGATATGCTTCCTGTTTTGTGCATAGGTATCACTTTAGCTATTTTCCATTCTTTAGGAATGGTGGGCGATGACAATGACTTGTTAAAAAGTATTACTAAATATTTTGCTACCCATTCGGCATATCTACGCAAGAAAATGTTAGAGATTCCATCAGGTCCTGATCCTTTCTTTGTGTCCAAGTTTAATAAGAGGTTTAAGACTCCTGCTTGTGTTACAGTAAGGGGTTCTAAATTATTTCCTGAGCAAAAACTAATACGAGGCTTAATTCCGTTGTCTGTAGTGAAAATAGAAGTAAAGTAGTTATTCAGCGTGGTTGCAATATTCCTGTTTTCCTCTGGAGACGCTTGGTTATCTTCTAGTGATTTAGGGTTCAGGTGACGCCAGAACTTTTGGGGAGCATCTTTTAAGAAACGAGTCAGCGTATTAGTCAAGTAAAATGTTTTAGCTGTTTTTATTTTGGTTTTTAAATCAGTGATGGCCCAGTTTATTTTTTCAATTGTTTTTGGTGATGGATAGCGTTTCTGCACTTTTTTCAGCCGTCGAACTTTTCGCTTGGCATGAATTACGGTTCGAGTTATCCATGGATTACGTTTGCGTATTCTCTTAGTCTTGGTAGGCACATAATTAGTAACGCAATATGACACAACGTTTTTGAATCTCTGCCACAATGTTTCTATGTTAGTATTTATGTCATCTGAGAGTTGCTGAAATGGTGTTAGTTTGTGTGATAAAGTATCAAGTATGGTAGTGTCGTCAGCTCGGTTGTAGTCTGGGTACGTTATTGTAGATGGAAAACAAGGGGCACTACAGTGATGCGGGACAGAACACATTACAAGTTTGTGATCAGACAGGCCATTTAAAATTTCAACCTTTGTTTCTGGACAGGAGAAGTGACTACTCAGGAAAACTAAATCTAAAACATTGGAGCTGGTTCCTTGCACACGTGTGGGTTCTGTTACAATTTGCGAGAGGTTAAAAGAAAGCATTATATCAAAAACAACATCAGCGCAAGGTGAGGCATGGTGCAGTGTATTCCAGTTAATATCAGGAAGACTGAAATCCCCTAAAAGTATTAGTCTCGCCCCCTTAACATGACACTGCATATAAGTATACAATGAATGAAGTATGATAGGATCAGAACAAAGACTAAGATAGACGCAACCCACAACGATTGCAGAATCAGAAAAGCAGAGTTTGCAAAAAATTGCTTCAACCCCCTCAACTTCAGGTGACGTAACGAAATGTATATCTTTTCTTATCACTAATACCACACCTCCGCCTCGCGTCAGCCTGTCCTTGCGTGCTATGGAGTAGTTGGTGGGAATTACTTCAAAGTCTTTGATTTCTCTTGTCAGCCAAGTTTCTGTTATAGCCATGAATTCTGGCTTTAAACCTAATAATAAAGATTCCAAGGGACCGAGCTTATTGATAATACTACGCGCATTAATGTTCACGAAAGTTATTTGGGACGTTGTGGACGGCGCGTGCGTAGAGCCCGTGTACTTGTGTTTTGGTTTTTTGCCTGGGTTAGTAAAGGTGTAGCCGGATGAGCTGCAATTGGTGACACTTCACATTTTTCGTTGTCCCAAAAGTACAATTCACCGTTTATCTTTAGTTTGTCGAAAACCAACGACACTTTTTCACCGCAGTCTTTTTTTGGTTTCCCGTATTTCCATAGCTTTTTTTCTGATTTCGCGGACACAAGGCGAAAAATCTTCACTTATGGTAAACTGGGTGCCCTTTAATTTGTGGCAGTTACGTAAAGTGTTCGTTTTGTCCCTGAAATCTAGAAGCTTCAGTATTATAGGCCTTTTTTTGTCTTCTGCTGGTCTACCTAGTCTGTGAATGCGTTCTATTGCAACTTCATCCAGTTTTAAGGATTCTTTGACAACTTTTTCATTCACAGCTCGCTCCAGCGAGTCGCTATTTTCTTCTTCCTCTTCAGGCATGCCATAAATTATAATATTCGATCTTCTGGAGCGATTTTCGAGATCTACTTTTAATTCCAGAGATAATATGAGCTGCTGAAGATTTGCAACATGCTCAGTACATGACGAAAGCTTGTCTTCAAGTAGAGTAAGGCGTTCTAGTTTGTTGTCTATCGATGTTAACCTTTCTTCTTTTATTGTTTTTATGTCATCGGCTATCTGTCGTAGCTGTTGAAAAAGTTCTACCATATCAGGACCAGGATTTGTCTCAACGTCACCCGCAAGCAGTAACAATTTCAATATATGCACCACATCGCACACTGTATCAAGAAGTACCGCAGGGCACGGCAGCACAACAAGGCAACGCTCGCTAGATCTAAAACAAGGAAGGACTAGCGCACAGCATCGAAAACCGTAAAAATCGTAATACTCACATTGCAAGCAAGTAGCCCTCGGTAGGGCTAATGACCCTGTCGTCGTCACGGACGCGTCTTAATGATAGGGCAACAACAGTTGAATCCGGCAGTAGTGCAGCGCCCTCTGCCTCCCTCGCCAACCAGTCCTCACTATTTGGAGACAAGAAAACGAGCTTTTGTACAAGAGCCACCACCATAGACGACGAGGACTTTCGCTAGCGCAAGACAAGTGACTTACCCCATTGCGTTCACAGGACAGTACTCAAACCAGGAGCAATTGACACCATCACATAAATTGTCTCGGGAAAAGTTAACAAAGGGGCCAGTTCAATGATTCACACGCAACCTTCGAACTTTAAATTTACGTGCATAATTTTTTTAATTCCCACAATGGTTGTGTTCGCAATACAAAATGCCGCGATATATTAAATGAGCAGCTGTGCCATTTTTTTCTAGAAATCCTAATGAGGAAGAATACGGACGTGTTCAGTGAAATCAGCGTGTTTCTTCCAATCCAAACTGTACACTGTACAAGCCGCCGCGGTGGCTCAGCGGTTATGGTGCTCGGCTGCTGACCCAAAAGACGCGGGTTCGATCCCGGCCGCGGCGGCTAGAATTTCTTTGGAGGAGAAATTCTAGAGGCCCGCGTACTGTGCGATGTCAATGCACGTTAAAGAACCCCAGGTGGTCGAAATTTCCGGAGCCCTCCACTACGGCGTCTCTCATAGCCTTAGTCGCTTTGGGACGTTAAATCCCATAAACCATAAACCAACCTGTACACTGTACAAGCGGCTGACATGGCCTTCATTTTTATTTGCCTTAGTGTATTCTGGAGCTACTAACCCAGTGTGCAGCTGCTGCGTACCCTCAAAAATGACAGTAACGGAGGTACTGTAAAGCTCCATACTTACAGTTCTTACTATCGTGCTTCTTCTGTCGTTTGTTCGTATTTTTTGCAAAGAACTAACGCACAGATACATGACTTGTTTATCTGTTGTCACCAAACCCGAATCCTGTCGCAGCTGACGGAGTAAATACAAGAAATTTCCGGTCAGCAGCAAAACTGGGATAGCTTACACCTAAGTGATTAAATTTGCACGTCAATGATTGATCTGGATGCATGTGTGTGAGGGTAGGGCGAACGTTTTCACGCAGATTTTCCTAATCAGCCTGAGATAATTTCCTGGAACGAGGAATGTCAGTGGCCAGGCCTTCACGCAGCATTGGATGCACCTGCATCGGTACCATAAGAACGGCCGGTTGTTTTGCGCTGATGCCGCTCTTCACCGTTCTGCCGGAGGGGCTGGTTTAACCACAAATTACAACGAGCTTTGAACGCTTTCGCCAGTTACTGGGAGCCCACCGTTGACTTGCGGGTTAGCCGGGCTCAGCGTCTTGCCTGCTATTAGCGGTCCTAAAAATTTCCATTTTTTCTATTTAATCGAGACGTCCTGGAACGTTTAAGCCTCAGTTCTTTCCTGGAGACTCTTCGACGCTTTGTGCAAAAAAAAAAAAAAAAGCCCGAGCCTGAGACAATTTTAAGGCGAAAGCCTTTAATGTCTCATCGTTGTAAGCAGCAGTTGTCGACAGAGAATGTCACGCTTTTCAGTTGGTCGAAACGGTCGTGACGTCACAGTGAGCCAATTTCAAACGGGGCCAATTGTACTTTGGCTAGTAACCATGCAACCAATTGAAGGGACCATATAGTGATGCTCCAAGTAAGTGGGACTGAGCTTAGTTAATTGCTCAATTACCCAATTAGCCGAATTAACTTCTCTAGTCAGGCCATATAAATAAATAAAACCTAGTAAGAAATTGGTCGAGCTCGGGAATCGAACCCCGGTCTTCGGAGTGCGAGACGAGCATGCTATCCACTCCGCCATGCCAGCTTTTTTTTTTCTTTATTGCCTTCAAGGGCGTGGGAATACAGTGCATTACAACATATGTGACTATTTACATGGCTATTTACATGGCTACAGCACTCCTCCCTTCCAGCGACCATTCCAACTTCTTCAGTTGGGATAGATTCTGGAAAAGGGATACAATTTCTTCGTCAAAACCTCGGTCTTTTAACACATCGTAAATTTTCAGGACACTCTCAACAAAATATTGATACACAGATCCGGCTCCAGGATCGCAATGGCGATATGCCATGGCACTACGCCACACAGCATGCAAGCCAAGTAGAAAAATGGTGTCATATGGAGCTCCATCGTCTTCGACAGGCAGAAACCTAATGCCGTGCGGAGTGAGCGGCAAATCTTTCTTTATGGTTCGCTGCAACACGTCCCAAAAGAAGATTGCATTATTACAGTCGACAAAAACATGGTCAATTGTTTCCTCCTTCCTACACAGAAGGCAATGGGTGCCCCACGGGACGTACATGTCTCTTTCATGTAACCAGCTTTTAACAGGTAAGGTACCTGTGTGCAGCTGAAAGAAGAAAGTTTTAGCTGAAGGCGTTACCCACATTCTTCTTACCCTCTTTAACACATTTTGTCCCGGTGAAGCCCCAAATGCCGACCGATACAAGGGAGCGGGAAAAAGGACGTGTAATAAGTCTTTCTTAAGTTGCCTTTTCTTCACAGTTGTCAAATATTCTCTGGAAAAACGGGTGACAAGGAATCGATAAGATGCGACAACCTCACGAAGGTAACGAGACACACTGTAGCGACCACCTCCGGCAGAGGAGATTACAAAGTCTGGGAGTGCATTTGGCAACATAAACTGAACAAAACACTGGAGGAAAGGGTTTCTTCTTTCGCGGAGAAACATGAAGCGCATGACCACTTGGCTTAAAAATAAGTGAGAGAGGGAGAGACCCCCCTCGGCGACTCGCCGAAAAAGATTCGTTCGGGAGGTTCTCTCCCAACTGGACTGCCATATAAATGTCGCAAAGATGCGATGGAACTTCTGTATATTCACCCGTGTACAGTACAACACCTGCAAGATGTACATTACCTTTGCTGCTAGAAAAACATTGCATACCGTGGCACGCGCGAACACTGAAAGGTTGCGCCCACGCCATTTAGATGTCATCTCTCTCATTTCACCGGCCTTCTTGCTCCAGACCGAATCGCTTTCACGATAGCAATCAAGAGGCACCCCAAGATATGTGCTCGGTGTAGTGGACCAGTGAACATTTTCAAATACATCTGGAGTCATGTCCCATGCCCCATATGCCACAAACCAATGCACTTATCTATGTTTAACATGCTCCCACTCTGGGCACAAAAATCTTGTGTTGTTTTCAGTACAGCCGTAATGCTTTCCCTGTCCGATGCAAAAAAGGCAACGTCATCCGCGTAAGCTAGCACACGAACTTCACACGAGTGGAAGCCAAAACCGCGTATTTCTTCATTCTGCAAAATTTTCTGGCAGAGTGGTTCAAGGAACAGTGAGAACAACAGCGGCGACAATGGACAACCTTGGCGTACAGATGAGCGCACATCAATACGGCGCGACAGTTCACCATTTATGACAAGATTTGTGGTGCAGTTTCTGTAAGCCATTTTTACACCATCGCGTATAACTTTACCAACACCAACATAGTCCAACAAATCAAAGAGGATGTCATGTGGCACCCTGTCAAATGCCTTAGTGAGATCGATCTGCAGCATGGCTACCTGCAGGGATTCGCTATCACAAAGTTCTAAAACACTCCTGGCCACATGGATGTTCGTGTGTATCGTCCTGTTTTTAATACCAAATGTTTGATGGGGGCCGATTAAATCCTGGATTACAGCCTGGAGTCGTCTCGCCAACACCTTCATCAGCACCTTGTAGTCTACGTTTGTTAGTGTGATTGGTCTGTATCCAGTGACCGTGCGAAGTTTGACTTCCTCTTTGCTTTTCGGAATCAAAACTGTGTGAGCGCGCGTGAAAGAGGGCGGCAATAATCCACACTCGAATGACTCCACGAATACCCCATGCAAGGCCACAGCGACACCAGGTTTAAACTCTTTGTAAAAAGCGGCACTCAGTCCATCTGGACCTGGCGATTTTCCAAGGTTTAGTTCGTCGATGGCTCTTTCGACTTCACCAACGGTGATATCTCTTTCGAGTGCCGTTGTAGTATCAAGGTCCAGCCTAGGCATTACTGTGAAAAAACCTTCTTCAATCCCCGGTTTATCGGGTAATCTGTGGCCGAACAGTTCCGTGTAGTAATCCTCAAAGGCGTTCTTAATACCAGCTTGGTCGTACGTTGTTTTCCCCTTGTAATCTATCTCTAATATCTCTTTAGCTCTAGCATATGCTTTTTCGTCTGATAAGGCACGCTTAGTTGGAGCCTCACCCGCCAGTAGCTTTTCTCCCCGTGCACGTATAATTGCTCCTCTATACTTATTTTCGTCTAGTTTCTCAAGCTTTCTTTTTATTGCTAGTATTTCCTGTCCGAACCCGCCGGGGAGTTGGGCTTCTATTTGAAGCAGCGCTTCTAGCTCCTGTCTGAGGCTTTTCTCTTCCTTCTGCGCATTACGCTTCAACTCGCCCCCTCTTTCTATTGCTTTCATTTTAACCTTTTGTTTAAAGGTTTCCCATCGTTCAGTTATGGTCCTTCCGTCTGATGTTAAAAGTGCGTGTAATTCTTCCTTCGTTCCCAAAACAAACGCGTCATCATTCAACAAATCCGCGTTGAGTTTCCACAAGCCCCATTCAACCTTCTTCCTTTTCTTTCTACCTAATGATACCATAACCAAACTGTGGTCACTAAAGGAAACTGGCTCCACCACATAGTCCTCACAGTTAGGAGCAAGTGGTGACGATATGTAAACACGATCCAATCTAGCATGGCTAGATCCTTGATAATGAGTGAAATGTTGACGCTTGCCACCTCTTGCCAAATAGGCCCCATCCAGCAAGTCTACCTCATTTATAAGGTCTGACAGATATACCGCACTTGCATCTCTGCAGGTGTTGGCTGGCGTTCTGTCCTCCATTTCGCATACACAGTTGAAGTCGCCCATAACAAGGAGATGCCTACTGCATTTAAACAAGTCAGCAACGTTTTCAAAAAAACCAAGTCTCTCTTTAGCTTTTGTCGGCGCATAGATGCACAAAGCACGAACATCTAAATCTCCGTGTTTAAAGTCACACATGACATAACGTCCCTCCAAACAACTAGTGACACTTTCTATCACAAACCCAGCCGATTTCCTCAAAAACAAACAGCAACCGGCCGATGTCCCAACAGAATGGCTGACGCACACATCATAAAGACCACGGAACGGGCTCACCATGCAGTCAGTGCGGCCCTCGCTCTCCACTTTTGTCTCCTGTACCGCGACTACATCCAGCTCCCTTTCCACCATTAGCCTTTTTAGCTGGTACTGCTTCCTCTTACTTCCGAGGCCGCGCACGTTCAGTGTGGCTAGCCGGAGAGGCGCGAGCACAGGAGCCATTGTGAAAGCGAGGGCTCACCCAAAGCAAGGCGATTACTCGCCTGCACAACTCCTGCTCGGCTCCAGGGAAGGGTCGCCGTCGACGCGCGACAGCGATGACGCACGGGAAGGGCGCACATATTTCCCTTTCTTCCCTCTTGCAACCTTCCATTCTTTCTCGAGCTTGTTGAGCCGCTGCTCCCCCACTGTACCCTCCGCCTTCTCCAGGCGCCTCTTTGTCGACGCTGGCTGGGCGTCCATGGCGTCTGTGGTGTCGGTGTCGTTTTTCCCGGAAACCTGTACTTTGGCTCCTTGAATTCCGCTGTTCGAAGCTTCGTTTCGTGGGGCAGCTGAGGCGCTCCCCGGCTGTTGACCTTGGCTCGCTGCTGGCTCCGTCACCGCAGCCGTGCTTGCCTGAATTTTCCCTTCCTCGTTAGGCAAGACTTCGGCTGGCGCTTTATCCTCGCCGCTCGCTGTTGGCACTGTATTGCCTTTTGCCCTATCTTCCGAGGAAGCTGCCTTCTCCGCCTCCTCTTCGTCCATCAGGTGGCTGGTCTCCTCAGCCACCCTGGTTGCCCCGGCTACGACGGCGTACGTACGAACGCAATCCATGCGTTCATGTCCAAACGCGCGACATTTGCTGCATCTTGGCGTCTGGCACTCCCGGCGAATGTGGCCCTTTAGTTTGCACCGCAGACAAGTCGGCGCCCTACCGGGCACGACGACGAGTGCAGGGCCGTCGGCTAGTTTGAAAAGGTCCGGGAGGGAATCCGGGCTGACGCCTTCCTTGAGAACAATGCGAACAACACGGGTCGTCGATTCCGCAAGCTCGAAACCACTCGCATGCCATTCTTCCAAGCGGATGTCGATCACCTCCCCAAACTCACTCAGGATCTTTCGAAGGGTCTCATCCGCCACGTAGAAAGGAACCCAGTGGATCTTCGCGGTTATCTCTCTACGTACCGGATCGATGACGGCACAGTACCGCCCCTTCACCTCCAAACCACCGGCTTGCACCAGCGCGTCCTTGGCCTCTTGAGTGCGCAGCTTGATCAGCCATGCCAGCTCGATGGTTTGGAATGAACAAAAGCACGTCTAGTGAATACGGTGTCTTCGCTCACTGCCATCCTCCTCCCTTCCCTTCCGGCGAGGTTTAGGTGTCCACCGAGATATGAGAGAGAAATACATTTCCTTTCCTCAAAAACCAATTTACCGACGAGCGAGGCGTAGAACCGAATGGGCGATGGCGTTCTATGGACTCCCTGGCAGCGTTGCAAGACGCTCTCGCGTTCCACTCTTAGAGGCGAAGCTTAACATCTTAACCACACATCAGTGACCACACTTTAGGTCAAAAAAGTGCACCCCCCCCCCCTGAATTTTGACGGGTGTCCACCGAGATATGTGAGACAGTTACTGCGTAATTTTCTTTCCTCAAATACAATTTTCATTTTCTTCATTACGGGCCATCTTCGTCTTTCTTCTTTCACTCCCACTTCCTCCGTTCCTCTACGGTGCGGTTCAGGTGTCCACCGAGATGTCAGAGAGTTACTGCGCCATTTCCTTTCCTCAAAAACCGTTGCGTTGAAACGGCAAGGCATCGCGCCAAGGGAATATACGGCTCTGATCGCGCCGAACGGGTGGTGGCGTTCCGTGGACTCCCTGGCAGCGCTACAACACGCTGTCGCGTTCCACTCCTAAAGGCGAAGCTTAAGCTTAAGCTTAATTAGAAGTTAATTAGTATTCAGGCATTAATCAGTAATTAACCATTAATTAGTGATTTGTCATCACTTAGTAATTAGTACTCAATTACATGTGACGCCACCAGTGCCACAGAAGCACTGAAAGTGGTGCGGAAAACGCTTTCGCCTCTACGCACTTTAGACAGTCAAAGTGCCCCCTGAATTTTTCTTTTCTTCCTTGCAAACTTAAAGGGCTCTTAATGTGTCCATTAGTGCACTGCACGGGCTCGGGCTGGCCCGAAAGCCCGGGCCAGGGCCGGGCCTGTCCTGGACATGATTTGTTGTGCCGGGCCTGGGCCGGGCCTGGGCCGAGCCCGGGCTCTGCGTGACCTGCTCTGCGTGACATGCTCTGCGTGACCTATGATATGGTGACAACAAAATATAGAACCTTTAAAAAGAAAGGAAAACCAAAAAGAATCCATCAACGACATGCGATGACTTGTGCAGTATAGTGTCGAAAAAAATGTGTTCCCACGATTGCAGGAAAAAAAAATTTCTTTGTTTTTGAATGTTTTCCTTTTTGTTTAACAGGTGCGATGAGCCGGTGTTTGAACAGGTCTCCTATCTTTACTGAGCTGGCTTTCCAGGGCGATCCTAGCGATGGAGAAATTAAATGTTACAATAACTTCCCGTCGCACTTGGAGAAGGGCTGCGGAAACTTAATTAAAACCGATGTTTCAGCTTCAAACGACGTTTGCATTTGCCCAAGCTCGTGACTGGAACTCGGGCAGAACCTACCAACAGTGCACAAAGAAAAAATAAAGTAAATTCAATCTTCGCACGGCGGCCTCTCCGGACATGAAAGTAGACGAGAAGCCGTTTTCTTTCCTCAGAATTCCTCTGTCCTAGTAATTACGTGCTGCGCTAGGAAAAGGCATGGGCGTGCTTATAGGCTAGGGGAATACATATGCGTGCGCTAAAATACTGCCAGTATTTGTGTTTCGCGCTGAAAACGAAAGACTCGCGAACTTCAGTTTTAAGCGGTACGCTGAATGTTTCGCGTTTCGCGGAATGAAGCAAGCACGCAGGCTTTTTGTAACTGTAGAAAGCAAGGAATTTGATTGGGAAAACTTTTCCAAAGTAGTAGGAAAGTGATTAACTGACCCAAATTTGATTTCTCCGGAAGAAAAAAAAAAGGCCAGGTGTCCCACCGTGAAGTGCACAGAGAGTGCGGTGACAGTTTTTTCTGCCACTTATTGGGAGTGCCCTCGAGTCACGTGACAAGTTCCCCCGGAACAGAGCAAGGCATTTGGTCGTCGCGGATTTTGGATTGTAAAACGTTTATTGCCAACAGTCTGAAGGGCATATAGGCCCCCCGCCTAAACGACGGCCAGAAGGTCTTGGCTCCTGGCGGCGTCTTCGGCCAGTTGGACGACTTTTGTTTGAGTCTCCGGATCGGAGCTGAGTAGGAGAGCCTCCCATTGTTCAAGTGACTTTATTTTTTGTCCCTCCAGGGGGGGCAAAAGGGCATTTCCAGAGAATATGGTTGAGATCCGCTTTGGCCTTACATTGCTTACACTCGTTTGAATATTGTCCCGGATAATAACGACTACACATAACCGGGTTCGGAAATGTATAAGTTTGGAGACGGCGCCAAGAGGTGGCCTGACTCTTTGTCAATGATTTATCAGCAGCGGGGTACTTTGTTCGATTGAGCCTATAATGTTGTGTGATTTCTCTGTAACCTACAAGACGATCCCTGTCTGCGAAGCCCTCGGTATGGCCACTGGCTCGGAAAGCAAGACCTCGAGCCAGTTCGTGAGCTGCTTCATTTCCAGCCAGGGATGCGTGTGCAGGTGTCCAGACTATGCGAATTTTGCGGTCGTCCCTTGCAGTCCGCAGGATTCCGTTCGTGAGAGGGGAGACCCTCCCCTTGGCAAAGTTCATCACTGCTACCTTTGAGTCACTGACTATCGTTGACGCATCCGTGCCCACTATTGCAAGTGCGATGGCGGCTTCTTCTGCAATTTCGGGACTGTCCGTCGTGATCGAAGCGCCGGCTCGGAGATATGTCTCGGCGCTAGCTACCGCTATCACCATTCTCCCCCTCCCGCAATTAGCTGCGTCCACGTAGGCCACGTCTTCTATCGGATAGTTTTTGAAACATTTGCCGAGGGCTTCAGCCCGTTTCTCTCTGCGATCCTTGTGGTGGACGGGATGCATGTTTTTCGGTAGTGGTGGGATCATCAGCCTATCGCGCACGCTCTTAAGCATGTCCACTTTCGGACCTCGCTGACTCTCGTAATTTATTCCTAGTTTCGCGACGATTTGCCTGCCTGTAACGCTTCCCGACAGCCTTTCGTACTGCGAGACTGTCACGCCTTCCACAATTTCATCCAATGTGTTGTGAAGACCTAGTTCTAAAAGTTTTGCGGTGGGGGTCCGAATTGGTAAACCCAGCGCCTGCTTGACACTTCTGCGAATGATCCCTTCCAGCTTGGACTTCTCCGCTGCCTTGAGATTAAGGAAAGGAGCTACGTAAGCAATCTTACTTATTACAAAGGCTTGAACTAATCTGATTAGATTCGTTTCTTTCATGCCATAGCGCCTATTTGCGATTCTGCGGATGAGCCGCATAGTCTGTTGCGCGCATATCTCCAACTTCTTTATTGCTTCTCCATTGAAACCGTTGTTTTGAATGTACAGCCCTAAGACTCTAATCCTGTCCACCGTCGGGATATCGAGTCCCTGAGTCTTAAGAGATATCCGCGGGGGATCCGACCGTGATTTCCTCTTTGGTTGGTAAAAAAGCATTTCCGATTTTTGCGGGGAGCACCTAAGCCCCCTATCATTTACATACTTTTCAACTTCTCCTATGGCCATTTGGAGAGTCTCCTCTATTTGACCGTCAGTTCCTTTGCCAATCCACATAGTAATGTCATCCGCATACATGCAATGACTGAGACCTTCAATCGCTGCTAGTTTGCTAGGAAGCCCGATCATGGCCACGTTGAAAAGAAGTGGGGACAGTACAGATCCCTGCGGGGTCCCCTTGCTACCTAGCTCTATGTAGTCTGATTTACTTTCCCCGAAGTTAATTTGGGCCACTAAGGAAATTTTTAACATAGTTGTAGGTTTTCGGGCCTACTCCCAGGAGGCTGAGATTATCCAGGATCGCCTTGTGCGTGACGTTATCGAAAGCCTTCGCCAGGTCAAGACTCAGAATGACCTTCGCGTCCCGCGTTTGTGAGTCCAGAATTTCATGTTTTAGTTGCAGCATCACGTCCTGCGTTGAGAGATGAGACCTGAATCCCACCATGGAGATAGGATAAAGATGGTGGTCTTCCATGTAGTTGTTGAGACGTGTCTGCACTACATGCTCCATCAATTTCCCTGCACAGGAGGTTAGGGATATAGGCCTTAGATTCTCGATCGACAAAGGTTTCCCCGGTTTAGGAATAAGTACCACCTTAGCCGACTTCCACTGCTTAGGAATCTCACCCGCCTCCCAACATTTCTGCATGTAGGCAGTGAGTGCTGTTATAGAGTTGTCGTCGAGATTTCTGAGCAATTTGTTGCTTACCCCATCCGGTCCGGGCGCTGAATTAGTATTTAATCTAGCAAGCTCTGCTCGCACTTCGGATTCAGTAATGGGTTCGTCCAAGCGATCGTTGGGTATCCCACAGTAACCATGCAGAGGTACCTTCTCGGTGTCCCCTATGTACTTAGATCGAATCTCATCGAGCAGCTCTTGCTCTGTACCCTCATGTTTATGCTGGATCTTTTGGAGGTTTTGCCTCTGGGCCGTTTTACATCCGTCAGGGTCTAGGAGGTATCTGAGTAAACTCCATGTGCGAGCCAGACTTATATTCTCGTCCATTTTGTCGCATAGCGATTCCCAGTTTTGCCTAGAAAGTTTGAGCGCATATTCCTCTATCTCTTTGTTGTGCCTTGCTATCCTTCTGCGAAGGTTACGATTCCACTTTTGACTTTTAAGTCGCTTTTCCATACTGGTTTTGGCTTGCCACATATGGAGGAGGCGGGTGTCCATTGTTTCTAGGCCTGAGTCTTCCGCCACAGTCTGGGTCGCTTTACGAGCGTCCAATTGGAGCTGCCTTATCCACTCCTCAATGTCATCAATTTCTGTGGTGTTAGCGCTCTGTTCCCGGATTTTTCGGAAGGCGTCCCACTCAACAAGTGAGTGACGTCGGCTTGGGCGTTTATAGGGCCCAGCAGTAATTACCGTTTCCAAAATAAAGTGATCACTGCCTAAATTTTCTTGAGTGTTAACCCAGTTTGCGCTGCCGACGTTCTTAACGAGGGTGAGGTCCGGAGATGTGTCCGTACTGACGCTATTTCCCGTTCTAGTGGGAGACTGAGGGTCCGTAAGTAGGGTGAAGGCTCCTTGTTGCATATCGAGCCAGAGCTCTCTACCCTTGACACATTCTCTCTGGTACCCCCAAGCAGCGTGATGGGCGTTGAAGTCCCCCATTACCACCACCGCTTGTTTGTTAGCAATGCGTAGAGTTTTTTGAAGAAGCGACCCGAAGCGAGTCTTTCTTTGTTTTGGACTGCTGTATATATTCAGCACAAATAGGCTGGTCTTAATTTTATTATTCGGAATGAGTTCTAGAAGAACGTGCTCTACGTGACTGATCCCCGTGTCATGCGCAATAGCCGTTATGTTTCTTTTGACGAGGGTGGTAACTCCCGCCTTCTCGCCAGAGGTATTAAAAGATTGATAGCCTGATAATTTTGCAATCCCCCCAGTTTCCTGAAGAGCGATCACGTCCGGGCAGTCTTTACCAATGAGGAGTTGTTGAAGAACTGCTCGCTTCCGGCGGTATCCCCGACAGTTCCACTGCCAGAGCGTATATCTATTGTCCTTATGTTGCCTGGCCATTTTGAAGTTGTTGAAGGGTTATCGTAATAGCGTCTGTCTTATTCTCTACGGCCTGCCGCCATGCATTCATAGCTAACAGCTCGTTTCCTAGCCTTTTGGTTTCTGTAGTGATTTCCTGAACAACGTTAAAAATGGACTGAATTTGTGCCTGAATTTTGTTATCTGTGGCCTGAACCTGGGCATCAATTTTGTCCTCTAGCCTCCTGCATACCTCTGCGAGCGTGAGCTCGGGCTGCGTGTTGTCACACGTCCTCTTTTTTGTAGGCGGGGGAAGCGATGGTGGCGCCACCGAGGCATCACTGACACCGGCCGCCGCCTCCACCAGTGCAGGCGTTATCTTTGGTTGTTGAGTAAGCCGGGATTGGCCCATCTTCCGGAGTTCTGAATTTTCCTTCTCTAGCTGTTCTGTTTTTTTAGTAAGTTTCCTTACGGTGTCAGTAAGGGTCTCAACCATCTTTCTCAATTGGAGGAGCTCATCTGCCCCCTTATCCGAATTATTTTGGGAGGATCGACCTACCCAGCTCACCTCTTTATGGTCGGCTGCCGTCTTGTTCTTGGCTGAAGACACCGACGGTGATCGCCCTCGGGAGCTCAAGCGGCCCCTGGACTGGGACCCTGTCCTGGAACCAGAGTGGGGCTTGGATCTTGAACGGCCCCTGGAGCCGGAACGGTCCCTAGAGCTGGAATGGCCCCGTGACCCGAGACGAGGGAAGGAAACCGAGCGGCCGCGATAGCCCTCTTCCTCCTTGGTCCTAGGTCGGCTCCTCCGGTTTGATGTATTGTCTGATGAATTTGCCGTCTTGTCGTGGGTCTTCTTCTCCCACTGGCGCTTTTTGAGTATGTAAGGAATCCTATACATCTCACGGCACTTTTTGTGTCCCAGTTCATGTCCCTTGCCACAAAGAGCACACTTAAGTTCACACGAGTGGTCTTGCGTTGGGTTGTCCATGCCACATCCTCGACATTTGACCACGCCTGCGTTCGGGCAGACATCGGCGCGATGTCCGAGCTGGCCACACTTGAAACACACTTCGTATTTTTTCTTATATAATAGGCACCGAAAGGGGGTGCTCGCGTAGTAGATCCAATATGGCACCTTTTCATCTGCGAAGAGCAGCAGAATAGAGCTCGAGTCTTTTCCTAATCTTCTAACCCCGACAATCTCAGGGTTGTACTTGTTGATCAGGTTCTCACGCACCCGTTCAATCGTGTGAGTCAGCGGAACTCCGTGAAGAACTCCTTTGCCGTGTCCATCCGGCGTCACAAGATACGCAAACGTTGCAAGTTTTTCCGTCCCTAAAGTGAGATGCCCAATATTCATATACTTCCGCACTCGTTCAGAGCTGTCGGTGCCTACCAGAATGGTGTTTTGCTTCTGATTCAGAAGGACGATATCATCTCTTGCGTCAGCCGCCGCAATACCTGCCGCCGACTTCACGATGTCAGAGACCGTCTCAGTTTTGCATGCTGAGAGCGGTCGAAGTCCGCCTTGCGGTCTAATGACGACTTTATGTAGTCCGGGTGGAAGACGAACGTG
Source organism: Amblyomma mixtum (assembly GCF_055824585.1). Lineage (NCBI taxonomy): Eukaryota > Metazoa > Arthropoda > Arachnida > Ixodida > Ixodidae > Amblyomma > Amblyomma mixtum. The sequence goes on along the minus strand of NC_143015.1, from coordinate 11,597,498 downwards.
CTGCGTTTCCACCGAACGCATTGCCATCATCCTGCCCTCCGTCTTAGCTGAGTTGGCAGCCCCTCGCTGACCATCTTGTTGTCTTCCTTCGTTCGGAACGCCATCCTGGCGTCCCCCTGCCTCATGGCTGTCGCTCTTACGAGCGCTGCGTTTTGACTTATCAATCGTAAACCATCCGGCTTGGATGGAAAAGTCCTCCGGCGATAGCGTCTCACCTTCAACCGTAACTTCCATGTCGGCCTCCGAGTGCAGTCCTGGGCCACAAGAGGCCGGTGACTTGTTTCGCCGGCACCCTACGGGCGTCGGCGGCCAGAGTCGACGTTAGGCTTAGCTTGGTCGTCAAGCTGGCGAACTGAAGATCGTGATGTGAGCACAAAAAGTCAGTTCACTTGCCGTGGATTTGTTATCCCGGTAGTCCTGCAGACTTCCGGCGTCGGTCCCCGCAAAAGTTTCTGAAGACGCAGACTTAAATCCGCAGAAAGCATCGAAAAACCGCGGAGGCGATGTGAGACGCGTCCGCTTGCCTCAGCCGCTCGTACATTCAGAGTCGGTCGTCGCGGAGTAAAAGATTCACTGAACCAAGTTGTTCACGCAGCGGAGAGACGTTGAAGAAATACGGTCCACACATCCGAACGCATGGAGATAGTTAAGTGACTGGAAAAGAGGTTGCAATACACAAAAATATCTTACAAATTTCATGAGAAATAACAAAATTACGGAGGGTACTTAAGACTGCTTACGTTCTTTTTTTTTCATTTATATATTCCTTCCTTTCTAATGACACACCGAAGCATTAGCATACAGCCTTAAGGCTTTCTGTATCTTTCTGTATTCTATATTGATGTGTTATACTTGGGTCTGTGTATGATGTATAACCATATGTACACTTGTGCTGCCTGTGCTGTCAGGGGGGCATAGCCTAGTCAGGCCCCATCCTGGCCTTTTGCTATTGCCTCCTGAGCCAATTGTACTAAATTATCCCAAATAAAAAAGAAAGAAAGAAAAGGCAACGTAGGTTCACCTTTATTCGCTAATAAGCAACGCGGTTTTGTCGCCTATGGGTTGCGTGCTCGCTTCGCACTCTGAAGGTCATTGGTTCAATTCCTCGCGCGTTCGGAAGAAATTTTTTCATTTGCTGGTGACGTCATTGGCGGTTTTCTGGACAACTTTTCCTGGACGCTGGTCCAGGAAACTGTTCACCGGGCACTGCCGTCGACCTGACCACAATAAAGTGGCCGTCCCGAAGTTTGCTGCGCGTCTCCATGTTGGTCCGCTCGCTAAGCGACGGTGATCTTGATCCGGGAGTCGAACGGTAGCGCCTTCTTCAGAGCGCCAGAACGGTGTTTCTACGACCATGTCTGACTGCCAACGCTAATCGCTCTTTCATTACGCGCCTTGTTTATTCGTTACTTAGCGCCGAGGCGGGGCGCGCACACACACTGACTTCACCGCGTAAACGCTCTCTCGCTCTACGCGCGTCGCGATTGGTCAGGAGAGCGATAGATTTCGAGAACGCGTCACTCCCTTTTGTTCCCGCCGGGCGCTACCGTTCCGATAGTTGCGGAGAAGCTATCGCAGTAGCCCAGACAAAGTTACGCGCTCGCATCGGTAATCCTAATAATTCTATTGCTTGCTCCAACACTTTCAGTGGGTCGCAGGGGTTCGCTTTCATTCACGCCATGCCGGCTCCTTTAATGTGCGTTGATTTCACTGAGGAAACATTTAAGGCGGTTTCTGCGGAGCCGGCGTTTCCGCTGGCGGCACGAAGGGTGACTGCGACAGGAAATCTGAGGGGTCGGCTCCGATTCACTAAAGCCCCTAAGCTTGTGACCAGAGCACTCGACGAGCAATGCCACCTGTCTCTTCGACTGGATCTGGTCTTCTGGTAAGCTGCGCAGCGAGGAGGGTCATTGCGGCCATTCCCGTAATCAGGTTTTCCGCACCTGCCGGAAAGCTACAACTAAACAGTTTATAGCTATCCTAGCATCTTAACTCCAGTGATCTTGGAGTGAACTTGGTTGGAAGAACACTAAACCATGATAACAGGTACATTTGTCGTGATTTAACGTGTGCTCTTGCCTGTAACCTTTGTAACCGTGTTATGACTGTGCATGTAACCATAGGTCTTGTCTATATATTTTTGTGCTTTTAATAAACTTTGTCAGTTGTTAGTGAGCACTTGTGTTGTTGTCACTCTGTCTCTGTCCCTGTCCCTGTGGTGCCACACCAGTATGAATTTGTACTTTTTAGGATTTCGAAAACGCAGTTAACCTCGGCGCTGTGTGCCAACAAATTTTGTCTGTTTCGCGCCAACATACATGCTCTTTTGAAAAGCTTGTCGGTAAAGCAACCCCTTCAGTGTGCTGAAATTATCGCGCACTGAAAGTAATAAACATGGAAATTCAAAAAGAAGAAAAGAGGAAGACCGAATATAGTGTTTGATGCACCAAAAACAATAACTCGAAGGCATGTAAACCAAGCTGAAAAAAAAAAACTGACAGCATATATCTCTCCGTCGAGAGCAGATGTAACCATGAAGTGCACTGCACAAAAAAAAAACGTAGCCCATTCCAGGGCGGTTCACAGATGCCGGTGGTCGCACTCGACTATAGAAGAGCCTTCGTCATGAGTCACTTTTCTTAGCTGGACAGCGCGCTTGGTTCCTCGATGCTTTTGGAGTGCAGCGACCCACGTGCCGGCACCCGCCACATGCACTCAACTGCAGTAAATGCGGCCGCGTTTGTGCAGCAGACTGCAATGTGTAATGCGTGTTTTGCGCCACCTCCTCTTCTTTGGTATATTTCGGGTGCTGGTCACACGGATCGCTACAGGTGCAGTTGAGGGACAAATCTTTCCATATAGAGGGCGTCGCTTTCAAGGTCCCTTGCTGCGTTTGTAAGTTCCCTTTCGCTATTTCAAGCGCCATAGCGTTCTCACGCTCTTCAGCCGCCTTCGCAAAGAGTGGCGGCGCGGAACGAACGGATGAAAGGTGAGAAAGGTGGTTTTATCCAACGTATGTACAGCAGTAGAGGCGGTTATTTAACACTCTCACCCACTGTGGGTATCTACAACAGCAACAACAGCAACAGCAGCAACAACAGCAACAGCAGCAACAGCAATAACAGCAACAACAGCAACAGCAGCAACAACAGCAACAGCAGCAACAACAACAGCAGCAACAGCAGCAACAGCAGCAACAGCAACAGCAGCAACAGCAGCAACAACAGCAACAGCAGCAACAGCAGCAACAGCAGCAACAGCAACAACAGCAACAGCAGCAACAGCAGCAACAGCAGCAACAGCAGCAGCAACAGCAGCAACAGCAACAACAGCAACAGCAGCAACAGCAGCAACAGCAGCAGCAACAGCAGCAACAGCAACAGCACCAACAGCAACAACAACAACAACAACAACAACCACAACAACAACGGCACGTCAGCGTTGGAGGCTGCGGCCATGGTGGCTGCCCGAAGACAGGGAGAAATGACGCTCATCCCTTTGCTCCGTCGCTGGTTCACACTCCGCTCGCTGAGCAGATGCCTCTTCTCCTGCTGACGGATTTTGTCTCTCTTGTTGGTCTTGATGCGGGGCGAATGGGAACAGCGCGAGAACACAAATTTTCTTTTTAACACATATGAAGAAACACAAAAAACGAGCGATGATACCTGATGGATGCTCTACGGACGGAAAGTTTCGGAATATTTCGAACAAGTCCGGTTTCACATCCGGCGACATGTTCACTCTCGTGTTCATCTTCAGGTTCACGGCGGTTCTGAACGATGCTCACCTTAATTTGGCGACAGTGGGAGGTAAAAACATTGTATTCTTAAGAAAAATAAAACTTTCATGCTGCCGATTAGCTTATCGACTTAATGACAATGTATCCCACTATTCTCATTCTTTCCTAGCTTGGGGCTGAAGCAGCGAAAAAAACTGCCACTGCAGACTGATGACGCTGGTGTTTCACGGTAGGCGCAGGTGCATAACACGTGCGGCTTTGGGCGTTTAGTCATGAAAAAAGCCTGCGGGATGCGGGTTACAGGAAAATCAATTATTTCTGCGGAGCTAGGTAAACAATGAAAAACCAAGAAACACGAGCAGACTTCCGTGCAACACTTGCTGGGACATATACCAGCTGACTGACTAATGGGGCAATGGATAATTTTTTTTCACACATTCGCATTTCCCAAGTTTTAGTGTATGTCTGTACGCGAGTGGGCCCGACCGATTTGTGCTTGGAGCCGTGGTGCAGCGAGGCACCTTCTTCGTGCATTCTGCAGATGCCCACACGCGCTTTGTCCACTGATCAGATATCGTACTCAACGTTGAGTAATCGTTGCATTCCCCATTTATATTATTTCCATTACACTCTGTAACAACTTCATGACAGCAGATGGAAGCAACTGCATATTTATCAATGCAGCACACGTTGTATCGGAGTCTGTTCGGCTGTCCGAGTGCTCTCAGTTTCTCAAGTGATTACATAGGCATTACAAATATTGAAATCATGGTGTTCTTCGAGAATATTTTCTTTTTCATCTTTGCGAGGAGTATAACAACTCTCGGAAATTTTGTCCGTAGCTTTAGTTATTCACAGGGTCTGTTATTAGTTCATTACCGCAAAGGAAGGCTGAGAACTAAAAAAGGCTCGAACAAGGTGAGCTGCGCATTTCTTTGCTTAAATTTTTTTATGACAGACTGAAGCGTAAAAAGCGCGGTGCACATTTCTCTCAATACTGTTGTTCCAACTACTCTGTAGAGTTAATTTTGATCTTTTTCTTTGCTTGAACAACGAAAATCTATGTTAATCGACTGCACGCGCCATGTTTAAATAAACTGACCTCTGGCACTCGTGCCCAACCCAACGCAAAAGACGTAGAAGAAGCGACTGTTATAGCAGCTGACCTCACAGCTTCAAGCAGCTGCCATGAAAACAGGCACCACGAAGTGGCAAGGCAAGCCCAAGTCCCGCAGTGAGCATCGAATCGGGACCAGCTACAATGCCGAGGCATGGAATATCGCGGGTTCTTCCAGCGACGAACTTAAGCGGCGACCTCCTTCTTGGAGAAACCGGTGCGATGACTTTGAAGACTCCTATTTCGGCGGTGTGTTAGAGACACAGCATGTGTGCGATTTATGTCAAGACTATGACGACAGTATCTACCATCCTGCGCGAAAGCGAAACTCTTCTCAGCCTCGCGATCTTGGAGGTAAGCAGGGCAAGCAGAAATCGGACCTGAGAAGCGGCAGCAGAGTGCTCAAAAGGGTCGCCTCTGGCTGGACCGAGCTGTTTTCTACCATCTCGGAAGACCCCACGATGGAGGCGGTTGAGAGGGACGCGCACCCCTGTATGTCGCGTCAAAACATTTTTGAGACGTCCACGCTCACGCATGCGCCAAGCTGCGTGGCTGATGGCTCTCCGTCGACCGCGATGCAAGCGCCTGCCACTGCCATGGTTCGTGCGCCGAAAGAGGGACTCGAACTTCGGCCTCCAGAGGATATGCCGGAGGACGTCCCCATCCCCGATACCCTCTTCACTGTCGGAGCAAGGAATGGAAAACGGCCTGAATGCCTGCTGTGCCGTCAGCATATGTAAGGAAGAGGAAATTCGCCCATCCGACCACTTTGACGAAAGCGAAACAGCTCCAGCGTCCAGTAACATCCTTGGGACGTCGTCACGATTGCTCTTCGCTAAGACGTTTTCGACGCTGTGGACTGGCCTTGGTAAAAAGGCAGCCAAAAGTATGTTGGAAAAGTTATCTACCCTTCGCCAAAGGTTGGTGTATGGTCCCGCCGCCAAATTTCCGCAGGCGATGCCGTTCGGCAGGAAAGAGCTTGTGGCCTATGTCAATCTGTCCGAGGAAAAGGTGGGCCAGGGACCCCTTCGAAATCCAGTTGCGTTCAGGAAGCTTGTCCAGCTGGAAACGGTGGTGTACTCAAATCGCAACTGCGTTCTGGTGCTCGGCGTTGCGATGCTGGTCGCAGTGTTCATCGTGGTCAGCTTACTATCCTCACGTGCCAGCTCTCGCTCGGGCCTGTTGTCCGACCAGTCTTCCAACAAAGCCATAAATGATGAGCTTGATGTGAACACAACGGGTATCAGCGTGAAACCGCTTTCTTTTTTGTCGGTGACCGACGGGGCGACTACAACGGGCAGACTGCACCTATCCACCACAGCATCCTCAACAGAACGTGTGAAACAGTTGTCTTCTTTGAAGGGAGGACACGAGAACAACAGGAGATTGATCAAGAACGCAAGTGCAAATGCTAGGAAGGTACCTTTGACAGAGGTAATGAACATGTCGTCGAACACGCGTCACACTGTTAGTACAGAACCTACTGAGCCTGAAAATGTTTCGGACCCCTCTACCTTGGTCGTGAACCAGTCTGCACGGTTTGATACAAAGGAAACAGTGGTTTCGGTTCCCCATAGCTTGGACCTGAACCAATCTCCGCTGTTTGCTAGTAATGAAACGGTGGCACACGGAACAGTGACCACCAACGATGATGATGACTTTTGAACGAAGGATACTTCTTTTGGTGCATTGCACTTAATTACGTGTATACTTGTTGCCTCTATTTCGCGATTTGTATGTGTAAGAAAGAGAAACAACGCAATTTACAGGACCGTGGTTCGCCCCCCTTGTACATGAAGACATCCTTGATGAATAGGTCGTGTGCGCGATAAATTTCTGCTTTAAACTTGACGATCAGTGGAATTTTCTTCGGGAAACTTTGTTGAAAGAGAATACCAAATGTACTCTGCGCTGTCGCTAACTTATTCAATTTGAATTAAAATTTAATGTTGCCACTTTGTATGACGGTTGAATTTAAGCCTTGTAAGATAGCTAAGGGATTACTACATTCCAGAGTTCAAAAGCAATGTTTAAGCACTGCAAACCTCGAAGGCTGACGCGAATATGCACCATTGTTTCTCTCGTCGGGGACATGTGCCTGGCTCACCCTAGCCTATAACAGTAACCAACACTATGCTGAAGCCTCGTATTATCGAGAGAGGTTTTAACCGCCGAATCAACGCATTGCTGCAAACGCTGCTTCTGCGGTCGCTGCTTCTGCAGTGATCGTTTTGTGAAGAGACCACTCGGTAGCAGGAGCATGGCGCTAAATTTGCGCAACACTTGTTGTTGGGCTAGTTGGTAATACATACTTCTGAAGGAACCAGCGCACAAAACCCCAGCAAACCACAAACCTCCCATAGATGTCCAGATTAAGTCTGAACGTCTATGTACCAAACCAAAATCTCTCAGACGTCTTATCTACCAACCTTTTTTCGTGGAAAAGCTGCAAACGTACCCACGACATCATATCTGCCTTAACCTAGACTTCTCGTAGATATTACTTGTCACGTCCTGGGTATGTAAGCGAGATATATAATTTAAGAATTCCATATTTTTCAATCGTTCGATATTTCGTGTTGCCTTACTGCATTTAAAGTTTGAAATCGCTGTTGACTACAAATTGGAGGCATGACCAGCGCTGCCTGTGTTTTTGCGTTTTTTCGTGCTCGTTTCACGGCAACATTATCCTGCCTAGAAAGATGAAAAATACGGCAAGTAGTAAAGACAAATCTGAATGCACACGCATCAGGTTTCTGACTCAACTGTACGCAGTTGGTTTGAAATGCCAGTCACTTTGGTCAAGATTCGCATTGTTATTTCATTACTATTCTTACATTCAATGTATACCTTGTGCTACAGCCTGCAAGCTATCTCAACCACACTGAAAAGTGAGGACACACTAAAAAACTTTTTGTTATTTAGCAGCCAGGACTATATAATAACCATTTTTTCTGATTAAGCATGTTTTATTCAACTTATCCAACTATTTAAAATACAAGAATTGGTTCAGTGCAATTTTTGGGAGTTATTTTTTTTTTTCAAAAATGTCTTAAATCTGCTAATCGCGCTAGCAATGATAACTATTGGAATGTTGAGCTGAGGAAAGCTTAGGCATTTGTGTTGCTGAATGTGTGACCTCATATTTCTTGAGAATAAACTTCTTGAGTCCCGCTTTTTATCATCATGTCAACACTGTAATCATGTCCAGTGCAGGCCAAAAATTTCTCCAGTTAACCCTGTGCCAGCGGCGGCCCCCTTATCCCAGCAAACTTCCGAACCTCATCTGCCCACCTGCCCTGATCCTCTCTGCTGTGCTTGCATTCTCTCTGAATCCAGCCCGTTACCCTAACGATAGTTGGTCATCTTGCCTTCATCATGTGCCTTCATGCTACATGCGCTGCCCATATGCCTGTTCTATGCTGCCATGGAGGTAAAAAAAGTTTTTCTTCCTCCATGTATGCTGCGGACAGGCGGCGGCGGGGAAAGTGCGGTGAATTGTCTAAGCCGCCATCGCGTTGTAGTTCGTATCGTATTTTATCAATAATAGCGCAAACTGCGCATGGCGATTGCAGCTGTGAAAAAGTAATATGCTACAATTTAAAAATAATTAACTTATTTTTCATGCCACACCAAGCCTGCTACTAAGTACAAAAAAGAGACGATACAAAATATGTGACAGTTTCGCACATCCGCACGAGGCTTGGTTCAGCCATGGTGGCAGTGGTAGAGCGCAGGGCGTGTGCGATTTCAATCGTGTTCCGTGGGAACATTGTGTTTGAAGAACCTCGACACAGAATTAATTATTCTCTTATTATTGCTGGCGAGATTGTTCAACCGTTCTTTCCTTGATGGAGCTGAAGGAAGACAGTTTGCTTGCTTTTACTACTCGGCGAAGTGGACCCGTCAGTACGAATTAGGACTACAAGTCGTTTTCACCGGCTGGGATCGTGACCTTTCTTGGTGCGTACTCAGTCTCAGTTTACTCATTGAAGTGTATTTTATGCTATTTTTGCGTTCGTAATGAAAAAATTCTAACGCATTTATCGGCACGTTATATTTTTACGCTCACTCGTTTGGCTGTTTTCGCCAAACTCGCTGTGTATTGAAACAAAGGCTGGTGATGTATGCAACTGGCCTCTACTACCGAAATGTGGGCCTGCGTTCGGATGGTGGGCCGAAGTGCGTGTGCAAGCACACTCCGCTCAGCACGACTGCCTTTTAGTGCTGCAAGGGCAACCTTTCACGCTTCATAGACTTGCGTCGGTAAAAGTGGCGTAAATTACTGGGTTTGTTTGTTGTGGTTGCTGTGCCATTCTCTTGTCACCTGTAAAAGTGAACAATTATGCTTTCTTTTGCAGCAACCCTGGCCTATTGGGCTCGGCAGAAGAGTATTGATGCCACCGCAGCTGTTAACCTGACGATTATGCTCAACGAGAAGATTCAGTGAAAGCGCCGAGCGCAATAAAATACTAACGCACTAGGAAGTCATCTGCAGTGTTTTGGGCTCCCATGATGGCCATGTACTCGCTTACTCAACTGTATTTGAGCTAGCTGGAGTGCTTGGACGTCCCGACGACTCCATAGGGAAGTCTGTGGCTGGGATGCAGTAGGTCTCCGTTCCATCTGGAATTGTAACAGGTGTCAGCTGCATCTCGTATTGCAGCTGGTTCCAGTCTGGAAATGTGTCTCTTAAAACAGTAGGACTGGAACCAGTTAGAAATTTTCACCTGGATATTGATCTATGTATAGTCATATTCTCTTTATATAGACGTCTAGGCTACGTAGACTGGGCGTACTTACATGTTCACAAATATCTGATAAATGTAGAGCGTGATGTCTGCAGTACGTACCTACAACGTGAACTGGACCCCAATTTTCATGTTGTAGGTACGTAGATTTTTCGTAAACGGTACTAATATGGATGTCTAATGGAGGTGTCTAATGTCCAGCGTAAATATCTTGCTGATGTCTATGGTACGTTTTATGGTTTACTGGGACACAACAGACAAGAAAAAGGCGGAACACGACGGACAGGAGCGCTGAACTTACAACCTTATTTCGGAAGTACAGATGCAACGTATATATATATATATAGCCATGTCAGGGGGGCGTGCCACACAAGGAAAGAAAGAACAAGTGGAATCTACAAGGTCATGAAGAGACAAGCGACACAAGCAAACCAAAGATCTTAACTAATATAACAAGTGAAGGTGAGAAGTTTCAATGGAGGCAAGAAAAAAAAACGGAAAAAAAACAAGGAAAAACGCCAGACCTCGTGAAGATGAAAATCCCAAGGGGCCAGAAGCCGGCACTTCCGGCGTAACTATAGACCTCCTCCATGTTTACAAACAAGCGAGGTGGCGCTGCAGTCGCTAGCAGGCTCGCGGTAGGCAAGAGGCCAGGGAGTGGCGTCGAGTTGAGGTGGCGCGGCGCCGGTTTTCAAGGCTTGTAGGCGCGTTTTGAGTTTCTAAAAATCATAGCAATGGTTGATGCTTTCAACTTAGTATTCCTCGAAGTACACAGACTCGCATTGGCCATGTACGGCGTATTTCGCCACAGTGTATTGTACCTAGACATTGAATAAAATGATAAGTTTTTGACACTCTGCACTATCCAGAATGATTTTACCTCAGTACAGTAGTGAGGTAAGCAGTGGCGTTTTTTCGGCAGAGCCGACGTGCGCTCACCTTCTTTTGACACACGTGTCGCGCAGTATGAAAAGTGGGGACAGCGTCGATCGTGTCCCGATTTCATATGTCTCGCGTAACCGCTGTTTTTAGCCGTCAGATCAGGCACCAGCCAGGCCGACTTCTCCCCTTCTTGAACTGGTCGATTTAGTGAAAAGTTTGAATTCCTGAAATTATATGCTTTCCTAGTCCTGGGTCTTTGGTTTTGTGACGAAAAAATATAGCAAAATATTCAGTAGAAATTCATAAATTAGGGTTTTTAGATCTCTGGTCGTCAAAAATTGTGAGGTAATGCGGTTTCTGATGGTCCTTGCACGTCGCGAATTCTGCGGGCTTCCGACCACGGAGTACCACAATGGTAGCATCACTACGAAGAGGGATCAGAGGTTTCGTTGATTTCAGTGCCGCATTTCTTTGACCAAAGCGAAAGCGAAGAGGCCATAACAAGGGAGTGAACTTGAAGGGTTGTTTTTTGATCTACCACATTTTCAGTGATTGGCATCGCTCCCCCCTTCGTAAATTTGTAAATAATGGAAATAGAATGATTTTATTTGTCGCGTCCCTCCTTCCCTCTCTCCAAGAGTACACAGTCTATTCGGACTCACAAGCCGCTATACACCACATAGAGGAACGCACCCTGACCCCTTCTCTCCAACAGGAGGTCGAACGAGCGGTCTCCGCACTGCAGCCTTCCATCGTTTTCCTCCGCTGGGTCCCTGGGCATTCAGGGATTGACGGCAATGAGCTGGCCCATCAGCTCGCCCGCGACACACTTTTCCGGGCACCGTTGATTCCCTGGCCCAAGCCCTCGGAGGACGGTGGGAGACTCACCCTTCGCCGCACCATAAAAGAGGTCTACCTTGAGCTCCGCCTCGACAAACGCCTTTACCCTCCCCCTCATCCATCACTCACGGTGCCGGAGTCTCGCCTTCTTCGGCACATTTAGATGAATGCAGTTATCACCCCGTCCCGCCTTTTCCTCTATCGCTATCGATCGGACCCTTCCTGTCCCAACTGCCCCTGTATCTATGCGGACCTGGCCCATTGCCTCTTCTATTGCCCGGCTGCTCAGCAGTCGGGTTCCTTCCCCCCACCCTCTCTATCCATCACCACCTGGCTCGACTGGCTTGGCGCTGAAGGGGAAGAAGAACAGCGGCTTCTGGTCGCCCAGGCGGTCGAAATGCTCGGCCTGTAAATTATGATCGATTAAAAGTCTTTTACTACTACTACTATTTGTCGCGAACGGTTCCAGATACGTAGAGAAGTGCAATAAATGTCCCGATTTTTTTCCTACAGGAGCAGTAGTATGTTAGTTATTTTTATAACAAAAGTTTTCATGGGACTATGCAAGCATAAGTACTGATAATCTAATAAAAAAGAAGTAATACCGCCATCATAGAGAACAGGGCTTTGGGCATGCTGGCATAAAAATTTTCCGCACTTTATACTTAATTATTCAAGACCCGGGGTGACTTGACGAGGGTGTTAATTGTAATTAACGAAGAACTGCACCAGGTATAGCTGAAAATAAAACGCATTACTAAAATTGTCAGAGCAATTTCATATTTGCACCAAATTTGGATATATATATCATGCATCAATAAAGAAAAAAACTTTTCATTGCCTCATCCCCTGTAAATCTCGCTACGTGCTCTTTTAGTAGCCCGCCTGCGGTTGCTTCTTTCCAAACAGGCTTCGCGATCATGTAGTACTTCATAAAGCAACTTATGGCACATGCATGATGCAATGAAAAGGATGTGGTTTTTAGCACACTTAAAGTACGCTGTTCGAAGCATGCCAACGTGACCGCGCAAGATTGTCACAACTTACCAGACTGCTTTCTACTAGAATCAAATGATCATGTCGGTCATGTTAAGAAATAGTTTCAAGAATATAATGAATGCCCTAAAACGCGCCATTATATTTTCGTATAACTTCTACACACGTTAAAACATGATGGGCTATCAACGAAATAACGCACTCGTTGATGGTGAATGACCTTGCCGGCGCCCGTGCACACCAGCTCAGGGTGATAAGTACGTGCGCAGCTACATGCTTTTTTTTTCCTTCCGCAGTTTTAAGCGTACCATGCTGCTGTTCATTTGAATGAGCGCAAAAATTTCCCTGCTATGAAGTACGTTGAGTGGCAGCGCCTGTCGACACCCAGACTTCGCGCTTTTACTACCGCGGCCCATTTCCTAATGCGGTATTTATATGCGAGAAACCTATTAAGGCTAATCTAATTTTCCATTTTATGATACTACGCGCATAAACAACGACACAGCTGGTCAGTACATGCTACTTCTGCAGTGCGTAGCCACGATGCAGCCGCCGGTAGCTGCGGCAACTGCGGTAGGCACGGGCAGGCGGAACCTGTTTTGCCTACCACGCGAAAGTCGCTACTGACATCAGCGCCACCGCATCCCCGTGACGTCGCGGGGTGAAGGAGGTCTATAGTTTGGCTTGTCGTGTGAGCACGGCTAACTATAGTTACGGAGAACCATAGTTACATTAACTATGGTTAAGGGCGCCCGTGTAAATACAGTATAAGTTGGTTAAAAGGAATGTGGTTCAAGGAATCTTTAGAAATGCGCTGGTAAAATCGTGTGACCATCAAATTGAGACAAGTTTTTCAGCGCAAACAATTAGATTAGAAAATGCTGGCTACCCCACTAAGCTTTTAGCCTCAGTCGCTGAAGCAATGCTTAAAAAATCAAAACGACCCGATTCGACTGCCACGACTGGCAACGCCAATAGAAAGAAAGTCTCCGTTATGCCCTACTTGCATCGCATTTCGCACAACATGAAGAAAATTGGGAAACGTGTTGGAGTTGAAGTCGTCTTTAGTGCCCCAAAGCGACTTTCCCAGCTTTGCAGAAAGGTCAATGAAACTCGTAAAAAAGAGAGTATATGCAATGTCAGGCATCAGAAGAATTTTGTGCAATGTACCGATTCAGTTGTCTATTCCATCCCTCTGTCCTGTGGAAAGCAGTATATTGGACAGACAGGGCGTTGTTTAAATGAAAGACTAAAAGAACATGATTACAACACAAATGTACAAAAGTGCCGTCACATTGGTATCCACTGTCGGGACTGCAAAGATGTAGAAACAGGATGTGTGCCACACTTTGAAAAAACTCGGGTAATGGCCACAATCAGAAACACGAGGCCCCGTGAAATAGTTGAGGCAATCACAATAGCTGCGTTAAAAGAACAGTGCATTAGCCAGCCTTCAGTGTCGCTATCTGAGAAAGAACTCGCCTATCTGGCAAAAAATTCGAGGCACTAACATTTTAACTTCCCACCTTATGCATCCGTCTTTTTCCCGCCAACTTTATTCCGCTATTTGATACACAAGACTTAACCTTATGTTTCTGTGGGTTTTACCTTTTAGCTGTTAGTTTTTCCGCGGCGTTTTCTTAATTTTAGCTGTTATATTTTGCCGTGTTACTTGTTGGCATTTTATCTTTTTCATTTCCATTGCCCTGTTAACTTTATTGCTTTTATCGCTTTTATTGGTTTTTACCTTTTTGTTTTTATCTGTTTTTATTATCAGTATCAATTTTCATCTTCACGAGGTCTGGCGTTTTTCCTTGTTTTTTTCCCTGTTTTTTTTCTTGCCTCCATTGAAACTTCTCACCTTCACTTGTTATATTAGTTAAGATCTTTGGTTTGCTTGTGTCGCTTGTCTCTTCATGACCTTGTAGATTCCACTTGTTCTTTCTTTCCTTGTGTGGCACGCCCCCCTGACATGGCTATATATATATACGTTGCATCTGTACTTCCGAAATAAAGTTGTAAGTACAGCGCTCCTGTCCGTCATGTTCCGCCTTTTTCTTGTCCGTTGTGTTTTGTGCGCTGGTTCCTTCAGAAGCTAAATTTGCTCTTTTCTTCGAGATTCAATTAACTTATGGCACTTGACCACAGTGCCTAATTTGAACGCATCTTTGGCAGGCTTCAAACTTTTTTTCTGCCCTGGTGCTCGTCACACCTAACCTTAACGTTCTGAACTAAACATAGGTAAAACGGGGTTTAAGCCCTTTCGAGCGTCTGGCACAGGCTACCACTTGACAAAAAGCCGGTGGAGTTTACAAGCATAGGCCAACATCGAAGTAAGCCCTACCAGCTTGTTGTTAATAAGGTCGCCTGCACGAGATACTCGAAATCTGCGTATCGTACCCGGATTCCCGTAGGCAGAAACAGCCCCAGGAAAACAAAACAACCACTCGAATAGCAGATTTTTGTTTTAACGTATTAGCATTAGAAGCTCCAGCGTGAAGAAAAGGCAGTGTCCGGCGCAGTGCTGCGCACGTGCATTTGTCGCCTGCTACTACTTGCTACCTGCTACCTGCCATGGTTGACAATGCACCAGCTGATACCCCCCCAAAGAAAGTCCTACCATCAGAAATTGAAAAAAATGACAGGATTTAATTCACGACGTTTCGGCTGGAAGACTACCCTTTTTAGAGCACCGGACGCGTAATTCGGAGGTTGTGGGTTCGGATCCCACCGGCGGCATGTGGTTGTTTTTTCTTCTGCTTTTCTAATCAATTATCTTTAAGCGACAGTAATATTCTTACTTGATCAACACCACAAAAAAATTAATTAAAAATCCCCTGTGCTCCTTGGTTTCTGTGGCTGTTGGCTTCTCTCATATTTATAACGAGCCCCTCAATCCCCTTCCCTTGTTTGCTTAATTGCTTAGCGAGTGCCTCGGTTCTGGCAGCCTTGATGCCATAGGAAGCATAAGAGGGTTCTCACACAGCTTCCACCCTCGCCGTTCGATGGCGTTCCACGTCACACCGGCGGTAACTCAGGACGTTCCACGTCCGCCGCTTACGAACGTGGGTGGCGCTGATGAACACTCTCAAGGTTGACAGAAGCCAACAGCCACAGAAACCAAGGGGCACAGGTGATTTTTTTTTAAATTAATTTATTTATTTTGTGGTGTTGATCAGCCACAGAAACCAAGGGGCACAGGGGATTTTTTTTAATTAATTTATTTATTTTGTGGTGTTGATCAATTTAGAATATTACTGAATATGTTATCGCTTAAAGATAATTTATTAGAAAAGCAGAAGAAAAAACAACCACATGCCGCCGGTGGGATCCGAACCCACGACCTCCGAATTACGCGTCCGGTGCTCTACCTCTGAGCTACGGCGACGGCTGTCAATTCTTCTGCTTTCGGGGGTATTTATGTTTACAAGTAACCTAACCTTGAGAGTGTTCATCAGCGCCACCCACGTTCATAAGCGGCGGACGTAGAACGTCCTGTGTTACCGCAGGTGTGACGTAGAACGTCATCGAACGGAGAGGGTGGAAGCTGCGTGAGAACCCTCTTATGCTTCCTATAGCGTCAAGGCTGCCAGAACCGAGGCCCTCGCAAAGCAATTAAGCAAACAAGGGAAGGGGTGTGAGGGGCTCGTTATAAATATGAAAGAAGCCAACAGCCACAGAAACCAAGGGGCACAGGGGATTTTTAATCTATTTATTTATTTTGTGGTGTTGATGAATTTAGAATATTACTGAACATGTTATCGCTTAAAGCTAATTGATTAGAAAAGCAGAAGAAAAAACAACCACATGCCGCCGGTGGGATCCGAGCCCACGACCTCCGAATTACGCGTCCGGTGCTCTACCTCTGAGCTACGGCGACGGCTGTCAATTCTTCTGCTTTCCGGGGTATATATGTTTTACAAGTAACCTAACCTTGAGAGGGGAAACCCTCAGGTTGCTGGAGCCAACGTTTCGACAAGGGGACTTGTCTTCGTCTGGGCAAAGCGAGTATGAACTTCCCAGAGACCTCACAGAATTTGCGCGAAGATTGCGAATTAAGGAATTCTTTGCCGAAAAAGCAAACACCCCAATTACTAACCTAGCTCTTTCCTGTAACACGTGGTCAACACGTGCTCACCCTACTGCAGTAACCAGCCTTAATCCCATCCCTCTCAAAGCCGAAAGCACGTGGACGCCGGAAGCGCAGCAGAGTCCCGAATTAGACTTGTACATTAAATCTGTCTCGAAAGAAATTATAGACCAAACAAAGCAAGCTCGAAAACGCAGAAACGTTACCCCAACGGAACAGGCTACTCTGAACCACTTAGCTTCTAGAACCGATATAGTCATTAAACCTGCAGACAAAGGAGGTAGCATAGTTATCCTGCCAGCCGAAAAATACAAAAAAGAAGCTTTTAGGCAACTCAACAACCCTTGTCATTATAGGAAATTAGATTCAGATCCCACTTCAGAGTTCTGCAAATTGATTCTGACCAAACTTATTATCAAGGGAACTAATCACGCAGTCCGACTACCACTTCTTAAATCCGCTAAACAAACAGGCAGGACGCTTTTACCTACTTCCCAAAATCCATAAGGTTTCCGCAGAAGACTTCTTTACCGCAGATATCCCCGGCAGACCTATCGTTTCAAACAATAACACGCCCACAGAGAACTTATCAATTTTCCTGAACAACTATCTTGCAGATATTCCCACCCACCTCCCTTCCTTTGTCGAGGATACACCGCACTTTCTCCGCATAATAGAGTCTCTGAATGACGCTTCCATTATCCCAGCAGATAGCATACTTGTCACACTTGACGTCGCCGCTTTGTACACAAATATTCCCATTAATGAAGGTATCGACGCACTCTTAAAAATTCTAACTCAAAGTCCTCACGCCCACGAAACTGAAGTGTACCTCACGCTACTTGAATTGGTACTAACACTCAACTACTTTGAATTCAATTCTTCTTACTACCTTCAAGTATTTGGAACAAGCATGGGCACTCCCTTCGCACCCACCTAC
Organism: Amblyomma mixtum; assembly: GCF_055824585.1. Classification (NCBI taxonomy): domain Eukaryota; kingdom Metazoa; phylum Arthropoda; class Arachnida; order Ixodida; family Ixodidae; genus Amblyomma; species Amblyomma mixtum. The sequence goes on along the minus strand of NC_143015.1, from coordinate 11,580,143 downwards.
GCGAACATTTTTATGGGGCTACTAGAATCTAAACTTCTAAATTCATTTCTAAAAAAACCACTTATATACCTGCGTTACATAGAGGGCATTTTCATGATATGGGAGCATGGGGCTGAGACCCTGAAGACATTCGTCACACATTTCAATTCATTCCACTCCAGCATTAAATTCACCTTCAACTCCTCGAAAACGCAAGTCAATTTCCTTGACACCACTGTCCATTTAGAAAATAGCAAGCTCAAAACCACACTTTACAGGAAGCCTACTGACCGACAACAATACTTAGATTTCACTAGCCATCATCCAAGACACTGCAAACAAGGTATATTCGTAGGACAGGCAACGAGACTAAGAAGAATATGTAGCGACGACGATGACTACCTGAAACACCTCCACTCGCTAAAAAACACACTAATCACCAGAAACCATCCACAGACAACCCTTAATAATGCGTTCCAACGAGCAACCACTTTGAAACGAGATGTAGTTCTTAAAAAACGAACAAAAGCTAACAGTCAACGACCTCCTGCACTTAACTCAAACGCGCTTCCAAACATAAACAATATCCTGCGGAAATACCACCCCATTTTAACTGGTAACGACCGTCTCAAGAAAATATTTCCCGACGCACCAAGGGTAACATACAGACGCAACACAAACCTGAGGGACATCCTGGTGCATGCTAGGCTCGGTAAGAAACCACCACCGACAGTAACTTCATGCTCTCGACCCAGATGCAAGACATGCAAACATTTACAAAGGGACACTACGGTTAAAAGTACGGCAAGCGATTTCAGTTTCGATATAAAGACCAGTTTTGACTGCACATCGTCCAATATTATCTACATGCTCCAGTGCTCCTACTGCCAGAAACAATATATCGGAGAAACCGGACAAACAATGAGTGCCAGATTAAACGGGCACCGGGCTGACACAACACGGAATGAACAGAAGGCAGTGTCGACCCATTTTAATCAACGCCATCACAAATTCGACGAACTCAAATTGTTCATTCTTCAGTCAGGCTTCAAATCGACTAGGGACAGAAAATACAGAGAAGCATTCCTAATCCACAAATTTAAAACACTGCAACCAACAGGGATCAACATGTCCAGAGGAAACCTGGAATCTCTCAGGTACATTCCAGGGTCAGCATAATTTTAAATTAACAAATGTCTTGCATGTGGTCAGACTATTTCCTAGAACCTCACATAAGTATATTGTCGCTCCTTGCACCCTTCCCACGTCATATCTTCCACCCCATTTCCGGCCTTGTCACCCTCTCCCTTTGTTCACCTTTTTTTTTTCTCCTAATCCCCTGCTACCAGTTCTCGGAAACCATGACACTCCTGTTACCCCCTCCGCCCCCACTTTTTGGCTTTCTCTGAACACGAGCCATTCCCCCCCCCCCCCCTGCCTTGTCCTTCCTTGGAAATGCCCCCCTTCCTTTCTCCTTCCAGTGCCAGCCCCCCCCCCCCCCCCCCTTTTTTTCCCCTTGTTCTCATTTCCCTGTACCACGCTGACTAATCCTTTTATCTGAGTTTTGCAGGTTCACCCAGCGCCTCCCCCCCCCCCCCCCCCCCCGTCGCAGCCCCTTCAAAGCCTTTTGTTCATTGCACACCCCCCGGATATAGGTTGTTCCACTATTGCAGCTTAGCGAATGATGATTCACCTCCCTCCCCTTCCTGACACGCATCCCCTCCCACACCACTTTCCTTCCCCACCCCCGGGGCCTTCCTCCTCGGAGCGAAGGCCCTATTTAATCCCTGCCGATGATGAACGCTTTGCCCAGACGAAGACAAGTCCCCTTGTCGAAACGTTGGCTCCAGCAACCTGAGGGTTTCCCCTCCCTTGTTCATTTTGTGATCGCCAAGGACCATCTACCTCACCCTCTCTCTACCCTAACCTTGAGAGTGTTCTTCAGCGCCACCCACGTTCATAAGCGGCGGACGTAGAACGTCCTGAGTTACCGCAGGTGTGACGTAGAACGTCATCGAAAGGAGAGGGTGGAAGCCGCGTGAGAACGTAAAACATAAATACCCCCGAAAGCAGAAGGTTTGACAGCCGTCGCCGTAGCTCAGAGGTTGAGCACCGGACGCGTAATTCGGAGGTCGTGGGTTCGGATCCCACCGGCGGCATGTGGTTGTTTTTTCTTCTGCTTTTCTAATCAATTATCTTTAAGCGACAGTAATATTCTTACTTGATCAACACCACAAAAAAATTAATTAATTAAAAATCCCCTGTGCTCCTTGGTTTCTGTGGCTGTTGGCTTCTCTCATACCCTTTTTCGAGTGTACTACAGCATTCGAAACGCGCAGCTTGTAAAGCGCGCGCGAGGTATAGAGGAATAGAGTAAAGCATCAGTGGAGCGGGAGGAGAATCGACGACAAGTTGAAAAGGCCATCAGCAGGTGTTCAGAAGGAGCGAACCACAGAAAATGTAACAAGGGAAGGACAAAGAAACTAGAGAGAAGGGTAGGAGGGGGATTTTGAAATCTTTCAACAGGCGGTCATGATGTCAGCGGGACTATAACAAAGTAATGGTCATAACAAAGGAATGACGATGCTCTTTAAAAACTCCCATAAAAACTTATGTATACGGTAGCTCGTTTTTATCAAGTAATGCTTTCCTAAAAACACATAACGGAATCCAAGCGCACCCCGTTGGCCCTTTCGCGCTGAGTAGGTCATTTTGTATCAGCGATGTCGCTAGCGGTTTGCCTTGCGCGCCATAACATATGGACCCTTGCTAGAGCTGGAGATAGCGCAGTCTGTTTGCGTGTTAAGGTTTGGCGATGCAGTTGTTGTGTGCAACGTGGCGTTATTTGCTTGAACAGTAACCATTAAAATTGGCTGAAGGCTTAGCTTGGTTAAGCCTGGCTGATTGCGAAAGCAAGAACACCTGGCTGCGCTTGGTTCTGCTGGTAGTTTCGTTTCTCGAATTCACGCGTAGCAGACTCGAACTCGCCAACTCTTATCTCTTGTTCTTCACGTCGCTGAGCCACGATGTCACCGTCTCGAATCACCACAATGCTCTGCTCTTTCTTCTTGGCTGTATACTGCTATCTTCTTTTAGCAAGCCGCTCTTCTTTCTGTTCCGGCGTTTCTTCCGCACGGCGTTTTCTTCTCTTGTGATTATATCGCTCCACACTACTCAGATTCTTCTTCGGAATAAAGTAAAATCAATGAAATTAATTTAATTGAATGAATTGAATCAATAAATTAAGCAATTGAATAACTTCAATTAAGTGGTTGAATTATTTAATCGAAGTAATTAAATTAATCAATTAATTAATAAATTGAGTTAATGCGCCCGATGTCGTCACATCTCACGCGGCGGGCCGAGGAGGTCGTCACGTGGTAGCCGCCGCGCCGAGCGAAGGAACGACTACGGCCGAAGAGACGAGTTGGGGCCCCTGCTCTCCTCTGGTCGTGACGTCACGTGGTCGTGCGCCGCAGCTGCGCCGGAGCGAAGGAACGACCTCCACCGACGGCAGGAAAGTGCTAGCAGTATTGCTTTCGCAATAAAAAGGAGGTGGAGGGTGTCACTGGATTGTGTGCGCCTGTGATATTCTACTCTTGTTATTGCGAAAGCAATACTGCTCTCACTAAAGAGCCATTAGCGTGGTCGTGGCGTTTCCACCATTGACCTTTAGCTGACCCCTGTGGTGACGTCACGCCAGACCGAGAGAGACAGGGCCCCAGCTCGTGCGGTTTGCATGCGCGCGGCGCACTACATGCTGCCGCGAGAGGGCGCGCGTTGCTATGACGTCACACCAGGGGGATAAAGGTGGGGAAGCAGCTCGGTTGCTCCCAGTTGCAGTGGTGGAGCTACCTCGGTATGTCGGATGATGTGTATAAGGCAAAGCTCCAACGAAATGCAGCAGCCAGGAAACGCCAGCGCGCTGAAGAAACAGATGAAGAGCGGGAAAAACGTTTGGCTAAACCATAGCAGAAACCAAGCAAAACAATGTATAGCTGTAAGTTTAACCAAGGGCAACCATGAAGACACCACCAGCCGAACCAAGGCGCAGCCAAGGGTATTTCTTTCGCAGTCTTCCAGGCTTAACCAAGCTAAGCCTTCAGCCAATTTTTTTGTCCATGATTAAGAATGCCGTGACATTCGAACAGCTGTTCAAGAAATCTGAGAGAGAGAGAGAGAGCGAAAAAGGACGGAAAGGCAGGGAGGTTAACCAGGCGATGCTTAGTTGGCTACCCTACACTTGGGGAGGGGAAAAAGGGGAAAAAAAGAAAAAGAGCAGCAATGAAATCAGTTTTCTAAGTGTCCAGCGACCACTATGTCACGGGGACAGAGGGAGCGCACTGAACTTAAAGATTGTAGACGGGAATACAACCCCGAGTCCCTTAAAAATCTCAGGAGCGCTTTCACCGCTTTCCTTTGTGAGAAAGGTTGTGTCCAAGGCCCCAGAACGTTGGACTCTGTTAAAGGACGCGAGTCCAAGCGGTGCAGAGTAGCAATTAGGAAACTGCGCTCTCTCTCAAAAGGAGGGCAGTCACAGAGGAGGTGTCCGATCGTTTCATTACAACCGCACTGGTCACACGCTGGAGAGTCTGCCATTGCGATGAGATGGGAATAGACGTTTGTGAACGCCACTCCCAGCCACAGGCGGCACAACAGCGTAGCATCACCACGGGGGAGGCCGAATGTTATATGATGTTGAAGCAAGAGGTTGAAGTGATGCGAGCGGGGTGTCCAACCTCCACAGAAAACCGCCCATTTTTGAGGTGATTGTTGTGAGATATACTGTACCGCCGCAAGAAGTGCGGCCAATTCTGCTCCAGTAGAGGTAGTCCGATGCGAAATTTGTTGGTGAAATTGAGTCTGTCGAGCAGGAACGACCACAGCGCAAGCAGAACTAGTAGAGGTTACTGATCCATCCGTATAGACGAGAGTACGGTCCCATTATTCGAAGTGGAGCATGCACAGTGTCAGTGTCAAGGCGCGACAAAATCATTTTCTCTATGACCTTCCCTACGCAACTGGCCAAAGCTATTGGCCTATACGATGACAGCTCGAGTGGAGATTTCCCTGGTTTTAGTAGGGGGCAAGCGCCACTTGGAACATTTCTACCATTTGCACCGAATGCCAGAACGTACACAACTGATGCTTCTTCCTCTGTGAAGAGGCTGCCCAGAACACTCAGCAAAACTCTTCCAAAGGCATGCACCCACTGCAGGCCTCAGAGACACAGGTCACTGTCCAGCTCACCTCACCTTTCCATTCACTGTTGTGGCACAACTTGGCACAAAAACAAGCCGTGAACCAGCAAAGCTGCTCTGACATCATGCACACACAATTTTTTGGCCCCAGTGACTTTCAAAAAAACTCTGGGGCTTTTTAACCACATTCTTAAAGAAAATGTAATAGACGATATGCGAAATTGCTTGGCGGTCTGGCAACACCGCGCCCATAACTTCCGGTTTCCATCTTGGCGCGGTCGAGCTCGTCGAGCTGGTGCATCGTTTGCTATGCGTACTTTCTTTTTGCGAGTGGAATTTCAACAGGCAAGCTTCAGCTGCTGCGTTGTTTTCACAGCTGATCTTCGACCAAATGTAGGTGCTTTCAATAAGCGCCAGCTTACTCCTACCGCATCCTCAGCTTCTCTTGAAGTCTGGCGCTGATGATCTCAATAATCCGCACTCGAAAGTGGGTTGGAAAGTCGAACCGTGACCGTGTGCTGTTGTCGTTTTAATGCTCGCATTAAAGCACCAGTTCAAGCATCACGCATTATCATGGCTATTTTATTCCCAGGTGTACGCGAATTCATCTGGTAGGGTAGCAAGCGGTTATTTTGCGGTGAGTGCGCACGTGTGTTGACAAACTTCTGTGACAGTGCGAACTTTCGTTCGCGCCGACGCCAGGAGCTTCGTGCATTGCAGTATAATCACACAAGACCCTCGACCAGCTACGTAATTCGATTCCTTTACTGTAATGTGCAATGCGCATCCGCAGTTTTCAACGTCACCGTTTCAGAGCCCGGCGTCGGTTGATTTTCGCCACAATTTGTTGAAACCGCGTCCTGCTTAAGACGCAGTCAGTCGACATCAACAAGAGGAAAGTAGGCATGCACATATAATTCAAAATATTGTAAGCAAAGACGCAGCTTTTTTTTTTTTTTTCAGATAAGCACTGAGCCATCGCGGTGGCTTGATTAGAGAAATATGTTACAGCTGTAGGTGCATGCACGGACTCGATACGCTGGTCAAGCTGTGTGTGCAGGGGCAAAATTAGCATTTTCGGTTGCTTCCGAAACTTAATTATCTTACTCCCAAACTTGGACAAATGGCTTTGTTGCGAAGCAAGCTGTTGGAGCTTGCCACAACGATAATAAAATCTGATGGCCTGAAGCGTTTTCAGAACACTGTTCCACGTACTTTCTAGCTTAGACATGCGTCCCTCCTTCATAATAAAGTAGCTATATTATTCGCTTCATTCTTTTTTTTAGATTTTCGTCGCCGCAGATATCGAAGATATAGGAATCCTCAAGAAATAAACCATTCGCACCTCAGTTTTTATACGTAGGGTGTATTGCTTCACAAAGACTCCTTAACGCACATAACATATGCGTATATGGTCCAGAGAGTTTGCTCGCCCTTCTAAAACTAATTGAACACGGGAAAAACTTAACTGAACACGTAGCAAACTAAGCAGTAATCGACATATGGTTCTTCGAGTGAACTTATTTCGCCACGGCACAAGCGATTGGCCCGCTCAAAAAAATTACCTCCTCCATTACGTTGTTCAAGTATGCGTCTATATATATTCACGCCCGACCGGAGAGTTGATAAATGCACGAAATCGGCTTCTAATTTTGATCAGAGACAACAAAGGCTGTGGTCATTATCTTAATTTAAACGCAAATCACCTCGAGAGATTTGTCAAAAATCAGCGCAGAAAGCGAAAGCTGCGCACTGATTCGCGTGCTGACACATGATACCTCGCATGGCGTTTTGTGTTACTAAAACGTTGGGACGGAGTAAAAAAATAGAAAAGTGAAAAGCTTGAACTCGCCTAGTTCTGGCACGCATCGTAGTGTCTTTTCACAGTGGAGAGGGTAGCGCAACACTGCATTGGCATTTTACTTTTCAAACGAAGCGCAGCCGTTTTAACCCAACGCTGGGCGGCGGTTTTGTTTTCTGTACCGTGCCAACATGGAGGACTTAGTTCTCGGAGCGCCGAGAGATGGCGCTGCGCATTTCGCATATCGTCTATTGCATACAGGTTGCTTGCTGTGGTGTCTACAATTGTGTCTGATGCTCTAGCGATTTTCCCGCCAAAACTCCGGTTGGAACTGGTTCCATTGCCCTTGTAAGGTATGCATGAGTCATCATGAGTCCCTAACATCCCTGATGTTGGAAAAATGTTTAGGGGACTCCTGCAAGGTGGAGTAGATTTGTAATAAGGGAGTAAGAAAGCCATATGGCTTTGTAGCCGTATGGCTGTGCTCAGGTAGACATCAATGAGTAATTACTCCCTTACTACATCCCTGATGTTGCAATAAAGGTATTTGTGTTATCACCTTCTAATCCACCCACTAATTAGTACACCATAATCCATTTTCTGGGGTAAGCCTACTTTAAAAATTTCGGGGGACCTCACATTTTCAAATTTGCCGGTGCCCTATGATTGGTCCACTGATGATGACATCACAACTCTCTCATAGCCACTGGTGGGGCTTGCAAGACCAAGGTTGCTCTTCCCAAGCTCCTGTAAGGCTCATGTGCAGCACCATGGTGGGCAGTTGGTGACTGCAATTGAGTTTGGCAACTGTGGGCAGTTGGCTCACAATCCAGTGGGCAGGTTGTAATGTCACAGGGTCATGCGGTCTTTTAAATTTTGCGGTACTCTCCGATTGGTTGACTCCAACTGACCATGGTCAGTCATTATGGTAAATTGGTTTTTGAGGAAAGGAAATGGCGCAGTATCTCCTTGGACACCTGAACCATGCTGTGCTGCAGTATCTGTCTCACATATCTCGGTGGACACCTGAAGCGCCCTTAAGGGAAGGGAGGAAGGTGGGAGTGAAAGAAGACAGAGAGAAAGAGGTTCATCATGGAGAAACCGGAACCGCCTAGATGCTATCGCATTAAAAGGTTCCGAGCAATTGTGTGTGTCCTGGCTTCCATCTCTTACTGCCCAACACATCACCAAAGAACAAAGAAGATCATGCAGATGCATGACTCCTCAAAAAATGCCCAGATTCAGTAAATAATAACTGGCTGCTATACAGTCAGTGGAACAGTTCGCTATGAGCAGTCACATTACAACTAGTGCTAAAGTGGACAAAAGGAAGGATAGGGGGTTGAGGCATGCATGGATTTGGGTGCTCAGGGAACCCGAAAAGCACTCCAAAGGAGAACTTCTTGTTGGGCTTGTTGGTAATTCATAGTAATTTAAAGGCGCCAAAACACACACACACACACAAGACAAGAGAACAGGACAGAGTGCCACTCCAGTTGTGAGCGACGCTCTGTCCTGTTCTCTTGTCTAGTGTGTGTGTGTTTTTTGGCACCTTTAAATTACACTCCAAAAGAGCCTGTGCGTTTTGCTTGTCCCAGAGCTTTGTGAGAAAAGAGCAGTCTGTGGTAATGGCAAGTGAATTCCGCCATTTATTCCTAAGACTACAGTTTGGCAGGTTCCATGTGAACCTCTGAAAATTACGGTTATATATGCTGTAACAACAACTCTTGGAACACTGGTTCACATGAAGACTTGCCGTAGGCTTGTGCCTGCCAAGCCCAGAAAAACAACCACTAAAATGCAATTCCTATGTACAAAACAGATGATGCGCACTAGATATACAGAGAAAAACTCTAAACACACATAACAGCAGTTCACAACAGTGAAACATCACAGATCATTCACTTGCACTCGCAAGCATACTAACGGAGTAAAGAGAAGTCAGTCAGTCAGTCCAAATGCAACTCTGCCAGCTTGTGCAGTCTGTCCATGTGCTGACTGCACAACGCAATCACACTTGCTGTGAGTAGAAGTCAACTGAGCGGTCACATCAGAACAGAATAAAAGAGCGCCCATTAGAGAACACCGTGCACTGAAGACACAGGGGAATCTCATTCAGTTATATCACAAGCTGCCCTTGTACAAGCAATAATGACAGCCACGGGTGGCCTGAGGACGACTCTGAGGAGGTATGCAGAGATGAAGGTCACTGCACTTCACACATCTAAATTCACTCTGTCCAAAAGAGAACTGTTGATGAGAACTGGACTTATTTTGGACCCTGAGAGCAGCTCTCCTACTGCTGAACAGTGACAGATTCGGACTGCACCAATATTAAACCCGTGCTCGTATTGCGTGGGACACCCTGTACATATGCATGTGCACTCTGTAGATGCCACGACACATGGTTTTAGCGCAGTTTGCAGTCACTGTTACCCTAAAGGCAGATGTGATTTCCCATGCTGCAGTGTACTTTGCAGGTTCCCGTTCTCTCAGGAGAAAGATGCACGATGCCCCTTTTGGTAGGAAATCCGCGCAGACGATGCTCCTCGTGGATGCTCGCCGGTGTGAGGATGCTCACCAGTGTGTGGATGCTCACCAGTGTGTGGATGCTCACCAGTGTGCGGATGCTCGCCGGTGTGCGCATGCATATTTGTGCACACGCACACAGTCGCTGGTCGAGCAAGGAGTGCAGGCACAGGCGCTAAGGCGTTAAGAGGTGAACACAAGCACACGGCCCTCTGCCATCCCAATGGCAACGAAGGTTGTGCCTGAGACGTCCGCCATGGTGACGCTTGTCGAACTGTGGTACCACATGTCTGCCACGGGGTTACCAGTGAAGAGGTTCCAGATCCGCACGCCATAGCCAGGGCCAACGCAAGCTGCGTAACGACCTTCAACGTGCACATCGCAAGGCCTGCGGAAGAGAGAGCATTCACATTCTCACCTCATCCTTGCAACAGCAGAACCTTAATAAAACAACCACGGCTTAAGGGGGGACACTGGTCTTTGAGACCAAAAAATCAATTCTCAAAAAATGACATTTGTGGAATCTACAGCTATTATTTTCCAACTGTACCAATTTTTTCCTTCAAGAAATCAACATTTTGGCCATAATATTAAATTCAGATCATCGTGTGAGCTGATTTATGCAGGAGTAGACAATTCATTAATGACATGAAAATTTTGGACATCTGACTGTCTCAGTATGTCGATATCTCAACATCTAGGACAGATAGTCATATTGTTTGCTAAGGGAAGCTGAAGGCAGAGTGTGCGCAATAATCGAAGCAGATTTTTCAATCGCACTTTAAAAATTTACAATTTCGCAAAGTTTATCGATGCAATGCATTCACACCTTGAACACTGATATTCCAGGCGCTGTAACATTACTAATGAGGGTAAAATGGGAAAAATGGTTTTGACTATTGCACTCTTTACTCACCATACTATGTAGCCATGGGTTAAAAATGATTTTTCTATTGAGCAGTTTTTTTTGCACCGAGGTACTAATGAATGACTAATTAAAATTAATTATCTTGGAAACTGACAAAATTTATGAGAAAGGTAATTTAATTTTTGAAATGAGTATAAAAAACTGAGTAAGGTGGTGCAGTTTCATTAGGATTGGGCTAAAAATAACAAAAATAGGTCTAAGACCAGTGTCCCCCCTTAAATAAATTTCAGTGTACTATAAATTCATAAGATCCCCTAATCTAACTGCACTATGTGCAACGTGCACAATTTCGGGTGTTCCGAACACCTTCCAACGCCACTACAAATGCAGGTGCTGCAACCCCACCTGTGAGCACCAAACACTGCCCCAATATAGCTGCCACCACAAATGCTAGCAACATAGAACGCACTGCAAGAGTAGAGTGGTTGAGCGCATACAGCTTTCACACTGCTGGCACTGTGACTGCCAGTTGTGCAGTACGCACCATGAACACTTTCTGTTGGAGAAGTTCAGCTCATCACAAAGGTTGGTGAAGTAAAAAACCAGCTGCTAACGACAGACAAAACCATCTTCGATCTGAACAAAAGAATGACCGACCTTGAGAATCACTAGCAAACTCTGACAACCCTCCAAACAGACCTTAATTCTGTGCCCGAACTAATGCCACCCAGAGAGCCTGCTTAGCCCCTGTACTAGAAGCACGTTTAGATGATGCTGAAAACCGATTGCGACAGAATAATCTAATAATTTATGGCCTTGAAGACACAAATGCTACTGAAACATATGCCGGACTGAAGATATAGTAATCATTCGTCACTGCCAGGATTGCCTTAACATATTTAATCAACCCTAAAGAAATAGAACGCACACATTGTCTTGGATGCCATTCTGATGACCGTCACCGCTCAATAATAGCTAAATTCATGTCCCACAAAACTAAACACAGTATTCTCTCATATGTCCGGGAACTAAAGAACACATCCTATAGTATCAGTGAAGATTTCTCTTGTTCTGTCCAAACCGTAGCATTCGCCACATTAGGAAAAGTAAAATTTTCATTGCGCTATAAGACATTACACATTGGTGCTAAACATTACACGTACAATATCCCATTGCAGATGGTTAAGGATATACCATAGCGATCACTTTCCATGTCCACCGCAGCCACCAGACAACTAGCATATGAAACGTACATCCGAACTAAACTAGAATACGCCTCAACAATATGGAATCCTCACCAAGCCTACTTAATAGATTTACTCGAAGCCATCCAGAATCGGGCAGCACGCTTCATCACCTCACAGTATAAATCTCAGCTCAGCATCACGGCGTTGAAATCATATCTCGGCATCAAGTCATTAGCCTTTCGCAGGAAAACTTCAATTATTTGTCTTTTTCACAAACTGTACTTTAACTTTCCAGCACTTCGAGAAAACCTTCTACGAGCTCCGCTACGATCATCTCGTCGTTTATTTAGCTCCTTAAGCATACAGCGTTTGCACGGCTCCACCAATTACAGTCGAACCCGGATATATCGAATTCGAAGGGGATCGGAAAATAGTTCGATATAGCGAAAATTCGATATACAGATATAGGCTAAAACTGCACTCCCGATCATAACAAATTGTGGCTTACCGTTTGGAACAGCCGCGAATCACATAGTATGGGCGCGCAATGTGAAAGCGCTTTATTTCGCGGAAAAAAAGATCACTAATTTTGGGCTGCTTTTTCCCCTGGGAAACGAAGTTCAAAACACTGGCCTCGATCTTCTCGAGACTGTCCAGGTGCGAGAGCACAGTGCCTTCCATTTCGCCGCAACAGCGCCGAATCAGGCTAACGCTGACGCCAGTTCAGTGGCTGCGCACGGACGCGTTTCTTCGACAACACAGTTGCCCTCGTCGTCGCTGGAGTCGGCGTCTTGAACGCCAGCTACCGCTTGAACTTCGCTGTCAGCGTTAAAGTCCTCAACAGTCACTTCGGACGGAACGGCGCCGAGAAAATTGGACAAGTCGCGAAACGCGTCGTCCAAGCACTCATCGTCATCTAAATCTTCCGGACGTTAATCTCCGGCCACTTCAGGGCCTGCCTTGCCAAAACAGTTGGCTAATGGGGCCTGCTTCACGTCGCGCGTTGAAACACAGGCACACACACAAAAAAAAAAACACGCGAGGCGCAGATGGAGCGATAAGAGCGAAGCCTATGCGAGCGGCAGTCAACGCGGCTGCGAAGGAACGACAGAGGGAAAAGAAAGAGCAGGGAGAAAGATCGGCGCTCTGGGCTTCGTTTTTTTTTCTGAGCTCTCTCTTTTCCCCAGACCCACGATGTGCCCACGAGCGACCGTTTCCTCTCTCTCTCTTTCCCCAAGAAGCGTGGTCGCCGCGCGTCTCCATGCGGCGCTCTCTCTTCGCTGATCTCCAATGACCTTGACGGAGCACACGCCGGCGGTACAGGAGGAGAGGAGGAGCGGGAAAGCTCGCGCCGGTGGGGCGCAAAAACGGGGAACAAAAAAAAAAAAAAAAGGGCCCTGCGCCTGCTGACTGCGGAAATGTTCTCCGCTGAGGCGGCTGAGGACCGGACAGGAATGTCTTTGGGGAAAGCGCACCTTCCAGGGGCGCGGCGCGGCGCGGCGTTCGATATATCCAATGTCCGGCGAAAATGGAATTCGATATACAACGCAACTGTCCTATACTTTTACATAGTATTTTCAAGGGGGTAATCTGTGTGTTCGATATAGCCAATAATTCGAAATATGCGGGTTCGATATATCCGGGTTCGACTGTATTTCAATAAATCTTTCCTTCCCAGTGCGATAGAAAGCTGGAATAACCTCCCCGAACACATTGTCATTGAGACTAACCCTTCCAGATTCAGACAGCTCGACCATCTCAACGACAAATAATTTTTGCCTGCACCCTATGCCAGCTTTCAAGCCCTGCAAACTGACCAGCCTGTTCTACTTCCAAAGTTGTAATTTGTTTCTGTTTATATTTCTGCTACACTCTGTCATGACGTGATTATTTGAATTTACTTCTGTCTTTTTTTCGTCTTGTTCTACATTTTTTTTCTATTCTATTTTTTATATTTTCTATATTTTTCTGTATTTCCATATTCCTTCTATATTTATATATTCATGTATGACTGTTGAACACCCCTGTACCACCCCCCCCCCCCCCCTTACGTAATGTCCCTAACGGGACCCTTAAGGGTTAATAAATGATGATGATGATGGTTGCCTCTCCCAAAAGTGGTCAATACCCGTTTTGGTACCTTACCAAGCAATTTTACCCACGTACAATTGAGGAATGGAACAAGCTGCACTCTAATGTCATCATGTCCATTGACAAACTGTTGGCGTCTACCTCATAGTCGTGTTTTGCATTTATGTATGTTTTCTTGAAAGAGTTGAACATGTCTCATTGTGCTTTGCTAAAGTATGTTTCGCGCGATGAATTCATATTCACAATGATGTATTCTTTTCGCCCCTCCTGCAAGGGCCCACTTAGGGCCTGCTGTATTTGTTAAATAAATAAATAAATAAATAAATCATCTTTCGTTCTCTGTAACCTTCCTTTGTAGCCGTATGGCTGCGCTCGGGTGGATGCCAATGAGTAATTACTCCCTTATTACAAATCTACTCCACCTTGGGGGATCCCCCTAAAACATTTGACCAACCATGTTCCCACTTCGAGTTATTGATCAATTCGCTCTCGCCCAACCGTAAGCTTGCCGTCCTGGTTAGCTCAATTGGTAGAGCGACTGCTCCGGTGAAGCGGTGGTCCCGGGTTCGAACCCCGGACCAGGACGAATTTTTATTTAACTGCGAAGTTTCTGAGAAAGCTGTATAGCTTTCCTTTGTAGCCGTATGGCTGCGCTCGGGTGGATGTCAATGAGTAATTACTCCCCTATTGCCAACCTTCACTAATATTGGCAGTTTTATGCCGAAACAAGAACATGTGCCTACCATAGTCGCATCATCCAACAGCAGCATGCTGATACTAACTGAAACCTGGCTTGCCAATGATGTCACTGATGCGGAAGTTGATGCTGATATGTGAAATTTTTTCGTTTATCGAAATGATTGCACAAGTTCTTGATGAGGTGGCGTATTGATTGCTGCGGGATCGGAATTATCATGCTCACCCAGTGCCTCACTTCCAATTTAGAGATACTGTGGCTTCTGTGCCAAACTTCACCACATTCAGTGCTAATCGGCGTGTGTTATAGGCCTCTGCATGCTAGCCGAAAATTTTGCTGTGAAATTAACAACATGCTAATCATGCTTTATCTGCGTTGCAGGGCCCCTTTCATCATCATCATCAGCCTGACTACGCCCACTGCAGGGCAAAGGCCTCTCCCATCAACCCTGTCCTTCACCAGTTCCGCAAGCTTCTTAATCTCCTCCGCCCACCTCACTTTCTGCCGCCCCCTGCTATGCTTGCCTTCTCTTGAGATATCCACTCCATTACCCTTAGAAGGGCCAGTGGTTACCCTGCCTTCGCATTACATGCCCTGCCCAAGCCCCTTTAAACAGCGCCTGCAGAGGCTGCTTTACCTCGGGTCGTTGGCCCGTGCCTGGGCTGCCAGCTTCCAGGAGGAGCTGCTCACCACCTCGGCCTTGCAGCTGAAGGGGTTCATGGCCATCAGCGTGGAGGTCACATCGTCCGACGACCGCATCAGCACAAACAGCAGGCCCTGTAAGGGTGGCACAAGGAGAAAGGGGGTTCGCTCCCTGCTGCCGACTCTAGGCCAGCGTACAGTGAAGGGCAGGATGAAGGGCAGGGAATAGCTCAAAAATGGAATGAAACCGTTACGCTATACCATCCCTGGTTCCTCAGAAACAAGCTCAACTGAGGTGCAAGGCCAAGTGCTCTCAAAAGGGACTATGTGCCACGTATCAATGAAGCAACCCATGCTACGCACTGCAGAGAACTACTGTGGCAAAATAAATGGCCAGATAACTTGAATACACAAAATTTACATAAGTGTGACAAGCAGGAGCACAATTTCAACTTCCATTCACATGGCTGCAAAGGGACAACAGCAACACTACATCAAACTGACTGGTGGGTCGGATTAACGAACAGCATAAAAACTGGCAATTTACCTCGTAAATAGGTAAATGTGGCATAAATAGGTAAAAAAATGTGGGTGCCACACAGGGAGTAGACGGCTTTCCCGGCTCATATGATGGAATGAGCAGAAAATGTGCTGCTCATTACATCATGTGTGTCGCCAATCTAGTGCACACCCTTCTGTTGCTTTGAGGATGCAGCTTTGAGGATACAGCTATGTGGATGCAAGTGAGTGAACTTGAAAGTGATGGGGTCATGAGTTGTCCATCAAACATGCCCCTGCCTCCTATCCTGCTGCATGCTCCGTCTTGTGCAGGTGTGTTCTGAATTCCATAAAGCACCCACAGGTTAAGCACCACGACCAAATGATGTATAAGATGTGCAAAGCATATTACATCATATTACATCATTTCATCATATTACATCATCTGGGGGACACTGAAGCTCTGCCTTTAAGGGTGTGATGCGACAGTGTTAATAGGTTACCCCATTAATGGGTTAATGGAGCTAATGGTACTTGCGATCTGTCACAACAGAACAGGCCTGTGTTCACTCTGGTTGTATGGTGAATGACTCTTTAGGCGTGCACACAGCCTGCACGGACAGGTGCGCTAGCGCTGGCAGTGTTGGCTGTTATGCACGAAATGGAGCATAAACCTGTGGAACAGCAGAGGCAGAGAGGAAGCTGAGTCCTCACCCTGTCGGAAGTGCACCAGGAGATGTGGTGCAGGTCTGCGAACACATCCGGCTCGTGGATCATCTTCTTCACCAGCAGCCGGCTCTGGCAGTCCCTGCACAACGGTGTGGGGGAAGTCATGAGCAACCGACTGCACCCAAGTGAAAGAACGGGGTGTGCCACTCTTTTTCACCACCAGAAAGGGCACATTTCAACTGCTGGGACACCATGTCTTTGACACTGCACTTGATAAAACCACAGTCTGAAATGCACACTCCGAAATGATTGCTTTAAATTTAGTTTTTTCCCAAGAACCATTAAGGAATGGAATATGCTACCAAACTCTGTCGTCACCTCACAATCACTTAGGGAATTCTTAGATAAGCTGCACGATGTTTTATCCTCTACATGAAATATGTGCCAGTGTTTTATTTTTTGTATAAGTGGTGAACGCTTTATGTACCGAATTTGGTCCCCGTTTCAATGTTTGTGTCATTGCTATTTTTTATACCTCAATATCCACTCCTGTGATAGCCCGTGATCTGGGCTGACAGTATAAATAAATGAAATGAAATGAATGAAAACTGTTTGGTGCTGACTGTTTCAATTTTAAAGCAGAAGCCTTTGACGCCCCATCGTTGTAAGAAGGAGTTGTCGACAGAAATGTCACGCTTTTCCATTGGTCGAAATGGTCGTGACGTCACAGTGCAACCAATTAAACGGATGGTATACTGATGCTCCAAGTAAGTTGGACTGAGTTTAGTTCATTAGTCAATTAACCAATTAACCTAACTAACCTTCCTAGTCGGACCAGATAAATAAATGAAACCGAGTAGGAAATAGGTCTCAAGTTGGGGGCTCGAACCAGGGCCCCCGGCGTGCGAGACGAGCACGCTATCCACTCCGCCATGCCAGCTCGATGGTTTGGAATGAACAAAGGCGCGTCTGTGAATACGGTGTCTTCGCTCACTCCCATCTTCCTCCCTTCCATGACGGGAAAATTTTTAAGTTTTTTTTTTTAAATACAAAGAAAAAATAAAGGAATAAAAAAATTATGAAAAAAAAAAAAAACTCTGGGCCGTCCAGCAGGCCCGCGAGGCGACGGCGAGGCAGCGCCTCGACGTCCCCACGTGGGAGACCTAAGGCCCCGTCGGCGAAAGCTCTGCAGGACTATGAATAAAGTTGTTACCAACCAACCAAAAAAAGAAAAAAGTTAGAAAATGAATAAACAAATTTAAAACAAAAAAATAAACATGAAGAAATCAATGCCGTACAGTGCACCAGGAAAGGCTTTCGCCTTGCAGCACTTTGGAGGGCCAAAGTGCCCCTTTAATCATCCATTACTAATTACTACACTATTACTCATTATTTACTGCTCATCTTGGAGCTCAAGTGTTGTGTCACAATGCCATGTCAGCCTCTGGCTGTCTGTTGTGCCACACACACACACCTCCGGTGCTTGAGTGATGCAAGATCTTACTCCCCTTATGAACCTCGAAGTAAACTTAATTATTACCACTACTACCTACACTGTAGCTGTGTTCCTGTTGCACCCTCACAGGATCAGAACTTTACTGACCATACTCAGGTGGTAGTAATT
This sequence comes from Amblyomma mixtum, assembly GCF_055824585.1. Lineage (NCBI taxonomy): Eukaryota > Metazoa > Arthropoda > Arachnida > Ixodida > Ixodidae > Amblyomma > Amblyomma mixtum. The sequence goes on along the minus strand of NC_143015.1, from coordinate 11,562,357 downwards.
GATTTTCTGGTAGTAACTGACAGTTGATTTGTGCAATTAGGCAAGAATTAGGTGTACTAGCACTGTGTGGCCATTGTTTTGTGCTGTTTGACTTGGTTTTTGCACTGTTTCTCACAGTTATGCTTTGTTATGCATAACATTCCCATGAGTGGTACATCACGTGAATTCTGTGTATCAACATGGCATGGATAAAGCACAGCAGATACACGACAATTGTTCTATGCATGCATATCAGTCACAGCAACACTAGAAGGTTACAAAGACTGTCTTGTGATCAGTAAAGCATGACACACTGGACATCACAGATTCTGTGTGGAACACTGGACCTATGGAACTTTTCCACTGCGCACTAACCATGTTCTTGGGCGCACCCAGATGCAAATTACACATAGCCACCTATATACTAGGTGTTTCGGGGAAGCCTGCCACTAATTCTTAAATAATGAAGTTTTCAAAGTCAAAAGAAGTTATTTGTAATCTCTGGCTGTTCTCTTCACTCCTCTAGACATTTCTAAAAGAAAATAAAACTCTAAAATAAATAAACAAAACAAAAATAGTCAACATCTCTAAAACAGAACTTGTCTTTCACTCATCGTTCATTTTGCATTCCGTCCACTTCTGGGCCGGGTTTAGGCCTGGTCGGTGAAACAGGGCCACGTTGTATGCTGAAGAAAAAATTACCATATTCACTCGCATAATTTACACACTTATAGTGGCTATTCCCCACATGTGGGTGTTATATCTCTGTCTGTCTGTATGTTTGTCACTGCCCCTAAAGGCACTGAGCTAAGCGGATTGAGCAGCATCGGTTAGGAGGAGAACGTGATTCGAATGATGCTCGCACAGTGGCTAAAAAAGAAGAAGTAACTGGGCTGGTAGCCTGGTACCACCTGGTAGGTCATAGGTCCAACCTACAATAGACACGATTTAGTCATTTGGAAGATTATGTCCCAACACACCGACAGCCACCTCAACCTGGCAGAAAAGCACAGTGCCAAAACACATCGTGCTAGTGCACATATCTGCATTTGGCCTAATTACCCGAATCAACTGACACTATTTTTTTCTCTTTAAATTAGGACTTTAAAAAGGGGGGGCGCAAAGTGCACAAAAATTTTCTGAACACGTCCAAAAGAACTCTACAAAGATCATAATGTGCAAATATACGGTATATTTCCGCCTATGCATAAACCCCCCTCCTGCCATCTCGCATCCCTCACTGGCCAACAGAACGGTTGACTCCGAATATATAAGACGAATGCCCCTTACTGCCCTGGCGCACGCTATGTAGTTCTCCATGGGATGGCTTGGAGGTGCTTTGCACAGCTTAATGCAATAAACACACAATGATACAATCGCAAAGCCAGCAGTGGGAGGCAAAGAAGATGATGGCCAACAAAATGGTGCCCTCGTGTGCAGCCCGGCTGACTAACAACACACCGAACAGCAAATGGTTTGGCAGCTGTGTACTTGGGCCTGCGTGCAACTCACCTATGGGGCAGAAACGTGGAGGCTAACAAAGAGGGTTCAGCTTAAGTTAAGAACAGCGCAGCGAGCGATGGAAAGGAAAATGATGGGTGTAACGTTAGGAGATTGGAAGAGGGCGGAGTGGGTGAGGGAACAGACGCGGGTTAATGACATCTTAGTTGAAATCAAGAGGAAGAAATGGGCCTGGGCAGGGCATGTAATGCGCAGGCAAGACAACCGCTGGTCCTCAAGGGTAACGGAGTGGATTCCACGAGAAGGCAAGCGTAGCAGGGGGCGGCAGAAAGATAGGTGGGCGGATGAGATTAAGAAGTTTGCGGGCACACAGTGGCCACAACTGGCGAAGGACAGGGTTAGTTGGAGAGGCATGGGACAGGCCTTTGCCCTGCAGTGGCGTAGTCAAGCTGATGATGATGATGACTATGCAACTGTTTGTCCAGAAAAACGAACGCCAGTGCAAGCAGTGCACAGTTCCTGCCCTTGCCACTCGCAACTTGGGCAACGATACACAGCAACGCGGCCGTGCCGATCTGCCCTAGCCTGTCTTGCGCACATCCACATACATGCAGGTGGTCTGGCGCAGGAGAGAGCGCAAAAATGCAAGTAAAACTTTTTTTTTATATCCGCATAAACAGTTTAGGGTGTGCAAATTATGCGGGTAAATACGGTATTCTATACCTCATTTTTCTCAGGTGAGAAAATTACAAACAGTACTGTTTTTTTGTTTTTTCTTTAGCCTGCTGCCCAGAACATCGTGGGAATGAAGGAATCCCGGCGTTCAAATCTTTCCAGGGAGTTCTTCGTTGCCGCAGAATGAGAGTGTATTGAATACACTGTGATGCCAGTGATCTGCTGTACACGACTTGTGTCGTGTACTTTGTGCCCTGTATGCTGAATTTGCTACCTGGGGCAGGAGCCTCTGTCAGGTCTTAAAGGGAGAGCTCTATTATTAATAAGACACGGCTTTTTTTCAAAAATTTTGCAGTGCGTCCTAAACAAGGGTGCGTCTTATATGCGACTTTTTCTGTTTCTTTTTTTTTTTTTGCGAGTTCAGAACTTAGGTTGATGTTCAAGTGTTTTTTCACTGAAAAAATATCAATACCAATGACGCGGTTGTAACACGGTTAATACTTCAGTACGGGGACCGCCGTGAGTAACTTTTTTAGGTGAACTTCATTATTAACTCACTCTTTCGTTACCACGCCACTGTGCTTCGATCACCGGTGATCGAAAAATTCGAAGCGCTACGGCAGCGCGACCGCGGCTGCTACGGACTTGCTGAGTCATTCGGTTTGTTGTTCACACATTAAACTTCAACTTCCTGTTTAGTTTATATTTTTGCCAAAAAGCGGCAATTTTTGAGACGCGCTTGAAGTTGGGTGTGCGGCGTCGGGCGCTCCGAACATGCCGTCATCATCGGGAATGGCGCTCGCTCGAAAAAACCCCGTTCCACTCAATTCCGCTGCATTTGCACCACATATTTTTGATGTATCGATTAGCACGGACCCTGACGACGATGCTGTATCGTCAGGTATTGTTTCGAAGCCCAAACTGGGCAACGAGAGCCCAGAACGCTCGCCTGTGCGTTCAGATTCCTCGTTCCGGTCTGTTTGTGCGAACCGAAGCTCCTCATTGTAGCCGTTACTGTGATGTGGCGCCATCTAAGTTGTTCTCCAGAGACTACAGTTTCGGTTTCTGCGTAGAGAGCAATTTTCCCACGATGCGCAAATTTTTGAAACGCCCTTGAAGCGGAGGGTACGGCGCGGACGCTCCGTGCATGGCGTCGGGCGCGCAGACGGCGCACTTGGAAAAACCTTGCTGCGCGCAATTCTACTGCGTTGACTGCAATTATTATCTATGCTACGAGTAGTAGAGTCTCTGGTGATGATGTTGCATTGTCGGATTTTGGTTCAGACGCTGTAACTGGGCAAACCGATCCCGGAACGTTGGCCTGATAGTTTCGCTTTCTTTTTCCTGTCCGCTTGTGCGGGCGCATCTGGTTTGTTGTTCAGACGGTTAGTTCCATTTTCGGCCTAGTTCGTAATTTCCCCGCCAGTCGTGAATTTTTGAAGTGCCCTTGGAGCATAGGCTTATTGCGACATAATACGCGGTGAGGATGGCGTCGCGTCGAGGTCGGGCGCTTCGCGCGCTCGGAAGAGTCCCGCTGCACGTGATTCTCCAGCCTCTGCAGCTGATTTTCAAGATCCTATACGCGGTGAGGATGGCGTCGCGTCGAGGTCGGGCGCTTCGCGCGCTCGGAAGAGTCCCGCTGCACGTGATTCTCCAGCCTCTGCAGCTGATTTTCAAGATCCTATACGCGGTGAGGATGGCGTCGCGTCGAGGTCGGGCGCTTCGCGCGCTCGGAAGAGTCCCGCTGCACGTGATTCTCCAGCCTCTGCAGCTGATTTTCAAGATCCTATACGCGGTGAGGATGGCGTCGCGTCGAGGTCGGGCGCTTCGCGCGCTCGGAAGAGTCCCGCTGCACGTGATTCTCCAGCCTCTGCAGCTGATTTTCAAGATCCTATACGCGGTGAGGATGGCGTCGCGTCGAGGTCGGGCGCTTCGCGCGCTCGGAAGAGTCCCGCTGCACGTGATTCTCCAGCCTCTGCAGCTGATTTTCAAGATCCTCCGAGCAGCAGTGACTCGGACGAAGATGTTGTAACGTCGAATTTCGATTCTGCAGCTACATCGCAGCTATACTTATCGCATACTATATATCGCAATATCACGCCTATACTTGTTGTGTTTTATATTTTTTTTTTGAATTTTTGACGTAAATTAAATAAGTTTTGATTTGTATTTTTTAAACCATGCTTACCAAGCTTTCGTTTGGCGCATAACATTACACTTCCAATTTTTTTTTGTTGGACTGTAAAAATCATATAAAGGGCACTCTCAAACGAGCCTTTTCAAGAGGCATGAAGAAAAAAATTCTAGCTCGAAAACTATTCAAGTTATAATTTTCAAACTTTAATGCCATGTTTTAGAAAGAATTTGAATTGTTTTGTAATTTCTAGAATTTTTTTAGTACAAGTGTTTGGAAAGTTATTGTCATGTAAACACAAAACTTTTCTTATTTTTTACTTTTTGTTGTGTTTACTGATTTTTTTTCACAGTATTTCAAGCAGAATATGTGTTCAAATAAATTTCATTATAAAGCGCATTTTATCTGAATTATTGTTATGCATTTTATATAATTTTATCTATCACACTTTTTCTAAAAAAAAATTTTGTCTGAGACATGTGAAAAATGGTCGTTTTTCCCGTGGTAAGGAAAGAGTTAAACGGCGCGGGGATGACGACTTCTGGGATCATAAACACGTGGCCGTTCTGGAGGCCCCAAGCAAAAGTAATGTGAAATGCCAAAAGACGGTGACAATCATGTTTCTCGCCATTGCCAAGACAAGCCGGCGTTTTTTTTGGTCACCCTTTGCAACTTTGTTTGCTCTGTGTACGTAGTGTGAAGAGAATGTTTCAACTACGTTGCCTCCAGAAATGGGCGAGCTTTTTGATAGCGCATCCCAAGATGAAGACTTCGAAGGTTTTAAGTTAATATAAAATGTTGCTATGGACATATGGGAGAGTTCCTTCGTTTTTTTTTTCCTTTTTTTTTCTAAAACGCGGGTGGGTATGGCGTGAGCGTTGCCTTTTTCGATCACTTAGCGTTGCTCAAGAACTTCTCACAGGTACGGTGCAGTTTGCAATGGTCGCGCAAGCATGTTTAACTAGGCCTCACTAAACTAACTGCGTAAATTGGTTTGCGTCTTATATACCAACTTTTCCAATGACAGCCTGCATATATGGCGGGTGCATCTTATACAAGGGTGCGTCTTATACACCGGAAAATACGGCAGTTTGAAGTGTCAACGTATGCTTCAAATCCAGTTTGACATGAATTCCGTAAAACTTCATTTAGAGTGAAAATGTTTTTCTTAGACAAGAAAACTAGGCCTCGTCAGCATCCCAATGGCTGTCACCACACATCGGCATTGATGATATCAGAAGAATAGACCCACCTTCCTATGCTGTGCAGGTGGCTACAATTTTCTATAGAAAGGGAACGTGCTATCCACATTCCACCAATGATTACTCTGCATGAGCAAAAGCAGACTTTCTCCTCTGTTGCAAACAGTCTTCCTATGGACGAGTAATGCTCATGAGACATTTTCAACTTAAGGGGGACATGGGTCTTTGAGACCAAAAAATGACCAAAAAATAGATTTTCAGAAAATGACATGGAATATACAGCTATTATTTTCCAACTGTACCAATTTTTTTCTTCAAGAAATCAGCATTTTGACCATAATATTAAATTCAGATCATCGTGTGGGCTGAATGTATGCAGGAGCAGACAATTTAATGGCATGAAAATTTTTGACATCTGGCTGACCTAGTGTGTCGATATCTCAACATCTAGGACAGATAGAGGTGTCATACTGTTTGCTATGGGAAGCTGAAGGCACAGTGTGTGCAATAATCAAAGCAGATTTGTTCAGTCGCACTTCGAAAATTTACAATTTCGCAAAGTTTATTGATGCATAACATTCACACCTTGAACATTGATATTGCAAGTGCTGTAAAACTACTAATGAGGCTAAAATGTAATTCATACTGGTGAACAGCGCAAAAAAGGCGGGACAACAACAAGACAAGCGCTTGTCTTGTTGTTGTCCCGCCTTTTTTGCGCTGTTCACCAGTATGAATGCATACCAACTCGCCCAGATCTCAGCCTTACTAAAATGTAAAAATGGTTTTGATTATTGCACTCATTACTCACCATACTACGTAACCATGGATTAAAAAAAAAAAATGATTTTTTATTGAGCAGTTCTTTTTGCACCGAGGTACTAATGAATGACTAAATAAAACTTATCTTGGGAACCTACGAATTTATGAGAAACGTAATCTCATTGTTGAAATCAGTATAAAAAATTGAGCAAGGTGGTGCAGTCTCATTAGGATTGGACTAAAAATAAGGAAAATAGGTCTAAGACGACTGTCCCCCCTTAACAGGCAGAAACGGCCATATTGGAGCTGCAGTGCATATCATCATCATCATCATCACCACCATCATCAGCCTGACTATGCCCACTGCAGGGCCTCTCCCATGTCTCTCCCCCTGTCCTTTGCCAGCTGCGGCCATTGTATCCCCGCAAACTTCCTAATCTCATCCGCCCACCTAACTTTCTGCCGCTCACCCCTGCTACGCTTGCCTTCTCTTGGAATCCACTCCGTTACCCTTGAGGACCAGCGGTTGTCTTGCCTTCGCATTACATGCCCTGCCCAGGCCCACTTCTTCCCCTTGATTTCAACTGGGATATCATTAACATGTGTTCGTTCTCTCACCTGAGAGAACCCGACCCTCCCCATATGCCCGTGCATCCACGCCCTCACTGAAGCAACTCACCAGACGTAGAAGATGTTGCCGCTGTTCCCCAGCAGTGCATCCGGGTGGCCCTCCACCCCGGCGAGCGAGTCGAGCAGGTTGGACGTGCGCCCCAGGGACTCCGTCACATCGCCCAGCTCTCCGCACACGTAGCGCAGCTGGTGGATGCGCAGCAACGTGGCCCCATGGGCAGTGCGCAGTGCAGTCGCAAACCAGCCCTCCCGACCCAGCTTGGCCACGCGGTACAGGCTCCTCTTCGAGAAGGCACTGCTACGTGGGAAAGAAAAAAACAATCGATTTGCACAGTCAGGCCAAATGCAAACTAGGTGCGCCAACACTCTGTGGCCATTGTACGTCCCGGTTTTGCATTTTCAAAATATATTTGCCCATCCCAGACTCGACCGACACGACACAAACATGCACTCACTCTAACTGATTATTCCTATCGCACAGATGCATTTGAGGGGGGACAAGGGTCTTAAAACTAACTTTTTTATTTATGGCTAGAATCTCATCAAATTTCGCACAAAGATGTGTTTTTCTCTTCTGATTCCAAATAGGTATTCATAACTCAGCTGGTGGTCTTAGATCTTACAAAGTCTAGAATGTAATTAGGTAATTTCTTACACAGCTTTAAAGGGACCCTGAAATGGTTTCTTCAATCATATTTTATTGCAACAACTCTGTAGAGGTGGTCTCTGCGAGTATTCTAGTCTGATTCAGAAAGCTGCGCGTGGAACCAATAATTTACAAACAATTTTTCAAACTTGCCGCTCACAGCCGATTAGGGCGACACCTCACCGCGCATTTTTACCCGCCCCTACCACATGACGTAAACTGGGCAGCCTTGGCCATGGACTGGGCGACCCTTCTCATTGGCTCTGCCAATTGACGTCACGCGCAATTTTTGCAATATTTCATTTGAAACTGAGCACTGATGCTCCTTGAAATACTATTTTATTGATTGCTTATTATTTTTTAAAATACGCGTATACAGAGGTAAGAATCCAGCGCATTTCTTGAAATTAAAGTGGTACTTCCGGTAAAGAAGGAAATCCGTCTGCTCACAAAAGCATGTGTTCTCGTCGAATCTTGGCGCCCGCCTTTGCGAATTTCCTAGCTGCGCAGACGAGTCGCTGCTATAGTGTACTAGAATTATATATATCGCTGCTGTCGTCGCCCTGTGGGTCTCGGTATGGCGTGTACTGAAAGGCTCGAAGCCCATCTCAGCGGTGGCTGCACGCAGCTGCGCTTTGAGCTCCGGATCCATGCCGTTCGAGCAGCAATCAGGAGACACATGTGCGAAAACTTGGACGGCGTGCCGCACCGATTGTCATCAGAAAGACTGCCAGCTATACTTGAGCAGCGACAAAGCATGCCTGCTTATGTTGGGAGCTTTCGGCAACGGCACCGCTCGCGGGCTCTCCGAGCGACGAGCTCTGCTGCTGCCTGGCTGCCGTGGTCGTCGCTAGGCCTATAGCTCGTTTCGCGTCAAGCCGCAGCGGCCGGCGCTTCGGAAGTCGCCTGAGCTATAATAAAAGGCTTACTCTACACATCGCTTTACAGTCAACAGCATCATCTCACAGTAAAGTAATAGTATGGTCACTTTCCGCGACGCCTTCAGCCGCGAAGCGAGTGGGCGCCAGGCGAGCCGGACCCCAACGTCAGGCCAGCGGCAGCTGCAAGGCGGTTGTGGCCAGAAACTTGCTCGTATCACATTTGTTACCTTTACCAGCAGCTCAACTGGTCAGCGATCCTCAAAAATGACACATTTTTCACATTTCTCGGCCTAGGGTTTATTATTTACGTCAAGAACACTCTTTAGCTCATTTTTTATGACGCCGGCAGACCTGATCCAGGCCGGTCGGCCGGCCGGCATGCTCGGCGTAGTACTTGACGTTCGCTCAAGGAAATACAAAACAGCCATTCTACCAGAGATGATGCTTCCTAGATTCGAGCAACGACAACATGTCTGTTCAAAAGTGGATCTTTCGGCAACGACACCGACTGCGGCAACGCCGGGCGACGAACTGCGCGCTGGTCCCAGGCTGCCCTAGTCGTCGCTAGGCCTAATGGTTTCGCATCGAAGTCGCGGCTGACGGCGCTTCGGAAGTCGCTTGGGCTATATCAAAATGCCTACTCTTCACATCGCTTTACTGCGAACTCGTCCCATAATAGAATATATATTCGATTTCCACGACGCCTTCAGCAACGGAGCTAGCAGGCGGCAGGCGAAGCGCCGCAGCAGCACCAAAACTGCTATGGGATGAAATTTGCTAGTATCGCATTCATCACTTGTACGATCAGCTCCGTATTGGCCAACGACCGTCAGAAGTGATGCATTTTTGACATGCATCTATCCCAGGGCTTGCTATAAACGCGAACAAGCAATACTAGCGCGTCTCGCCGGCGGCCGGCATCAAGGCTGGCAGGCCGGCCCGGCGTGGCTCGGCCCCGAGCGCCCTGAGGAGCGCGCTGTACGTCATCACGACGCTGCCGCTCTCCGCGCTCGCTTTGGCTCCCGCTTCCCGTCGTTGCGTCTGCCGCGCGCGGCTCGTCGTTGACAGCTAGCAAGTTGCACGCAGGCGACGAGATACGATCGGACGTTGCGACGCCGTTCGCAACAGCGCACCGCAGTGAATCGCACTCACTTTCGCACATGTGTCTACGACCACCGGAAGTAAACAAGCAGAGCGCCATTGCTTGACGTATGCATGGGCGGAGCATCGGCCCGTCTTTTCTTTTTTTTTTCCGGAGCGAGCCCCGCGTGTATGAGTTGAGGGTGGTATGTGGGGGAGAGGAGGAACATCATTTTTAATCGGCGATATCTTCGGTGTTGATGAAGTTCGCTTAACAATTTTTGCGGTGCGGCGACAAGTGATGGAATACCGATCTCTCGTGGGCTTTTGCTAACCTTGGCAAAGAGCTTTTCAGGGTCCCTTTAATGAACTTTCTCATGGCATTTTGTTGCTTTTATTTACATGAACTGATAGCCAGAGAGTTCCCATACCCAGTGACATTCTTTGTTTTTCTCTAAAGGCATGTCATCCTGAGATACTATGTCGAGAGTAAAAGGTCGCAGTATTTGACACTGCAACTCGTTAAGCTAATTCTAAATTGCTAGCTATACGTAGTCTAAAAAAGAAAAGTAAGAATGTTATTGGGTATGGGAATTCGCTGGCTACCAATTCATGTAAACAAAAAGCAACAAAATGCAGTGAGAAAGTTCATTAAAGCTGCGTAAGAAGTTACCTAATTGCACTCTAGAATTTAAGATAACTTTTGATCTAAGACCACCAGCTCAATTATGATTACATTTTTGGAACCAGAAGAGAAAAACACATCTGTGTGCAAAATTTCATGAGACTCTAATCAAAAGGTCAGTTTTAACACCCTCGTCCCCCCTTAAACATTCATTTTTTCCTGTAGCCATCCGAGAGTGGAACAAACTGGATGCCTCGATTACCCATGCCCCGACCTTAACAACATTCGCTACAAGTCTCGAGGCCAGTATTGCCGCAGACTAACGCTCTCAGTGATACACATGGGCCTCCGAGTATTCATAATCCGTTTCCCTTCCGTTCCTTCTTGTCGTCTTAATCAGTGCATCACCCCTTGCGTAGCCATAGTTTGTCTTCCTGGGTTCGATTGTCCGCTATCCGTCAGTATTGATATTGTTTCCATCATATACGCATCTTGTCTTGAGCGCCAAGGTTTTTTCTCTCATTTTTTATGTTCGTTTCTACGTGCATGCTGTTCTCAGTCAGCCGTGTTTCATCACTTCTTATGATAACCTCGTCTAAAGCTGATGGTACATCATTTGTCCTCAGTTAGGCAAATGAACCACTGTTCTAGTGGATTTATCTTGGCATGTGTTCTTGACGAAATTGTGAAATTTCCTTGTGTTGTGTGATGTAGCTCTTGCCTCAGGGTAAATGTTGTGTATGCCCACCTGCTAGGGCCCCGTAAAGGGGCCTGCAGTATTGAAAATAAATAAATTAATTAATTAAGTGGCATATCAATTGCATTCTGTGTGTTCTGTGCCCAGCGAAGCACAGTCATTCTATGCATGCATGTCAGTCATGGCTCCCGTTCCGAGCAAATGCTAGGAAATGTCGTTAACTGGAGGACCAGAATGACAAACCGTGAATGAGAGCTTGAGTGCTAGTGCACTGAAAGAAACGAACATTGCAAGACACAACACCCGAGACTTGGACCTTTGAGTCCAGTCAGCAGCATGGCATAATGAGCTGGTTGGCACGCTCTTTCTACACATATCACATTTTTCGATAAACAACCTGTTGTTGGACAGCATCCCTGTTGTCCATTCTTTCCGGTCCTTCATTTTTGTAGCGCTAAATCAGTAAGGTGTTCCAGCCCATCCATGACTTGGTATCTTGACAGTGAAAGCGCTCAAAAGGAGAAGGATGACAGAAAAGGACGACAGTATGTCTTTCCTTTTCTGTCGTCCTTGTCCTTTTGAGCGCTTTCACTGTCAAGATGGAAACCCAACTCGCCCACTCAATTCCATTATTCGACTTGGTATCCCCTTTTGTTCTTTTCATGTTTGCTGTAGTTGCTGACACAATATCAAGTGCGGCTTCCTCAGCAAACTGTGTGCCTAGGAGGGAGCAGCAATGCTTAGTCTCCCTTGTCTCTTTTTCTTTTATCTATCTGTTACTTATTAATGCAAAGACACCAGATTAAAGGGATGGTATGGTGATGCTGCAAGTAAGTGGGACTGAGTTTAGTTAATTCCTTCATTAGCCAATTACCCTAATTAACCTTTCTAGTAAGGCCAGAAAAATAAATAAAACCGAATAGGAAATTGGTCGAGCTCAGGAATCGAATCCGGTCTCCAGAGTGCGAGACAAGCATGCTACCATTCCGCCATGCCAGCTCGATGGTTTGGAATGAACAAAGGCGCGTCTAGTGAATACTTCATTTTGGGTGGAAAAAACAGCGCGAAAAGGACGGAAGACAAAGATGAAGGAAACCACACGGACGAGCGCTGACTCACAACTATTTTTTATTCAGAAAAAACAGACATTTATAGTTAAAAAGTCACATGACCTGACGTCACTCGCGCACATGCCCAGACTAACAACAGTCTAAGAACTACATCATGTGTCAAGATTAAAACCTTACAACGCGATTTTTAGAACACTGTGATTAACCGAAAAAACACGATACAGCCAGAAAAAAAACACACAACGCCACTAAAAAAACAAAAAAAAAAAAAAACAAAGCACAAATCACGTGTTGTCAAGAAATGCGACCTCTTTATCGACCATCAATAAGGAAGGCTGACTGACGCATTCACCCCGTCTTTTCCGAATATGATATGCCTCAATGAGCTCCCTTGTCGTCTTATCTCTATGGCGGAATAAAATACGTGTGTGCGCGACTAAAGGTCTGCATACTTTTTTATTTTCAAGCTTGCAAGCTTTGCAGTGCTCTTTTAGATGCGAATAGTTTGAATCTGATAGTGAACGAAGATGCTCCCTAAGTCGAATATTTATACATCGGCCGGTCTGTCCTATATATACTCTTTTACATGAAAGAGGAAGTTCATACACAACTGAACATGCGCACTCTACACACCTTGATCTATGGGAAACCAAACAACGAAATGGGCTAATGCTTGATATATTGTCATGGCGGTTCCCTATCATGCGACATAGCCCCCCCAACTTGTGTGGCGCAGAAAACACCACATTCACGTCAAATCTGCCCGCCACCTTTTTTAGATTATGAGCCGTTCGGTGCATATACGGAATAACAGCAAATTTTTTTCCCGCTCTGTCCAATCTTGTATTCAAGAAATCTTTTCGAACTGCCCTCACCAGCTTCTCGCAAGTTGCTGAAATCACCCCCTGTGGAAACCCTGCGGCTTCTAATCTACGTACTTGTAACATCAGACTGTCGGCTATGCAGTGATGGCATGAATTTGTGAGGCTTGAACGTAAGGTAGTCATTGCAATTCCATTCTTTACTAGCTTTGAGTGCCCCGAGGTAAAACTTAACACCGGTTTTTGGGATCGGGGTGAATGCATCCAGCAGATGTGCTCTTCCCTAAAAAACAACTTCAAACTTAAAAACTGTAGTGCATTTTCTGACGGCAACTCGAAAGTGAAGGACAGTCCTTTACCACATTCTTGAAAAACCTTTAGAATGTCATTCACTCTTGTATTGAAACTGTCCCTGTCTACTAAAACTAAAAATTCGTCAACAAATCTTGAGATATGCATTGCAAGACCCCCAATTTTGTTTTTTATTTCCTTGTCTACCTGGGCAAGATAAATGCTGCTTAGGGCTGGAGCAACCTTCGAACCTATGCATATGCCCTTTCTTTGAACATATACATCTCCTCGCCATCCCACGTATGTTGATTGCAAATAGAAAGCCAAAACCTCAAGAAAAGAAGACACCGAAATGCCGCACCGACTCACAAACCTGGCTTCGTCATTTCCTTCATCTATGCACTTGCGTACCGCTTTTAACATGCCTTTATGAGGCAGAGAATAATACAAGTCTTGTATGTCTATGCTAAAACCGGTACACCTTCCCGGATTTTCTTGCCTTAGGAACTTGACAAGAACATCGGCATTTTTCACAGCAAATGGATCGTCAACTGTCAATCCTGAAATGTGTTCCTGTAGGTAACTAGAGATTAAATACTGCCAAGTGCCACCTTCGGAAACTATAGCCCTAAATGGGACATCGATCTTGTGGGTTTTTGCCGAAAAAAATAAGTCCAATTCCGTTCCCTGTGATTTCTGAACCGAGGTGGCTAATGCCTTCAAATTAAACTCATTCAACAGTGATATCGCCCGCTCTTTCACAACCACGTGATCTACGTTGACCCGTTTAAAACACTTTTTGACAGCCGCCAAAGCCTTTTCATTGAACATCCCTTCCGGAATCACAACAAAATGCCCTTCCTTATCTGATAACACAAGTCTTAAATCGGCACTGTGGAAATAATCTACGAGGCCACGCACGTCCTTACTCCGTTTCGGTCTGCCCGGTGACACACCCAAGGCGTTGACGCTCTCCTCCAGGAACCTTGGCCGAAGTTCATCCTTGACTTTTCTGGAGATACTTCTGGAAATGGCTAGCCTCTCCACCGGTGATAGGATTGGCTCCTGGGAGTACTTCGGTCCGTGTTCAAGGGTCTTACGGTGTTGCGGTGGAAGTTGTGCTTCGCCCAGAAGCTGCACTCTTCCAGCTTGCTTTGCAGTCCTTTCTTTCCTTGGAAGGTGAGGGAGGGCGGAAGCCCACAAGAACTCCGTCGTCTGCAGTGAGGTTGCAAACCACTCCCTGTAGACCTTGGTTTGCTGATGTTCTGTTCCGTACCGCCCACATGCCACCCATAAGCACTCCTTCAGATACCGTGCCTGTCGCCAAAGCTCTGAACGAAGAATGCGACAAATCCGTCTTGAATGCCCTGGTGACGGCTGTAGAACTCCGCACACCAGCGGCAGATCCGTGGGGCAAAAGCCGCGCTTGAAATGCCACGCAGCTACTCTGGCTCTACATACACATACTGCATACAACGTGGCGATGTACGCTGGGGAAGACAGGTCTAAGTTGAAACACGTAAAAGAGCCCTGTGCACTAGAAATACACTGTAGTAGAATGGAAAGTTGGGCGAGTTGGTATACGTTCATTTTGGGTGGAAAAAACAGCGCGAAAAGGACGGAAGACAAAGATGAAGGAAACCACACGGACGAGCGCTGACTCACAACTATTTTTTATTCAGAAAAAACAGACATTTATAGTTAAAAAGTCACATGACCTGACGTCACTCGCGCACATGCCCAGACTAACAACAGTGCAATCAACATACGTGGGATGGCGAGGAGATGTATATGTTCAAAGAAAGGGCATATGCATAGGTTCGAAGGTTGCTCCAGCCCTAAGCAGCATTTATCTTGCCCAGGTAGACAAGGAAATAAAAAACAAAATTGGGGGTCTTGCAATGCATATCTCAAGATTTGTTGACGATTTTTTAGTTTTAGTAGACAGGGACAGTTTCAATACAAGAGTGAATGACATTCTAAAGGTTTTTCAAGAATGTGGTAAAGGACTGTCCTTCACTTTCGAGTTGCCGTCAGAAAATGCACTACAGTTTTTAAGTTTGAAGTTGTTTTTTAGGGAAGAGCACATCTGCTGGATGCATTCACCCCGATCCCAAAAACCGGTGTTAAGTTTTACCTCGGGGCACTCAAAGCTAGTAAAGAATGGAATTGCAATGACTACCTTACGTTCAAGCCTCACAAATTCATGCCATCACTGCATAGCCGACAGTCTGATGTTACAAGTACGTAGATTAGAGGCCGCAGGGTTTCCACAGGGGGTGATTTCAGCAACTTGCGAGAAGCTGGTGAGGGCAGTGCGAAAAGATTTCTTGAATACAAGATTGGACAGAGCGGGAAAAAAATTTGCTGTTATTCCGTATATGCACCGAACGGCTCATAATCTAAAAAAGGTGGCGGGCAGATTTGACGTGAATGTGGTGTTTTCTGCGCCACACAAGTTGGGGGGGCTATGTCGCATGATAGGGAACCGCCATGACAATATATCAAGCATTAGCCCATTTCGTTGTTTGGTTTCCCATAGATCAAGGTGTGTAGAGTGCGCATGTTCAGTTGTGTATGAACTTCCTCTTTCATGTAAAAGAGTATATATAGGACAGACCGGCCGATGTATAAATATTCGACTTAGGGAGCATCTTCGTTCACTATCAGATTCAAACTATTCGCATCTAAAAGAGCACTGCAAAGCTTGCAAGCTTGAAAATAAAAAAGTATGCAGACCTTTAGTCGCGCACACACGTATTTTATTCCGCCATAGAGATAAGACGACAAGGGAGCTCATTGAGGCATATCATATTCGGAAAAGACGGGGTGAATGCGTCAGTCAGCCTTCCTTATTGATGGTCGATAAAGAGGTCGCATTTCTTGACAACACGTGATTTGTGCTTTGTTTTTTTTTTTTTTTTAGTGGCGTTGTGTGTTTTTTTTCTGGCTGTATCGTGTTTTTTCGGTTAATCACAGTGTTCTAAAAATCGCGTTGTAAGGTTTTAATCTTGACACATGATGTAGTTCTTAGACTGTTGTTAGTCTGGGCATGTGCGCGAGTGACGTCAGGTCATGTGACTTTTTAACTATAAATGTCTGTTTTTTCTGAATAAAAAATAGTTGTGAGTCAGCGCTCGTCCGTGTGGTTTCCTTCATCTTTGTCTTCCGTCCTTTTCGCGCTGTTTTTTCCACCCAAAATGAACGTATACCAACTCGCCCAACTTTCCATTCTACTCTAGTGAATACGGTGTCTTCGCTCACTCCCATCTTCCTCCCTTCCCTTCCGGCGAGGTTTAGGTGTCCACCGAGATATGAGAGACAGATACATTTCCTTTCCTCACAAACCAATTTACTGACGAGCGAGGCGTAGAACCGAATGGGCGATGGCGTGCTATGGACTCCCTGGCAGCGTTGCAAGACGCTGTCGCGTTCCACTCTTAGAGGCGAAGCTTAACATCTTAACCACACATCAGTGACACAAGCAGCAACACCGCGCTTAAGGCTTCCGCCTCACCGCACTTTAGGTCAACAAAGTGTCCCCCTGAATTTTTGTACCTTTAGAATGACGCACCAGCTTGCCCACTGACGTTGATTCGGGTCAAAGATTGTGACTCGCTACACTGTCACACAAGTACGAGGCCGGTTGCATTCGAATCTGTGAGCTGCAGCACAGAACTGCTAGCTGCAACATCAGTTGAGCATCATATGGGAGTCGAATTATTGACCAACAAATGCAAGGGTACTTTAGAATAACGAAGTGTTTCCTGTGTCAAAAAAGCCGAACGGGGCTACGCTCGCAGATTGAGCACAAGAAGAAACCTCAGTGCGAGGAAAGTCTTTCGTTCCCTGCATGGTCGGTGTGCTGTATGAAATCATGGTCGGTGTGCTGTAAGATGGGCCACTGTGTTAATGAGAGGGCACGGGAGAAGGAGAGATCACTAGAGAGCAAGCGGGGGGGGGGGGGCAGGTGTCCGATTTTCCACTTCACTACAAAGAATGCAGTGTGAGCCAGAGCTAAGAGATCGGAAGCGGGCAGAGCGGGTGAGGGAACAAGCACATGTTTATGACATCCTATTCGTAAATGAAGAGGAAGAAGTGGGCTTGGGCAGGGCATATGTAATGCGAAGGCGAGACAACCACCGGTCCTCAAGGGTAACGGAGTGGATATTCCAAGAGAAGGCAAGCGTAGCAGGGGTGAGCGGCAGAAAGTTAGGTGGGCGGAGGAGATAAGAAGTTCGCGGGGATATACGGTGGCCGCAACTGGCAAAGGACAGGGTTAATGGGAGAGACATGGAAGAAGCCTTTGCCCTGCAGTGGGCCTAGCAGGGGCTGATGATAATGGTGATTCGATTATATTAGTCATACTATCCTTTTTGAAAAATTGCATCATTATGGTATACGGGGACATGCTTTGGCTCTGCTCAAAAGTTACCTATCAAATAGATTTCAATATGTCGACATAAATGGTTTCATTTCACACAGCAAAAAAATAATTTCAGGAGTCCCACAGGGTAGCATTTTAGGCCCTGTCCTATTTAATTTGTACATTAATGATATTGTGCACATCTGCTCAGATACCAAGCTCGTTATATACGCCGACGATACGAGTGCTTTGGTGCCATCATGTTCTGAACCTGAAGGAATTACTAAAGCAAATAATTTTCTGCGCAAACTGGACTCGTGGACTTTGAGCAATCATTTAAAACTTAATGCAAACAAAACAAAGGTGGTAATTTTTCGACCAAAAAGTAAACAACTTTCGTCAGAAGGAACCGTAATGTTTAGATCCGCAGCCATTGATGTGGTAGATACTGTCAAGGTGTTAGGGGTATATTTTAATTCAACTTTACAATGGAATGATCATGTAAATAGTATAATCAGCAAACTGAGCTGCATAACTGGAATTTTAAATCGCAACTGCTATACTCTTCCAAAAAAAGTTAAACTAATGGTCTATAACGCTCTCTTTGTCTCCCACCTAAACTACTCTCATTTCGTCTGGGGAACAACAACGAAAACTAATCTGTTGAAGCTTGAAAGGCTACAGAAAAAAATAGTACGAATAATTGAAAACGTTGAATACACAGCACCTTCTTCACATATCTTTGCTTCGCTTAATTTATTAAAAGTAAGAAATATATACGAATAAAATTATGCAGGCAGTACCGTTTAAGCGTCCAACGAAAGAGTACAGTTTTTACTGAAATGGCAGAATTAAGACCCAATTATCTCACCTACAGCACCAGAACTCCAGAACGATGGGAAATTCGAAAATGTCGCACTGCCTCTGGACAACAAACACTCCGGTATAATCTTCCGCGATTATTGAATGCTGCCGCTGATGTACAAGCCGCTGATGTATCCAATATGTCTCTTCCAAATACAGTAAAAGCTCGTTAATTCGAACTTCACGGGACCGGGTAAAAAGTTCGAATTATCGAATGGCCGCGAAGAAAAAACCAGCAAGAACCATTTGCATTAAGGTATATGTACCGTATTTACTGTATTTACTCGTGTAACGAACCCACTCGCATAATGAACCCACCCACCCCCGATTTTTGCCAAAGAATTTGAAAAAAAAAATTGCGTCCCTCCGTTTCGCGCCGTCACAGTCCACAACGCATTTCTTGGCGGCGCGCCAAGATGCTGAGCAGCGATAACATCACTTTTGACGTTAGCTCCAGCAAGGGGGAAGCGAACTTGGCAGAGTGCCAACGCTTGTCCGGTTGTGCAAGCCTCGTTTTCAGTACGTTTGCCTTATCATGCCATGGGCGTTTGGGGCAGACGCCGTCTACTGCCACTCAATCATTGGAACGCGCGATAGCAGCAGCAAACGCCTTTTGCGCCTTTTGCAGAGTCTACTGCCACTCAATCATTGGAACGCGCGATAGCAGCAGCAAACGCCTTTTGCGCCTTTTTGCAGAACGATACTAAAAGCCGGCGTCATGATCGCAGCGGACCGTGTGCTTCCGTTGGAGACTGATGGGTGGAAGGATAGACGACACTCGCAAAGAAAAAAAAAAAGTTTTCGCACGTAATTTGTAGCGCCAGTCAGAAGTCATAGCCTTTCACAGGCGTTGGCTGGGACCGCGCCGACAGTACTTATCCGTATTTCCGAATTAACAGGCCTCGAATTACCGAGTATTTAGTTGCGAGTTCCCGAGGTTGCGCGGAAAAGAGGGTAGGCAGCCGCCGCCGCCAACCCCTACCCTCCGGCGCCACCGGCCGCCGCGCCGGTGATGGCGCCATATAGGCTTTAACCACTCATCCACGGTTTTATCTGGTTCCATCTTCTGTCCCCGTTTAGGACTTGCGCAGCCTCTAACTATGCGGAGATGCTTTTTTTTTTTTTTGGCCACGTGCTGTGCGCCAAGCCACACAGGCGCGGCGGCGCGTAGTTCGAATTATCCGTAGCGGAACCGACTCGCTTTCGAATTAACGGGCTTTTTTATACACAGATCTCTATGGAGCTTGGCCAGACCAAGCAGTGTAGTTCGAATTATCCGAAATTCGAATTATCAAGGTTCAAATTAACGAGCTTTCACTGTATGTACAAATATTTTGCTACTCATATTTTTCTTTTTTTTTTTGTGAATGAACGCACAGGTCTATCCTTATGTTCAATTGTTTATGTTCGACTGTTTATAGTTCGACTGTTTGTTGTTCGACTGTTTATTGCCCCACTCTGCTGCTGTATACACTGTAAGGGGGCGGAGGATTTTTCAAGCCGCAAATGTACGGCTTTTCCCTCCGCCTCCTTCCACTTCTTTGTGGAGAATAAAACTTGTATGTATGTATGTATGTGTGTATGATGCAGGAGTCACAATCAGGTAGCACATGAAATACTGGAGGCCTGTTTGACTAAAAAGAAAGGCAGCACATGTGTTAGCGACACTTCTATAGCTCTTCGAAGCAATTAAATTATATTTCTCAACGCCTAACTTCGATGACATGGTCTCGTTAAGAAACCTTTGTTTGCTGCTCTCAGGATTTCAGGTTTGTGGTTCAGAAGAGCGTGCTGTCAAGGCAGTTGGTGTTGCATTATGGAAAGAAATTAGCGCAAATCATCCCATGCATTTCCTCCTTTGTCTCTGTTTTCTGTGCAAATTTCTTTACCCGAGGTTTGCGGAGCAGGAAAAAATGGGTGTTGTTTGCTGTTGGCCTTGTTGCTATTAGAGTTCTTGTTTTCTTTTTGGCTTTTTAGTATTCTGACTGCTTTTGCTTCGCTTGTTTGACACTGCTTTTGCTAAGAATTATCCTTCTGTTAAGCCGACGATACCAGTGCTTTATATGTAAGCGGTTAGAAGGGTTATTCATGGGTTGTGTTGCTGGCTGCATTCAAAGTGATCATGCAACGTGTCACATGCCCAAATTCCATGTTTTGGGCCTCTTTTCTGCCAAGTAAACAGTTGGTAGTGTCGGCGTGTGTCGTGCTCTATCTTGTGCTGTCTTAGCTGTGCCGCTGTTCTCATGCAAAATGCCAGGGTGTCTATAGGAGTGGGTCCGCCACGTACAGTGAAAGCTCGTTAATTCGACCCCCGTTAATTCGGAAAATCGGATAATTTGACACGCACGCGAGGTCCCTACAATTATACATAGGAGTCTATGGGGCGAAACTCTCGTTAATTCGAACAAATTTTGCCGTGCGTCGGTTAATTCGACTTCACTCCGCAGCCTGCCAAACCGGTGTGCCGAGAGCAAAAAGAAAAAACACTGCCACGAGCGGGGCTACTGTACGGCTGATAGGCCATCCGTATGGTCATCGTCGTCAGCAGCGTGAGCGAGGGCGAGGGAAGCGAGGTTAGCGGCGGCCGAAGCGGCTGGTGTCTTTTTTTTTTTGTGCTTTGTTGTGTCGCAGCAGTCGTGTTGGTGATTTCCGCTATCGACAGCAAGTCTCGTTTTGGCGTGTGTCGTCGTTTCCACGTGTTCTTGCTGCTACGATCGCGGTTATTTAACCATAAGGCGGCGCCTTTTTTGGTAATTGTGCGCTTTGTCAGCGTGTTTACTGCGCTGCTTGTTGTTGCTGTTTTGTTGCGACTGAGAGAAGGGTGAAAGGAAATTGCACGGGCCTACCTACTGGCTCAGCCGAGCCACCACCGCTGCTACGTGCAGATAGAGGAGAGTTAAAAGATCAGAGGAAAGATAAGGAGAACAGATAAGACGCGCGTCGCAGCAACAACCGCTGCGACAACAACCGCGTCCGCCGAAGCAGACGCTGGCTGGAAAAACAGATAAGCGGCCGAAGCCGCGCTCCCTTCCCCTCCTCCCCGCGCTGCTTTTGAGTGGGTAGCGCGCAGTGCCTGCGCGCCTCGCCTTTGTGTCCTGTCAGCTGACCGGGGATGAAATAATTGAAGTGACAGGCGCTGAACGACGATTCGTCGGAAGGTGACGATTGTGAGCAGTTGTCCCAAATGCCGAAG
This sequence comes from Amblyomma mixtum, assembly GCF_055824585.1. Lineage (NCBI taxonomy): Eukaryota > Metazoa > Arthropoda > Arachnida > Ixodida > Ixodidae > Amblyomma > Amblyomma mixtum. The sequence continues at coordinate 11,540,980 of NC_143015.1, read as the reverse complement.
TGCACGGTGAAAGAAGCCGCAGAAGCCTTGTACGTGCGGGGGGACTTCTGTGAACAAATCCCTGACGGTGCGTGTGCCGCGGAGCACCTGGCAGCTGTTATAGCTATCGTAGTCGCTCAAATTCGCTCGAAAAAGCAGACGGTGATAACAGATTTCTTTGCCAAATAAAGGTACATCCTGTTGCGGCAAACATTGTTTTTTGTTGTTCATTCGATAATTCGACATTCGGATAATTCGACAATTTTTCGCGGTCCCGTCAGTGTCGAATTAACGAGCTTTTACTGTATTGCAAGCTCGTTGGTGGATGCAAAGCGATGGAACTGCACTGCCGCATGCGATCAGTGGAACGCATATTTGTGCCATATCCTTCTGCTTTGCGCTGCAGTGTGTTTTGTTGTTTTAAAGCACTCAGATGCTTGTGCCTTGTACCCTGTTGTCTACACAGCGTTGCATTCTCAAGAGTCTCTGACCACACGCTCTGTGCAACCACTACATATTGTGGTCTGCATTTTGATGGCTATTGTATTTACCTTTCATGAATCAGTGCAGAAAAGGACACAAACGCAGAAAAGAACACCGTTCCCTTTTCTGCACTAATCCGTAAAAGATGAATTAGCAATAGACCCGGTCTTCCGTCTTAGCGTACCGTATTTGCTTGTGTTTCCTGTTTGCATTAAAAACCCACGCTCACTTTTGTCGTGGAGAATTTACAATTTTTTTTCCAACCAAAGCAGCATGAGAGAAAAATTTGATCACAAATTATTTAGCTGTCACAAGCAAACACCACTGGGTGGTCCATGTTATAGCAATACCTTATGCAGCATTGCATGGCATCTTCTTTTGTGCTATAATGTATAGCGCAGAATTTATTGCCGCTTGTCTGATACAATGCCAACGTGAAAAACGGGGGCAGGACCTCTGTCAAGCTTCCGAGCTTCTAGTCCTGTCTTGTTCTCTAATACAGAGAAGGCTGACTGACTGATTGAAACAAGAAAGCATGCAACCAAAATTAGGTTTCCATATACTCCTTTACTCTTTTTTAGCGAGTGTTCAGCATGTTCTCTATCCCACTGCAAATGGCCGGCACCACCAATTGGCACAAAAGTGTCAGATCATGCCGTGATACAGCAAACATGTTTTGAAGCAGACAATGCTGAACACCAGCAAAACAAATGCAGGCGATGCAAAGATGCAACCTGTCGACTGTGTGCTTTTGTTGGTGATGGGATGGATGGATAGACAGATAGATGGGCATATGGTATGAAATTTCGGCTCTTACAAAAGAATCTGTCCAAACTTTTTTTCTTGTGTAGTGAACCTTCCCTTCAAAATTGATGTCAATGTTTCTGGGAAAAAGTGAGTTCGATATGCGAGAAAATTTTGTTCTTCCAGAATAAATCAGTGTTTTAAAGGGTTACAGACACTTAATTTTTGTTTGTGTGTTTTACTTCTTTGCACTGATGTGTAAGGCATTGCTATACACGGATCACCAAGTGGTATGTGCCTATGATTGCTAAATAATTAATAATAAAATTTTTCTCTCATGCTGTTTCAGTTTCAATGGCACTGTGACATCAAAAGTCCATATAGGTCACATGAGGCGTAAAAACACTGCAATATAATATACATAACCCACTGCTTCTTCATTAGTTGTCATTCCAGCTCATGAGGTGGGTTGGCTTCAGCACTGTAGTGAATTAAAATGATGAAGAAACGAGTATATTGCAGTTTTTAGTGTGTAAGCACTAATCTGACGGGTACCAACCCTTAGCAAAATCGTTTGTCGTCTGTTCGCAGCTGGGCTAGCACGAGCGCTCTGTCCCACGGCACTGTCGCTCACTGTCGTCTTCTATGTAGCAAAAATTTATGCTTTTGCACTGATTCGAATGTAGTAGACCTCCTCAGTAGTTTGTTTCATGCCTTTCCTGACCTACAAAGGCCTTTCACGTAACAGCGATCGCTTTGCTGAAGAAACCTAAACCGAAATAGCATGAGAAATTCAATTAAAAATTATTCAGCGGTTGTAGATAAATACCACGCAATGATCCATGTATATTCATTTATTTATTTCTCTATGTAATACTGCGGAGTCGCTTGACTCCAAGCAGGTATGAGCACAGGCATGAGCACAGATACAAATAAATAAACAAGATATGCACGAACGTCATGCAAGAGCAAACAGATGATGCGAAAAAAGAGACCAAAAAGACAAGGGCTTCACATACAAAAGGCTCTCAAATTATCAACAAACGTTTCTACATTCGGGTTGTTCACTACACATTTCAGCAATTCATTCCACTCTGCAATTGATTTGACAAAATACATATGCAATACATATATACATATACAATACATATGTCTTATGCATTATCACAAAGATGGAAACACGCGACCAAAATTAAGCGTACGTACTCCTGTAATACTGGGCGTGGGTGTCATTTGTCAGGCAAGATCATGGAAATCAGATGCCATTGCCTAGATGTGGCCTTCACTCCTCAGGGTCTACACGCATTACAGGGGTGACTGGATACAAACCAAATATACTCATCATCATCACCTTGACTGCACCCACTGCAGGGCAAGGGCCTCTCCCATGTCTCTCTCCCAATGAACCCTGTCCCTCACCAGTTGCGGCCACCCTATCCCCGCAAAGCATACCTAAGGTTAACTAAGCAGCACCAACAGGCATAAGAACACAGCAAATGACTCCTAGTTACCATATTTATATGTGTGTAATGCCCCTGCCACACGGCAAATTTAATGTCATTCTCATCGAATGACATTTGTTCCACTTAATGTCATTTTTTTCTGTGCGCTGCTACACGGCAAAAACTAATGTCATTTGCAAATGATGGTGATTGCGATGGAAAAGAGAGTACAGCATACAAAAATTTCGATGTATGCTTCAATACGCTGCAAAAAGTATTGCTTTGCTAATGGAAACCCATTTTAAAATCGTAATCCTCATTGCAATAACGTGCTGATCACTGCTACACCACGAGTCCAAGCCTAGCCAAAGCTCAGCCAGCGGCAGCCGGCAAATGGCGGACGTCATTTTGTGAAATGCTCTCTATGGTGAAATTAGGCAGTGTTAGCTGTGCGTCCGCAAAAGCTTTGCGCATGCTGCGGGCGCACCTTGCGCGCACTGCCGCCCGTCCTCACAAGTTTTAGTTGGGAGCACGGTGGTTGGGAGGGAGTGACTAGCGTAGCGCGTGAGAAGCACAACATATCATGGCGCCATCTAGAGGACAGCAAGTCAAACCTCCTGAACTGAGTGCCGAAGCAATGTTTTTCTCTTTTATTAACGGCAGTAATGAATGCATTCCAAGGCTTCGTTTTTTTAAAAATGTAAATCAATTGAATGAAATGAAAATGCAGATTCTAGTGCAAAATAGGAGAAATACTTCGCCCGGGGTCGTTGCTATGACGACAGTGTACGCCGTACATAGTTGAGCCTAGCATCAAGAAATTCTGAAATTTATCTCAAAAACGATTAATATTTCACACCCATATTGTTACGGAGGGATGACAATGCACAAAATAAAAGCGAATACAACTGTTTAGAGCAAGCTATCGCGTCGAAAAATGCAGCGGCGACGCAGTATTCGGTTCGAAGCGGACGGGCCGGGCGTCGCCATGTTGTGAATGTTAGCCACGCAAGGCTGGTAGCGAGAGTGAGTTTTATTTTTTTCCAATTCTATTTGGCATTTTTATATACATAAATGAACGACCGCACAATCATACGGACGCGGAAATATTACATGCTCGTGACGCTTTTGTAATCGTGTTTTTCGGTGTATATTCTCACCAAGTCTCTGGTGTCGAGGGAACACATTAGCTCGGAGATCGCTGGAGAATGAGTTCTGTTAACTCATTCGGTACCTAATGTCATTTTCATCGAATGACATTATATTTTCTCGTGTGGCAGCAAAATAATGTCATTTTGAACGAATGTCATTCAATGGGAATGACAAATTTGCCGTGTGGCAGGGGTATAAGTCGACCCATTTTTTTTTTTTCAATAGAAAATACGAAGTGGGGGGAGGGGGGGGGGTTGACTTACAATCGAAGCCACAGCATGGCACCATAAACAAAGGTAAGACAAACGAGATATCAGGGATGCTAGAGTGTCGTTGCATTTTTAGTGCATGGCCCGGTTGCATCCCTCTTGGTGCTGGCCTTGAGCAGATGCTATGTCAAGGCACAGCACCAGCACCCCATCCCCACACATGGTGGTCAATGACGGCTGTTGATAAGCAGCAGACCAGCACCCCCCTCCACCGCCCTCTCCACACGTGGCTGCTGATCGCAGCTACTGATAAGCAGTTGCGGCCCGATAACGCCATCGCGTTCGACTCTTAAAGGAGAAGCTTAAGTGTCCTCCAAATCCTTTTTTTTTTTTGTTTACTGTCAACTGCGCACCCGGCACTCATGGGAGTGTGGATAGTTGATGGAAGGACTGCTGTTCCAATCATGCCAGCACCGCCACTTGGAACGGCAGCGGAGCCGGGGAGTGTTGGTAGTTGACGGAAGAGCCGATGCCGCTCACATGTAGTCACGTAGTCTCTCTTTCTTTCGCTCTGACGTATTTGATGAACGCCTGCTGCATTTCACAGGTTTTTAATGTAGTGCTTCGTCAGTTGTTGTGTTCCGATGCTCATTGACAGCTACATTCAAGATGGCTGTCATTCTTTGCGCTGAACAAACGAACTGCGCGCTGGGCCACAAGTCTGATGTTTGCAACGGGTGGTACAGGCGTGGCAGCTGCAGCGAGGCAATATTTTCAGCTGTTCCACGCAATGTCGTGGTGCAGTTGTTTGCAAAGGGTGGGATTTCGCTGCACGACGTGAGAACAATGTGCTGTGAGACCGCAGCAGTGATGGCGACGACAGCTCTAGGGAAGCAATGGCGCAAGTGTGGGTGAGTAGCACGGTGACTAATACATTTTTGTTTCGTAATGTGCCCATGGGCACGCCGTGTGCGGCAGTCGATGGCGGCTGATGATAAGCGGTGGCAGCCAGATAATGCTCCGCCATTCTATTATCAAAGGCCAAGATTAAGCGACCTCCAGGTTTTTTTGTTTTTTTTCTGACATGAGATATGGAGGGGTCGACTTACAATCGTGTAAATATGCTATGCCTACAATGTCAGCTCTGGCATCCTCAAAAATTCCATGATCGGGTGATGTTTTTCTCCATGCTGTTGCCCTCTGTGTCACCGCATACATGAGAGACAGAACATTTATTTTTTTCTTTCCCCTTTCACTTCCTTTGTCCCCCTCCCCACGGACAGGGTAGCAAATCAGCCAGTGCCCAGTTCACCTCCCTGCCTTCCCATTATTCTCTCTCCGTGTGCCATCCAGAGAAGGCAAAGCACGCTGTCCTTCCCTGCGCAAGAGGCCAACACACTGCTGTTGCAGCTTTCCTCATGCTGACAATCAGCTCATGTGTAAAGTAAAGGCGCCAAAAACCACACACACACACACAAGACAAGAGAACGGGACAGAGCGCCACTCACAACTTCTCTCGTCTTGACAAGTCCTCTTGTCTTGTCTTGTGTGTGTGTGTGCTTTTTGGCGCCTTTACTTTACAATGAATTACCAACTAGCCCGGAAAGAAGTTCTCTTAAGCTCATCCGTCTCTGGGTGACGCCAACTTCCACAAGTCTTGCGATGCCCACAACACAATTGTGCAGTGGTAGTTAGTGAAGACTCCATTTCCCTGAAAACACCTGAGGCAAATTGCACCCCAGTGGGCATTAAAACTGCCTCAGATGTCCTGCAGACATCCGAGGGAGTGCCCACTGGGCCCCACCTCAACCAGGAAGTTGGAGGAGAGCATCTCACCCGCTGCTGCTGCCCAGGGTGAGCATGAGCTGGACCCTGCCTCCTCCGTTGGCCGTGCGCCACTGCACGCAGGGCACGTGCGTGGGCACCAGGGGGCTCAGGTAGGCCAGCACACTCCACTCCCCACACTGCAGCAGGCACCGCTCCCTGCCTTCCACCGGGAACTGCAGGGCACAACACCCCAGCCTTCCCTTCAGCTGCTGTCAACTACAACCGTAAACAGCACAACGTGCAGATATGCACACACACCTCTCCCATGTCCCTCCTATTAACCCTGTCCCTCTTTGGCAGCTGCGACCACCGTGTGCCCGCAAACTTCTTAGTCTCATCTGCCCACCCAACTTTCTGCTGCACCCTGCTACGCTTGCCTTCTCTTGGAATCCACTCCGTTACCCTTGAGGACCAGCGGTTACCCTGCCCTCGCATTACATGCCCCGCCCAAGCCAACTTCTTCCTCTTGATTCCGACTGGGATGTCATTAACCCGCGTTTGTTCCCTCACCCACTCCGCCCGCTTCCGATCTCTTAACGTTACACCTATCATTTTTCTTTCCATGGCTCACTGCATTGTCCTTGACTTAAGCTGAACCCTCTTTGTAAGCCTCCACGTTTCTGCCCCATAGGTGAGTACCGGTAGGATACAGCTGTTGTATACTTTTCCCTTGAGGGATGTTGGCAAACAGCGATTCATGATCTGAGATAACCTGCCATATAAGTGCTCCACCCCATTCTTATTCTTCTCGTTATTTCCCTCTCATGATCAGGATCTGCGGTCACTACCTGCCCATGTAAACAGCATGGCTTTAAAGGGCAACTCCAGCATGTTTTCCACCTCCTCTGATTTTACTGAAACTTTTATGGTACGTTCTCCACAATTTTCTTCTGGTCCTTTGTGTCAAGTTTCACAGCAGGGCGATGTTTTGTTGCAGCACAAAGTAATATTAAAACTCCCCATTTCGTTGCCTCAATCAGGGCGATTTCTGCAGGAAACCTTGTGTGAGTGATGACACTGAATGCACAGCCGTAGATATTCACACTGCATTTGCTGACGGACAAAATTCTGAGTTTGCTTTTGGCCATTTAAGACAAACAATGACCAAAGCTGTCATTTACATTTGCCAGTTTAGCCAATCAATGCAAGTATTACAGGCTTTGTGATAGTATCTCTGATGTTATACCATACGCTGGTCTGTCACTATGTCGTCGTTTGGTAAAAATCCAGTTCCGGATTCCAGGTTTTTGCTCTTTGAAAGTACTTCTAGTCAATATTTTGAAAAATGTTTTGTGTGAGAGAGAAGGGTCTAAGGAATGTGATGTCATTACCAACTCAAAATTAAAAACAAAACCGCCAGAGTTGCCCTTTAACTACTTGCAAGCAATCTGCACATTATTGCTACAAGAAAGGGGAAAATTTTCGCTTGAATGCTCAAGCTACTATTAGGTGGTGACAGACCTCAGTCAGACCATACTGATACTAGCACTGTTTGTAAGGTGGCTAACTTCCAGTTTCCCTCAGAGAAGCCTGAACCATCAGGGACAGCATGTTAAGTGGAGCTGCTAATATACAGTATATGTTGGGCCAATGCAGGACTGCACCTATCCCAAGGAGATACATCTCAAACTGCATACTACATCAACACACTTGAGCAAAACGATAGCTTTTAACAATAACAATTACCCCAGGATCCTTAGCTGAGGCACTGCAACCACTTCCTCGGCCCAATAGATACAATAAACCAACGATCAGAGTCAGTGCATAAGGGGAAATGTGGGAGCCTACTTGACAACAAACAGTGTGCATGCGGACCAGTTGGTGCAGATTCAAGAGCGTGATAAGAAGACAGTATGCTGACACGGGACGGTGCCGCTTCTGGCATCCTGTGCCAACATGCTGCTGTCTCACCATGCTCTCAAACCACAGGGGCACTCGTTTGGAGCTCTGCTCCATTATTCGCACTCTGTAATAAGGATCACTGGCTTGGCTGGTGGCACTACTACTCACAACGCGACACTGCAGACGCCGACCACAACACAGAAAAGAGTACACAAAAGACATTTTGCCTCCCCACGGGAGCCTTTTGTTCACAGTAAAAAACGAGAAGCAGGGGCACAGGGAGCGTGCATAAGCAGTTGTCAGATTTCCACAGTTTCGGTTCAAGGTGTAATCCAGGGTTTGACGGAATCCCGTCTGGTCAGGTAGTGGCACAGTAGGATGTAAACTTGGGTCACTGACCACGTCAATAAGGGGGGTTAGTTGACGTTTCGGAACCACTACGGGTTCCTTGTTCACAAGATTGGGAACAAGGAACCCGTAGCAGTTCTGAAACGTCAACTCACCCCCCTTTTTTGACGTGGTCAGTGGCCCAAGTTTACATTCTATTCGGTTCAAGGTGTGACCGGTCATTTGTATCGTCACAGATTCCAGGTGAAGGCGGGGGAATTCCTTCTTTTCTGTCGCTGTCGATAACGTGCTGTTTCGATATGGAGTGTCCGGCGATAGCACTGGAATCCACTTTTCTGTTTTTAACGTCGTTTTTATGATCCTTCAGGCGCCTTTTTAGGCTAAACACTCCATATCAAAACAGCACAATATCGACTGCGGCTACAATTGCGCTCTCACATTAGCAGAATGCATGCCGAGGAACGATGACAGTCTCATGAGTTTGAATTTGGGAGCAAGACCCCAACAAGCAAAGACGCGTGTAACCAGCTTGATAGCGTTGTGTGAATTAGGCTGAAAAACGGGAACCGCGCTTTCTTTCAACTGCCACCCAAGCCCACCCGCGCTTATCTTGGAACCAGGCACAACGCGAAGCCCTGTGTTGGGCAGCACGAAAGGCGCAAAGCGAGCGTCGTTTTTTACAATGCACCAGTGACAGCGCTCTAATGACGGCGGCGCACGGAGCGCGCTGTCACGTGGTATTTTTTAAACTCTGCGGGCTTCCATTTTTCCCGAATAAGAACGGCCACGCTAAGTCTATCTCATTGGAAGTGCATGGGTTGGACAATATTTGTGGAGCTCCACAACGTTCCTGTTGACACCTGAATGTTTCGAGGTGTATTTAAAAAGGTAATTAATTTATCTCGACTAATTATTCAAATAGGACGAGCGAAAAAAATTGTACTCTGAATTCAGATTAACCCTAACAACATCCATGTGATTTCAGTTCTGAAGAACGCTTAGGTTTTTTCTTAAAATCTTGGTCCAAGCTAGCTGGGACAGCCTGTATATATCAGCAAGAGCTTGCAAAATGCTGAATTTCATCTACCGCAATTTCAGAAAAGCACCTCCCAAAATTAGAGAGCTACTTCACTTACATAATTAAGCAAACAAGGGAAGGGGACTGAGGGGCTCATTATAAATATGAGAGAAGCCAACAGCCACAGAAACCAAGGAGCACAGGGGATTTTTTAATTTATTTATGTTTTGTGGTGTTGATCAAGTAAGAATATTACTGTCGCTTAGAGCTAATTGATTAGAAAAGCAGTAGAAAAAGCAACCACATGCCGCCAGTTGGATACGAACACACGACCTCCGAATTACGCGTCCGGTGCTCTACCTCTCACATTTATAACGAGCCCCTCATTCCCCTTCCCTTTTTGCTTAATTGCTTAGCGAGGGCCTCGGTTCTGGCAGCCTTGATGCCTTAGGAAGTATAAGAGGGTTTTCACAAAGCTTCCACCCTCGCCGTTCGATGACGTTCTACGTCACACCAGCGGTAACTCAGGACGTTCCACGTCCGCCGCTTACGAACGTGGGTGGCGCTGATGAACACCCTCAAGGTTAGGTTATTTGTAAACATAAATACCCCCGAAAGCAGAAGGTTTGACAGCCGTCGCCGTAGCTCAGAGGTAGAGCACTGGACGCGTAATTCGGAGGTCGTGGGTTCGGATCCCACCGGCGGCATGTGGTTGTTTTTTCTACTGCTTTTCTAATCAATTAGCTCTAAGCGACAGTAATATTCTTGCTTGATCAACACCACAAAACATAAATAAATTAAAAAATCCCCTGTGCTCCTTGGTTTCTGTGGCTGTTGGCTTCTCTCATATTCACTAACGTAAGATTTGTATTGGAGTATGCCTGTGCAGTTTGTGACCCACAAACTAAAATTCTTTCAGACATGCTTAGGAAAGGTAAAAATCCATGCAGCCTGATTTGTTTCTAGTATATATAACTTTATGTCTAGTGCTACATTAGTTAAGGATGGGTTGGGATGGGAACTATTAAGCAGGCACAGAAAAAACATACTGCTGGAAATGCTCTACAGAATGTATTTTAGCATAGTTAGCGCAGCCAGGGGAACTTACTTTTTGCCTGCTCATTTTACATCTAAGAGGCGTGATCACCTATTAAAAATGAGAGAATTTAATTTTCGGACGAATGTCTTTCATTATCCATTTTTTCCAACACCATCAGAGAATGAAATCAACTACCCCAGCAATGCTGTTTCGGGTCTGTTGCTGGATGTATAGCAGCTTGCATGGTGCCATTTTTTTGCTTTGTTTTGTTGGTTGCTATTCATTAATTTGCTGCTCGCTCCGTTTTTTTGTTTTTACATTCCTATGCCATTATATGTTTCCGTCTTTCTTTCCTAACTTCAGCCCAACAGAAACAATATGCATTCTTTCCCTCCTGCAATACAGTCAGGCCCACGTATAACAATACTGGTTATAACAATATATCCGATATAACAATGGCCAGTCATGGCACCATCAGTTTTGCCATGTGTTCTATGGTAAAATAAACTGCATATAGCAATGCTGTCAAGGCACATTATTGGTTATAACAATTAAAATCTGGTAATTGAGTGTCAACCATTATAGAAGAAAAGAAAAAAAAAGAAGGAAATGCTACAACCACACCAGCAAAACCATGCTTACAACACAAAAGCGCGCACTTGTGGGGCCAACCAATGGACTAAGCTGGTGCAGCAACGCCACGAAAGCAAAAGAGGCAGGCATCATCGCGTCAGGAGAGCTGCTGCATTGGCTACGCGCACCAGGCGTACCCCCAATCAGTCGGTGCAGTGCGCGCGCATGCAGCCAGCGCAGTTTTTCTCTTGTCAGCTGTCACCGCACCCTTGGTTCTGCATGCTTCTTGAATTTCCCGCAAGAATCACTTCCGGAAAGCCAGCTTGATTCCTGTGACGTGGAGGTGCGCGAAGCTCCCAGTGGCGCAGTGATGGCGGTGCTTTGGTCATCAGTGAACACTGTTCCGGTTCCCTGAAGTTCGAATTAACGAGCTTTTACAGGCATTAGAACAATCAAACCCCTCCGGGTATTTACTATCAATAAATGCCCTGAAGTCTGTCATCTTTTCTTTTTGTCGGCACAACCCTGTTATAAAAATTATTGGTTATAACAATGGCATTTCCATGGCACTTGAATACTGTTATAAGTGGGCTTGACTGTAATGCCTTCAGCCGCTGCAGGTATTCTGAATAAAATCATCATCATCATCACCCTGACTACATCCACTGCAAGGCAAAGGCCTCTCCAGTATCATAGTCACAACTATGAAGTTTTCAGGGAACATGTGTTTCTGTGTGCTGATTCAAAATATGCCATTTAATTTTACGTAAAACAAGTGCTTGTACACTTACATAGTATGCAATGTAACTTGTTGCCGAGTGCTTTTAAGAAATTTTACTGCAAGGACCTTGTTAAAATGCATGCCATTACTTTTTTGTGAGACCAAGGCATACAATAAGGGCAAAATTATCACCCTGCCTATCATAAGAGCTCAATCATAGTGTTTTAAAGTTGCCACGCGGGCTAATGACATCCTAGTTGAAATCAAGAGGAAGAAGTGGGCTTGGGCAGGGCATGTAATGCGAAGGGAAGATAACCGCTGGTCTTTTTAAGGGTAACGGAGTGGATTCCAAGAGAAGGCAAGCGCAGCAGGGGGCGGCAGAAAGTTAGTTGGGCGGATGAGATTAAGAAGTCTGCAGGTTACAAGGTGGCCGCAACTGGCGAAGGACAGGGTTAATTGGAGAGACATGGGAGAGGCCTTTGCCCTGCAGTGGGCGTAGTCAGACTGATGATGATGATGATGACTTTAGAAACAGGAATACGTACAAACCTTTCTTCCCGTTTATGAAATGGCAACTACAAAACGCCATAACTGATGTCCTATAATAGGCAGGATGATCATTTTACCCTCACAGCATGCTTGAAGGCACGCAATCAGGCATGCGTTACAGCATGCACCAGTGGCACGCAATCCGGCAAGGTTCGTTAAGCACAATTTCCTAAAAGCTCTCGGCAAAAACTTAACACACTACATGAGTGCACAAACACTAGTTATACAAGAAATTAAATGAATATTTGGAATAAGCATACATGTTCTCTAAAAAAATTTCATAGTTGTGACTGCATTAATAAATATTTTTTTCTGAGACCAGCTTCCCCCATTAAGGGGGAAGAGGGTCTTAGAAATGAATTTTTACTAATGAAGTCACAAGCATGAAATCTTCAGGGAACATGCATTTTTGCTTGCTCATTCCAAATACGCAATTGAATTTCATGTACAACAAGTCCTTGTGCACTTATGCAATCTGTTAGATAACTTTTGCCAAGAAGTTGAAAGAAATTCTACTGCAGGAAACTTGTTACATTGCATGCCATGGGTTTCCCTTGACATCAAGCTATGCAATAAGGGTGAAATTATCATCCTGCCTGTTATAGAAGACGACTTATAGGATTTTGAAATCATCAGTTCCTTTTCGTTTGTGAAGTGGCAAATTCAAAAACCCTGTAACTGAACTTCTATGATAGGCAGGATAACAATTCTGCCCTTATTGCATAGTTTGATATCAAGACAAGTCAGTGGCATGCGTCCCAGCAAGTTTCCTGCAGCAAAATTTATTGAAGGCTCTTGGCAAAAATTCAGTAGGGTAAGAGTGTGGGCTAGTTGGTGACTGCTTGTGTGTCCTCGTTCTTCGTCGTGTGTCTTGCTGGTTTGCGCTGGTATCTATATGTCTCGGCAAAAAGTTGCATAACATATGGCATAAGTGCACAAGGACTTGTTTTACTTAAAATTAAATTACATATTTGGAATCAGCATGCAAAAGTATATGTTTCTTGAAGATTCCATTATTGTGACTTCATTAAGAAAAATGTTTTTTCTAAGACCTGCTCCCCCCCCTATCAAGCGTACAGTGCACAAATTCTGAGTGCCTGGCCACTGTGGAGAAGTTCTCACCCTGAGCTTTCCCACTGCCATGCTGTGTCTCCAGGTGTGGTGCTCCAGGTGCCAGATGCTGATGGCTGACGCCTGCACCGACACCAGAAAAGGGCACGGATCTGCCTGCACCAGGTACGTCGCTGTCACAGCCTGCTCCTGCTCGCACTGGGGGAGAGAGAGAGAGGTTGCGCTGCAGCTTCCATGGTGAACAACAAGGGAAATGCCCAAGCGCTCTGCCTACACTGCAAACAAGCGTGACGCTAATAAATTTAGAGACGCACTCATCGAACATTACAGCACATGGAAAATCAACCTCATGCTTTGATTTTTACCACTTATTCTTCTTGTTACTACTGCCTCCTGTAGCCTATCCGCCACCATGTATTGATTAGAACTGCATCTTAACATTTCGCACTGTACTCCAGTTTTTTTTTGCATTGAATTGTGCTGTATGTTACTGTGTTAACATTGTTATTCTCTTTACATTGTATTTCAACTGTTCTTCCCCCCCCCCCCCCCCCCCCCCCTTATGTATTGCCCGCAAAGGGCCTTTAAGGGTACAATGAATGAATGAATGAGTGAATGAATGAGTGAATGAATGAATGAATGAATGAATGAATGAATGAATGAATGAATGAATGAATGAATGAATGAATGAATGAATGAATGAAAGCAGTCACAGCTCTGGTTGGAATGAAACATCTGCGTTTTACAAAAAGAGATGCACTGAAGCAGGGGAACCATACTAGGCCCTAGTCCTATTTTTATCTCCCAAAGAAATGCGCCTGAAGTCGCACTGACGAATGAGAAATTTTTAACTGGAGGCCATGTTGAGCCCAACACCTTTGGAGTAAAAGCTTAATGCACTGAACCACTGAACTGGAGTTACAGGATGTGCAATGTGAGAATGTAGCGATACGCCAGACAAGACACAGCTGAGTTCCCTTACGTGACACTACGCCACCTGAAACAATCGGACTCTGTGCTTGCGAGGGAGAAGCTGTGACAGTGTGCTCCCATTCGTCACTTACACTGCGTCATCTTTCTCTTTCTACATCCATTCTTTCCCTTTGCTGCCAAGCTTCGCTACTTCTCCCTCTCAACACTGGCAACAGCAACACGTACACTCTGGCACACCACTTTCTAGGAAATTCACGCACAGCTCAGAAAGCAGTCACGAATGTCGTAGAATTAGGGGCTTGTGAAAATTTAGACCCTTCGCAAACAAACTAGCAGTGTTCTGTCATCATACACTGATCAATCATCCCACGAGGCAAAACAGAAAAATGGTACCGCACCGCTGGCCTAGTCGTTTGAGCACCTTAAGTGACAAAACTGGCCCAGTGGTATCACTATAGTATATACTAACTGGTGGGAGTTCCACATCAAGCATGTAGCGAAACTGTGATACAGTTTGCCCAAAAGGCATCTATGTAAAGCATACTGACCACCTTGCATGTAAGCTTCCTTCCTGACCATGCAGCGGTCAGCTTTCAACAGAGTACCCCCAGTTCTCACAACTTCATTGCACTGACTGCTGTGAAGACTAGCCGGACGGGATTCCCGAAACACTGTTGTGTACTGACCGAGGAGGTGACCCTAATGCCTGGCAGCCACTTCTGGAACACCACTCAGCGTTACGCCGAATGCGCATTCCATGCCTCAGCGGGGCTGCACATGCTGGGAAACATGCACTGATACCACACACCAGCAAACAGCAGGTTTGTGGGAAACCAAGAATTTCAGAAGAAGAATTTACCGCCTAATGCCAAAGAGCTCCTGTACAAAACTAACATTAGACCAGTACTTGAATATGCTTGTTGGAACCCTTGGCTGCTGGTAGATATTTACAAGATTGAAAGGATCCAGAACCTGGCTGTGCGATTTGTTAATGCCAACGATTCCAGAAATTTTAGCATCTCCGTTGCAAAGAATAACCTTGGATGGGAATCACTCCAGCAGCGAAGGAAACTTCTTAGACTAAAATTTCTCCACAGTGTCTTTCACAATAAGACTGGTATTGACAGGGAGCATTATCTGCGACATCCCGATTATGTCTCACCGCGTCTTGATCATGCCTTTAAAATTAAAGAGATCAGGTGTAAAACGAACTTCTTCAAGGTGTCCTTCTTCCCCCAAACAATTCGCGAATGGAATGAACTCCCCCATGAGATTGCTACCATTACCTCCACTGATGTTTTTTTTTTTTTCCTCACTGCGAAATATGCATTGTAATTAAGCCCTTGTTTCTTCAATGATTGTATAAGTATTGCCTGTATGCTTGTTTGATTGTAAATTCAGTTTCTTGCCAATTTTCTTTTTATCTGCATTTCCTGCTTTTTGACTGTGTTTGAACCATCTTCCCCCCCACTGTAATGCCTCACGGCGCTGTGGGTACAGTAATAAATAAATAAACAAAAGCACCAGGTAATGATAGATATATGTGAACAAGAATTGATAAAAAAATCCTTTCTGGTGTCAAACCCCAACTGCTACTGGACATAAATTACTTGCATATTCTTGTTCCAAACATTCTTCCATGCTTCCAATATTTCAAGAAAAGTTTTTTTTTGTCGTTTTTGTTTTCTGAACCAATAGAAAGCTTTGGAAATTTTACGTCTCTAACTGCGATACGAAGGCACCTCTCCTGTGAACCCAACCTTACACAACTGGAAGTCACTCTTGATGGAACAGCGCAAAACATCGGGACAAGAGACAAGCGCTGTTGAAAAGAGCCCGAGGTACTAGAAATGAAATCAGCCAGGACAGCAGCTTGGGCATGTTGGTTATTCATTCTTGATGGAACAGCGCAAAACATCGGGACAAGAGACAAGCGCTGCGCTGTTCCATCAAGAATGAATAACCAACATGCCCAAGCTGCTGTCCTGGGTGGAAGTCACTGAAATGAGCAACCATAGAAGATGTTGCAGTGAAATTACAAGAAATATAATGTTAGGAGAAGGTAAGTGACGCCAACCAAGTAAAATACAGGAAAAAACACGATGTTTCGGGACCGGCTCGGCCCCTTCTTCACGGTGTGACTACGGGCGAGCGCAGCTTGGCTTTTTAAGCCCCTGTGTGGAGGACCTGCGGGTCAATGGCCGCAGCCCATGGACGTAGGATGAGGGGAGAGTCCCCAGGGAACGATTAACATTCTCTCGTGTTTGCTGTATGTGCCACGACTCGAGTAGAAGCCTCCTGCGTGGGTTAGCTTCCGTTTCCAATACAATGGTGCTGTCGAAGTCAATTGGGTGGTCACACCCTTCACAGTGTTCGGCCACGGCGCTGCGTTGACGATTCATGTGACGGACGTCCGCTTTGTGTTGGTTCATCCTTTCCGCGAGCCGGTCCCGAAACGTCGTGTTTTTCCTGTATTTTACTTGGTTGGCGTCACTTACCTTCTCCTAACATTAAATTTCCCAACCAGACAGACTTCTGTCGAATGTTTTCTTTTAAGAAATATAATGGATCAATAGTACCTCACACAGCAGACAATCCAAAGCAAGTTTATCGACACAAACAGGCCACTGGCGAATTATCTGGATGAAGCCTTTTGTGCATCACGTGTTCCTCTTTTGCCTGCTTTCAGGATATTTCCATGCACTCAAAATCATGTACGGGCTGTTCCTCCTTTATGCAGCAAAGCAAAGGCTCTTCAGTATCATTTACTTCACTGCTCTTTTGTCACAGTGGATCATCGTGACTCACGCTATACTTTATCTCACAACTTGGGCATAGATAGTACAGTGGAGACTAGGAGCGCGACACAGTGCATTCCAAATATATGCACTCTGTTCTCAAGCGCACGTCAGCCAGCCTGACAAGTCCAGAAGCTGCCGTCTTGCCCTCGTAGCTTCGACTCAACTACAAACAACCTGTGAGATGGGGTGTAGACAACAAGTTAGGCAAGCGCAAACACATATACACAATAATCATGTGGAAGAACAGAGCAAAGAGCATTGGTCCAGCAAAATCAAGATCAACAACAATCGCAACTCATCCGACACTTGGCGAAGTTCGCTGAAAGGCCTCCATGAAAGCCCAAGTGAAAAAAGTCATGAATTATCTAAAAATGAAACCTCTTCATCAACTAATGCCAATGAAGGCTGGCTGACACACTGTGACTGCTTCTTTCTGATGAAATAAGCTTCCATTATTCCCCTGGTCATTTTATCCTGTTTTTAAAAACAAAAATTTTGTTTCGCCACCGGGATAAAATGACCAGGGGAATACTAATGGAAGCTTATTTCATCAGAAAGAAGCAGTCACAGTGTGTTAGCCAGCCTTCATTGGCATCAGTTGATGAAGAGGTTTCATTTTTAGATAATTCATGACTTTTTTCACTTGGGTTTTCATGGAGGCCTTTCAGCGAACTTCGCCAAGTGTCGGATGAGTTGCGATTGTTGTTGATCTCGATTTTGCTGGACCAATGCTCTTTGCTCTGTTTTTCCACATGATTATTGCGTATATATGTTTGCTCCTTTCAATAAAAAAGTCAGTTTCGAGTCGGCGCTTGTCTGTGTAGTCTTCATGCTTCGTCCTTGGTCTTCTTCTTCTCGCTGTGCCCTCCCATGATCAATTTTATGGCTTTACTTTCATTTCCTTTTTCCCGCTCCACCAGAGCATCTGTCACAGAGAGCGATGATTCGTGGTGAAAACAAGATGTGCAAACCCTCATGGAACACATGTAGTGCTAGCCTGTCGTCTTGCCTTTTCCACTCGCCCATGTTTTTGTGGGTGCGTTCTCTCAGATGAAGCGTATGGGGTACCACCATTTTCTGACGTGCAAGCATGCAGCCTTGAGGTCAAGGCATGCAATGACATGGCAAAAAAGACGGCATGAAAGAATGTTAATGCTGCGAGTGACTGCTTCACGAAACACAGGAGTAGAACTGCCTGGAAAGCAGTGAGATGATAATAAAAACAATGACAAATGGCTTTTGCAAGTGACAGCTCTACTGACACATGTTCTGTTCCAGTGTCCAGTTGTGAGTCAGAACTTGCGTCATCCTTTTCTAGTAGGAGACCACAGAAAGACGAAAAATGACATAGCACATAAGTCACTGTCGTTGTCCCTGCTACATGTCAGTAAGCGCTGCTAAGCAATCCGTGATCTAGATTTGAAAGCCCCTTAAGATACATGTGTTAAAGAAAAAAAAAAAAGCCAACAGCCACTGAAACCGGGGTCACATGGAGAAGTGTGTCTAGTTTGTTTTATGGAGGAGTAAATTGGTAAATTAAGTGCGTAATCATTTCTGATAGATGATAGGTATCCTCGATCTTATTCTTATTTTCCACTTATAATGATTTAAACTTATACAACAGCTGCAGCTGTTAAAAGTATACGGGTGTATCTCATTGGTACTCACCTATAGGACAGAAACAGAGGACAAAGAAAAGGGTTCAACTGAAGTTAAGGACAGCACAGCAAGCTATGGAAAGGAAAATGATAGGTGCAATGCTAAGAGATTGGAAGAGGGCGGAGTGGGTGAGGGAACAAACGGGGGTTAATGACATCCTAGTTGAAATCAAGAGGAAGAAGTGGGCTTGGGCAGGGCATGCAATGTGAAGGCAAGATAACCGCTGGTCCTCAAGGGTAACGGAGTGGATTCCAAGAGAAGGCAAGCGTAGCAGGAGACGGCAGAAAGTTAGGTGGGAGGATGAGATTAAGAAGTTTGCGGGGATAGGGTGGCCGCAACTGGCGAAGGACAGGGTTAATTGGAGAAGAGACATGGGGGAGGCCTTTGCCCTGCAGTGGGTGTAGTCAGGCTGATGATGATGATGACGACGACCATATTTTGTTCATCTGTGGTCATTTGTGAATGTGATACTTTGCTTCAAAAATCTGAACAATTCAGGCATTTCAAAAACTTGGGGGCTTTCTTCACCACATTCATAAAGAAGAAAATGCGACAGCATTTAGATTGCCTGTTATAGTGTCGATTCTATTGCCCTTCTATTACCCTTATTCTATTGCCTTATTCTATTGGTTCTATTGCCCTTATACGGTGGTCAGGTTGCCACCTGCTACAGCGGGCAGTATGTGATGACATCACAAGGTCATTTGACCTCTCTCGACTATGCAGAGAATTTCAAGACAGAGAAGCTGGAAATTTTTTGTGAGACGACCACCTAAATGCTGTCGCATTGAGAGAAGCGGCCAAGACTGAGTGTGCATACCTTTAAAGTACAGAAGAAGAACAGGGGATTCCGTGTGCCCAGCAATGAGCCTTGGTGGCAGGCAGCAGCATTACACGTGTTCTGCTCGTCCACACAGCTTCGCTCAGCTCCATCACAGTCTTCGTCACACCAGCTACCGACACCCTCGTCACCACAGAGCACGTTTGAGCCAAGGTGTTTGGAGTTGAGCTGTCCCTCCTCGGCATGACAAGCCGCGTCCCTTCCACACGCCTCGTCCGAGAACTGGGAGATGCCCGAGAGTGCTTCCAGAGAAGCTGACGGAGAACATCGGTGCGCAGGGGGCGAATTTCTTGCAGCGTCAGTGTCCCTCCTAGCCAAGGAGTGCGTAGGGATGCATTCCAGCTTGCGTGAATCCGACACCATCTGTCCTTGATTTAAGAGGCTGGGACTGCCACATTCGGACCCATCCTCTTCCTCGCAAGACCGGTCTTCCTGGAAGGAGCTTGCCGAGTAGAAGGCTGGGGCTTGCCGTTCAGCGAATGCACTTTGCACTGCCTCCTGAGTTGAAGAGTGAGGTCTGTCGACTATTCCAGACCTGCCAACGGTTGCAGTCCTACAGTTCGAAGCGTTCCCTGCAGTGGCCGGTTTGGCAGGGCCGTTGAAGGTGCACTCTTCCGACCACTCATCGAACATGCCTTCCAGCTCCGTAGGATCCAGCAGCTCCGCCGCTTCGGAGTTGACTGCCGGTGCTTCATTGCTGCCCGAGGGATCGGCAAAGAGCCTCTTTGCAACACTTCTTGAAGAAGGGTGAGACAGACCAGGGACGGTCCCTTCTTGTGCATGCTCATGGGCAGCAGGCAGAGATGCTGGGCAGGAGGTGCCTTCGGCAATGGGACGGGATGAGGGTGAAGTGGGCCTTGAAGCAGGGTCTGCAGTGCCTTCTGAGGAACCCCCTGGCGCGTTGTAGTGGGCCCGCAGGGAGGACAACAAATCAGTGCTAGGGCAGCTATCACTCTCTGCATCCAACTGCAAACCCTGTGCCTCAGTCAGCACGCCCTCTCGTCCACAGCACAGAGCCAAAGGCAGTGGAGGTCCAGGTGCAGGGGCCAGTACGGATGCTTGCACTTCCGGAATGCCAAGGTCATCTGCAGCATGGAGGCAATACACACAGAAACCATTCAACATTAGTCAGAGTACGCTAGCACTATACTCTGTTTCATACATAGCAGGCAACACACTGCGGAGGTTGCTGAAGTAGTGCGTCCGGGAAACCATATTACTCAGCCATGTATCATTCGTTCTTCTCGAAACTCCGGTCATGGTTTGGACGAATACAAAGAGCGGTATGACACGATGTGGTAGCATTGAAAATCATGGTCGAAGTGGTGAGGCGCTCAGTGTTCGGGCTCTCTGGCCATAATTCTCACGGAGTGTGACATACTTTTTGGGTGCGGATTCAGTAAAAGCGATTCGCCTCTACCAACTGCATATCATACCGCCACGTGTAATTTTTGCTTCTCGAAATCTCAACGAGTCACAGGACAAAAATGTGGCAGTAGGTAAAACGAATTCCGGGAGGTGCCAGTCACGGCACTTAAGATTTGTCGCAACGAAATATGCTTGTGTTCTCTTTGGTTGTATGGCGAACTACTTTTTGGCTGCGGACTTAGCCTGCGCGAACAGGCACGCTAGCTTTGGCAGCGTTGCCTGCTATGTATGAAACGGAGTGTAGATGGGTCCCTAGTGAAAAGCTGTTATGTCCAGGTGAAGCTCAAAGTAACTTGGGTAAGCTTGGGTAATCTTGGAGGAGCGTCACACCAGCTACAGTTAGTGGTAGGAGGACATTACGCTAGAAGCAAAAGAAGACAAGACGAAGAGCAAGAGATGCGGTCGCAAGGGATATTGACAACCAAATACACCTTCTAAGCACATAACATTGTCTGCGTTGATTTTTTATGTAATTTTAAGTTATTGCAAAAAATGTATTTTTCCATGGCATCAATTGTTAATTTTTACTCTGCCCTAGCATCTTTGGACACGCGTCGTGCTAACATACATACAACAAGTAGTAACTCATGGAACATACCATGTTTTCGCACCAACTACAAATTACAAATGTTGTCTTATAATCTGCCCCATGTTTTAAACACAAACACATATCAGCATGCAACGGGATATAAAAAAGCTGAGCTGCGGAAATATTTTGTTCAAATGTCATTCTATGCCTCCACTTCTTGATTGCTGAACATTTGGTTGAGTGTTAATGTATTTTTCTTTCAACACATCTATGACCATCTCAGTGTTCTCATCTTTTTTTCTGCATCATTCGAGTCAGTGTATATATGTGTCGAGTGTTTTCTGTATTTAATCTACTACTCTATGTGTGACTGATTTTGGAAAATTTCTTCTGTCGCTCGTGTGCTACTGCTTGTAGGCGCTTCCTGGACCCAGTAAAGCTGCCCAGGCAGCTTTTAGCCAGGAAACTCTCAAGTTGAACTTGGAAAATAAACTTATTGACTATTATAGACGAATGAAATGTGCAGTGCATTAAACGGCAAATCATGGATGTGCACGGTCAGCTGAACAGCAACGCAAAAGAAGAGAGTGCCAGTGTGAGTCAACCGGTCCAGTGGACATCGCGAGGCAGTAAGCTGAAGCAGAGCGGCGAAGAAAGTTTAAACTTCCTAAACAGGATGCAGAAACAAACGAAGAGTGAAAAAAGATGAGGCATATGATAAGTCGCCGGAGGAACGTGCAGTCGAGAGGAGACCAAAAGTGGCTTCAGAAACTGCCGAACATGGGGAACGGCGACTTGAACAACAACAAGCTAAGGAACAACTGTAAGAACATTTGGGAGCAACTCAAAATTTCAAGCTGATAAAAAGCTGAACAAAGATAAACAAAGCTAAACAAACACAAATACGCTAGCACACATAAGTTACATTTCGCTTGAACAGTTAAACTGGGGGCCAATTTTTTATTTTGCTGATTACATTGGGATAACAATTTCCGTAGTTTCAGGGCTAAAAGTTGTGTTTTTATTCCTTCACAAGTTATCACCACTGTAACATATAAGCAGTGCTATCCACACACACAATTTTATAAGTATAAGCGCAAGCTCTGCAAGGCGGTTGCGCATCTCATACTTGGGACAACTCTGACAACTTTGCATGCAATTTGTCGTTGCTTCCCTTTTTATCTTTCAGCTATTTGCTAGCTCTAATGCTTGCATGCTGTTCATTTGCAATTTGCAACACCTGAAGGATAGCAGGGACATCAACCAGTGGCTGCAGGAAAGGGCAAACAATACTAAAAGTGAAATTCATTTAATTTATTGGGGTTTAACGTCCCAAACCGACTCAGGCTATGAGAGACACCGTAGCGAAGGGCTCCAGAAATTTCGACCACCTGGGGTTCCTTAACGTGCACTGACATCGCACAGCACACGGGCCTCTAGAATTTCGCCTACATCGAAATTCGGCCACCGCGGCCAAGATCGAACCCGCGTCTTTCGGGTCAGCAGCCGATCGCCGTAACCACTGAGCCACCGTGGCGGGTACTAAAAGTGAAAGGCACACCCTCTGCGTCATGCGCAAATGTCACGGCATCGGCCGTGGATCTTTGCAAACGAACCTGACAGCAGACAAGGTTTATCGGCTACTTTTAATAAGCATTCCAGCGTCCCTTTACCATCAACCGTAGATGCCCACACACTAATCTCTGCATTTCTGCTAAGTGCAAGCTGAACCTGGGAGAGCTTCCAGCAAAGAGTACAGACTCCCATACAAGGGATCTGGAATGCGCTTCAAGCGTTGTAGTTAAACGTGCTCAGCACTTACTTATCAGTTTTGCGGACAGTATGACATGCACAGAGCAGAGCACGTCAGAAAACTCATGGGAGTTAAGACATCCTAACTGAAATTAGGAAGAAAAAATGGGCACGGGCAGGGCATGCAATGCGAAGGCAAGATAAATGACGGCCTCTTGGGATAACCAAGTGGGTTCCAATAGAGGGCAAGTGTAGCAATGGACAGCAGAGTCAAGTGTTCCCCCCCCCCCTAAAAAATTCCTGGCTATATGCTAGCACATTTTCCCGTCTTGCCTGTCTCAGGATTTGTCTATTTTTATTTATTTACAATTCCCCTGAAGACCCACTGAGGGGTATTACAAAAGGGGAGGGACATCACTGTACACTCACAGAGAACAGAGGATAAAAATGGCACAAAATGCATAAGAATTATCAATGGATGCAAAGGCTCTTGGATGCTGATTTCTCCATTAAGTGGCTAAAAACAGAGGTGAGAATTTGAACAAGTTAGCCCTGGAATGTGGTACACATAATCTGAGTGGGTGGTCAGTGCACCGAGATATAGGTATGTGAGGCAGGGCGAATCTGTCCAAGTCTAGAAGTGCTAGTGCTGTGGCAGAGTTTGAAGAAAAGTACTGAAGTAAAGATATGCGTCTTTGTTGATGAAGTGTTTGAAGACTCAAATATTCAGGGGCCACTCTGACGATCTAAAGTGAGCGAGGCGAAAGCCTTTCCACGCAACCTGCCGTAGGCACACAGAAGGCGGCTATGGGGTGACTTGGATTGGATAGTCATGACTAGAGGCCGGATTTTTAGGCACTAAAAAACACGTTTTAGGCGCCATAAATAGGCGGCTAAAATTGCATTTTAGGCAACTAACGAAGAAAAATAGGCACTATAAACTTTATCAAAAGTGCACACAGTTCCGAACTTCAGCGCGCAATATCTGCCATAAAATAAAACAAAAACAAAGCAGGAATCATTTGGGACCTTAAGCAAGGTGCGAACATTAGAAGTCGTTTTTTTGTTTGAGTCATTTGCTCTATGGTCTGAGTGCACGAATGCGTTTTCGTATGCACGGATGACTCCCAGTTGTCTAGTGTGGCCTGCTCCAACAAGATTACAGCCAAATGCCATTTGATGAAGATGGCATGCGGCTGGGGCACAAGGAGTGAAAATAAGGGAGGTTACCCAGGTGGAAATTTTAATCAGTTAAACTGTTTCCAGCAGGTTTATGGAACATTGTACAGTTGGTTTCAATTAGAACCAATGGGAATTATTTGGATGAACCTGTAACTTACTCAGTATGCTTTCCGAAATGGGGTGCCATCTGGTCAACTACCACTTTAACAGCCAAAGTCATCAACAAGCTGCCACGATAAAATGGCAGAAAATAGGAAAAAGGTTGCTTCGATATTTTCGGCTGACGTGGTTGGTATTGTGTACGCAGCCGGCGTAGGTGCAGTGTTCACCACAGCCAACTGACGAGGTCATCTGATGTTGCCACGTGTGTGTTCTACTCAAAACCGAAATGGATTCGAAAGCAAACAATCTGAAAACAAAACCACAGCGTATTTCAGGCCCCTTTTCTGTAAAATAGGGCATTTTTAGGCACCGACGTCGGATATAGACATTTATAGGCACTGACACCCAAAATAGGCATTTATAGGCACTATAAAAAAAGTATTAAACATATTGTCAACAGCTAATTCGTGCTCATATGTAAAAATGGTGCGCCTACAAAGCGTTGAAAAAAATAGGCATTTGCCTAAAATCCGATCTCTAGTCATGACTAATTAGTCATGACCCAGGACTAATTAGTCATGACTGGTTACTGACTAACTAGTCATGACTAATTAGTTAATGACTAACTAGTCATGATTCGTTAATGACTAAACAGTCATTAACTAACTGGTCATGACTAGTTAGTCATGGCCAATTAGTTGATGACTAACTAGTCGTGATTTGTTAATTTATTTATTGGAAATACCTGCAGCGCCCGTAGGCATTATTGCAGGGGGGGGGGGTGAGAATACAGAACAGAAGAATAGGCCAGAAGAAAAAGAGAAAAAAAAAGCAAAACAACAAGGCATGACACAGCAAGTACAAAATGAATGAAATATGAAACAACAAAAAGACATGACGAAAAAAAGAAAGGGGAAAAAAAGAAAGCCAACTGCGCACTCATACATCCGACAGCAACGCGTGGAACATAGGTTTGGAACGGCACTCAACAATTTCATGGGGCAGGCGATTCCAGTCATGAATGGTAGATGGGAAAAATGCGTTTTGATAAGTGTTAGTTTTGCATTTCATTTCTCTAATCTTCCACCCATGGTCAAGTCTGTTTGACCTGAAATGCAGTGGAAGCAAATAATTTTCTTTATCTATTTTTATTTTTCGGTGAAAGATTTTATACAGCATTTCTAACCGGGAGTTGGTACGGCGTTTCCGTAACAGCTCCCATCCCAGTGTTAGTTTAATGTTAGTAACACTGCTGTTAAAATCATAATTACTTGAGACAAACCGAGCGGCAAAGTTCTGAATATGCTCAAGCATGTCTGTTAAATTACAAGCATACTCCAATATTGGCCGAATATAGGTGAAATATAGAAGCTCTTTAACCTTTAGTGGTGCCATTTTAAAATTTCTTAGAAAATTTAGCATGCCATAAGCTTTAGCAGAAACGCGCTTGACGTGCTCATTCCAGGTGAGATTGGACGAAAAGTAAACGCCAAGGTATTTATGGTGTGAAACTCTAGAAAGTCGGGTAGAATCTAGTTTGTATTCAGCCAAGAAAGGGTGATGCTTGCGCGTGAAAGAAATAAACTGACATTTTATTGGGTTCAGAAACATCTGCCACTTCAAACACCATTGTTGTATGCGGCCCAAGTTGCACTGCAAATGACAGGAATCTGAAGAACTGTTAATAACATGGCAGATAACACAATCGTCAGCATATAAACGTATTTTACAGGTCATATATTTAGAAATGTCATTAATATAAACTAGAAACAGCAGAGGTCCTAAAACAGACCCCTGCAGTACCCCCGAAGATACAGGAACATAATCAGACTGGGACCCATTAATCAACACACGTTGTTTGCATCCCTGCAGGTAACACTGAAGCCAGTTTAGAAGGGAAGTTGGAATCTTGGTCAAAGATAATTTAAACAGTAGCAAATCATGAGGTACCAAATCAAACGCTTTCTTGAAATCTAAAAAATGACTAAAAAATGACTAACTAGTCATGACTAATTAGTTGATGACTGGTTAATGACTAGGTAGTCATGACTTATGACTAGTAATGACTAGTTATGACTCACTTCTGATGTAACGGACGGACGGAGTCGTGGTCGCGAGTATGAGCCATTAAAGGCTTTCGCCTTAAAAACTTTGAGAACTCTGTAACAGTGCCGTGTGTATAGTTGCTCGTTATCAAACGAATCGCACAATTCTGCAATGCTTCTAGGGACTGTGCTAAATAACCCTGATGCAGATTCCCAATAATGGAGGCATATTCCAGCTGAGGTCCGACTGGAGTGCCAGCGCAGCGTGTTTTTTGATTTACTCCTCGTGTTTTTCTCACCTTGCTGGTGATGATTTCCATGTGCTGACTCCATGTTAAGTTAGCCAGCATGACGACACCGAGGCATTTGAACTGCTGTTCAATGGCAGCACTGTTGATAATTTAAGAAAATTGTATGTTGGAGCAATGTGTAGTGAACGTCATTACCTGGGTTTTATTAACGTTAATCTGCATTGGCTAATGTCACATCACAGTAATAATGTATTCAGATCCTCCTGTGGAAGATGAGAATCGTTAGGTTCATTAACCTGATGATAAGTGATACAGACATCTGCATAAAGATGAATGTGTGATGAGACTGGGGATATCATTAATGTACAAGAGGAATAGCATTGGACCTAAAACAGATACCTGAGGAACTTCAGTATTGTGAGACATTCCAGCGGCTAAAAAGACAGGGACGAAGGTAGACGAGACAGGATGAATGCCAGTTCCGGCATACTAGCAATAGTACTGGCAACCAACTAGCCCAGCTTTCTGCTCCACATTTAACAGCAGTAGTGGATGAAACGTTATCTAGTAGAACAGCTTGTGATCTTTGCACTGAAAAAAATTCTGGATCCAACATAGAATGTTTTCATTCAGATTACAAGTAGGCAGTGATAGGAAACAAGTCGAATGCTTTCAAGAAATCTGTGAACACAGCATCAATCTGACCTAATGAAGAGCCGCGTGAGTATCAGTGATGAGTTCAAAAAGCTGCACTGAAGAAGCATCGTCCTATCTACTCCTTCTTCTTGTGAATGCATCCTTTTCTGCTGGTTTTTCCGTGATCAAAAAGCTGTGTTTCAGAGGATTTCCCACGATGAAAGACATGCTGGTTTGGAAAAAGCAGTGTTACTTACTATGTGCTACATAATATTACTGTACAGAATGTGCTCAAGGATTTCACATGGCACTGACGATAATGACATCAGTATGCAGTAATTACAGTCATCGAGATTGCCAGATATACGTAGTTGCTTTATCGAGTGCATAAAATGAGTGTATTTTGTCTTTTGTACAATGCCACCAGTATACTATCTTGTCATTTTCGTTAATATGCCTGGAAACTGTGCATGATTTTTGACATTGTATTCAATTCAAACTTGAGTCCACTTCTGTAATCGTCCTTTCAAAGGCTACCCATGCCAGTAAATAGGCAAGTAAGTAAGTAAATAAATAAATAAATAAAAAATAAAAGTTCTTCCTACTGCCCCCTCTGCAGCTGCATGCTTCAGTCCAGGTTGTTTCTGATGGTTGTTTTGATGCAATTTGGACTTGTTTCCGTGGCTGACACTGCTTATGTTACGTTTGTTTTTATGTATACCATCCCCCACTGTAATGCCACTTGGCACTGTGGGTAAATAAATAAATAGTTAGGGCATACATGTGCCCAGATAGCAAACTGCTGCTGCAATCACATCAAACAGAAAAACAAAGAATCAGCAAAGTGCGAAATGTATGGGGTGACACTTGCAAGCTGAAAGGAGCTGGAACAATACATACTCACACACAACTTAACTAGCCATAGCTTAGCTTGGCCATCCACGATGACTGATACAGCGAAGTAAAACCTGCATTAGTTCTGACCTCTGTCTTGCATATGTAGTGCAAGACAAGCGTCTGACAAAAAATGTAGGCCCAAACTATCATCTACCAAGTTTGAAGATTGATAAAACTCTTTGATAAAACCTGCAGTGTAAGGTAATTAATGCCCCCATGGCAGATAAATTCAGGAACAGTAGTTAATGGAAACGAAATTAGCAGATGCCAAAACAATAACAATGACCAGCCTGGGTTGTGACATGACAAGGAGCCCGTAGAGGCGTTTGTTGCCACTTCCGCTTGTCATGACCACGCATCACATGTCATGCTTAGTCATACACCTCATAATACACACCCGGCATGTGTGATCACACGACCTGACACTTGTCATCGAGCCAGGCGTGACAATGGACACCGCCAAACGAGCTGACAAGCTTCTTAAGCTGTCGCATAAAAGAAGACCCAATATGCTGATCATTATTCAAAATATTTTCTAGATAGATCAGTCCCGAGGAACTTCTAGAGATTTTACCACCCCCGGAAGGAAAGAAGTGACAACGGTGACTTGGCAGCTTGGCCCCAGAGTGGTTGATGCACTAGCTGACGAGAGTGGCTTTACAGGTAGTGATCATCATAATCAGCCTAACAGGAGAAAGACTTCTCCCATATAAATATTCAAATTAACCCTGTCCTCTGTGGCCACCTTATCCTCACAAAGTGCCTGATTTCATCCACCCGGCAAGCTATCCGACATCCCTTGCTTTGCTTGCCCTCTCTTGTAAATCCGCTCCTTTACCCTGAACCCTTTCAGGCGCCATTTTTTGTTTTGACTGAAATCAATTATTCTTCCACCTAAGTAGTATATTCAGGCCTCAAGAAAGGAATTTGTTAGTTTTCGAGCATGAAAGACCAGCAGGCAAGTTTTTACAACGATGTGGAGAATTCCGTACAAAGTGTCAGATTTGTTAGAAATAGTACCATCGAAATGTTCTCATGTGTCAGGTAAACACCCTAGGGATCATGGAATCACTTTGTGTTTCAAAGATGCACATTACGCTCGAAATTGAGCAAAAACAATCGATGTTTTCACTTGCGGCAAAATCTGTCTGCACAAAAACGGCGGACAAAGGGCTACCTAGCTCACTCCTATGTGAAGTATTACTTACTGCATTCGCTACATGGTACAAAAAAAGCAACCTATTTGCAATAAGAAGGGTGCTCAATTTGACTGGAATAATGAAATCCCTGCTAAGTGTACCAGTTTCTCAGAAAAAGCTGCAAGTTTGCCTCGTACGCAACTGTGTACAAAGCGCCTTAAAGGGTTAGAGAGACCGGCGGTGATCTTGCCTTCATGATAGGTGCCCTGCCCTGGCCTATTTCTTCTTCTTGGTTTCGAGTAGAATATCACTGACATTCCCTGGCCCACTGTGCCATATTCCCGTCTCGTAATGTTACACCTTTCCAAAGGTAGTGATACTGCATGGAGCAGCACGACATATAGGACGTGCAAGACATGTAGACAAATAGACATATAGACAAGCCTCACAAGGGTCTTGCCTGACCCTTTTCTTGTGTGGCCCGCCCACTCACACACACTGTAAAAAAAAAAAAGCCGCCGCTTACCAGGAGTGGCACTATCGCTCAAGATGGTCGCACTCTCGCCATGCTGGTCCATGGCTGGGCCATTCACCGTGCCATCCTCCTGTGACCCCAGCTGCTCCACAACATTGGTGACGAGCTCAGTCATGGCCCCTTCAGTGCCGTCGCTCTCTTCACTCTGAGTGAAGAGGGTGCTGCGTGCGGGACTGTGCACGGCCGCCTCCTCACCCCCTGCACGGCCAATATCGCCATTTTTCAAGGACTGCCTATTAACACTGCTTGGGGGAGACTGGAGTTCACCACTACCATTCTCCACTGTCTCGGCACGAATGGAGTTACTTTTTGGTGTAGAAATTCCACTATGGCTGCAGGCTAGAGATAGCAAACGGGGCAGAATTTCTGTGGTGTCATTACTTCCACTCTCCGCCTCCACCGGGCTCTTGGGAGTTTTAATCGTCGACGTGCCGAGTTGGACTTTACTGGCACATTCAAGCTCGGAACTGATGTTCTGTGATGGCACTTCTACAGTTGCATGCTTCTGATCTTCAAGTGCAATGATCTTGCAGGAACCTGAAGCAAAGAGTGTTTTTCTGCTCAACACTTCATGCAAAGACAAGTTTCTGCATTCAACCTGCTGGCAAAAGTCCCCAACATTGCAAACACCACTTGGCGACGAAGCCTTCACTTCACTACACCCTTTCGTGGGATGCGCAGAAGCAGCACAGTCCACACCTGCCGCATCTTGGGGCTGGGCTGCTGACAACAGCTCAGTTTCTGGCGACACAAGTGTGGCAGAAGATTCTGATGGTGCCCCTGTCATCTGCCCACTCTTGTTGTGCTCCACTGTCGTCTGCCCACTCTTGTTGTGCTCCACTGTCGTCTGCCCACTCTTGTTGTGCTCCACTGTCGTCTGCCCACTCTTGTTGTGCTCCACTGTCGTCTGCCCACTCTTGTTGTGCTCCACTGTCGTCTGCCCACTCTTGTTGTGCTCCACTGTCGTCTGCCCACTCTTGTTGTGCTCCACTGTCCTCTGCCCACTCTTGTTGTGCTCCACTGTCGTCTGCCCACTCTTGTTGTGCTCCACTGTCGTCTGCCCACTCTTGTTGAGCTCCACTGTCATCTGCCCACTCTTGTGCTCCACTGTCAAGGCACAGGCACTCCTGGCACGATGAGCTGCCCTAGTACCTCTCCTGTGCTGTCGGCCAGCAGATAGCGTGGCAGTTGTGAGAGAATCCTGAACAGTATTATTCTCGAGGGATGTGGCCAATGGCACAGAGCATTGTCCCCGTCGGCGGCGACTAGGTCGCATTACTTTTGTTTCAGAATCAGGAGTGCTTGGCTGGGCTTCAGTATTTGTGCCCTTCACAGGGAGCATCGCTATGCCAGCAGGCTTGGAGTTGCCAGAACTTAGTGGTTTCGACACCTCCGGAAGGGTGCTGCCACCAGTAGACGTGTCTGGCCCTGCTGACAGAGACGCACTTGTCTTATCAGAATCGTATAACAGCTCGCTGTAACCAGCAGTGGACTGAGACGTTTGGTCAGGCAGACCTCTTGCGTCAAGATATTGCAGCAAGCCTAGCTGCTCAAAGTGAAGTTGAAACATGGAGACAGGTAGTCCGAGTGCCTGCTTGACAAGCTTGTGGAATGCACCGAGAACAGCCTTGGCCTCTCTGCCCACCCGACGCCTCTCCAGGGGGGGGCTGGTGCAGGAAAGCCTGCGCTTCCTGAAGTTGTAGTTCCGTGCACTTGCAGTGTCTACCGTTTGCTCGCATATGGTCCGCCGCCTCTTGCACGCCGGAGACCACGGCTTTGAAGTGAGAGACTCCAATGCCTCCGTGGACTGGCATGGCTGCTCTGTGCTTTCACTGCTCTGCGATGCGCTCAGATGGATGACACTCGTGTTGTCTTGACTACTCCAGCTAAAGTGGGTGCCCTGGCTGATCCAACAAGCCTCACTGTCTTCAAACATCTCTTTCTGGGAGCTCTCCAGTTGGTCAGCGCTGTTCTCTCCACTAGAAACTGAAAGCAGGGGACTGCCATTTTCGGCATGGAATTTACTCTCATCTTTTGGTCTGTCACATAGCGTTGCGTGAACTGCGACCTCATTCTGGCCGTCGCAGTTTCTTCCCTGAACAGTGCTGACCCGTGACACGTGATCACCATCTATGTCGTCTTCTAAGCCCTGTTTCAACACGACCGCGACAGTAATCTCGACTTCGCCACGCCCGGGCGATGACGGGTAGCTGCCTTCGGCCAGATCAGCCTGTCCGCAAGATGAATGCGCGCTGCTAGCTCGTGCTTCAGATTCGGGTCCTCGCGCAAGGAGGCTCTCATCATCGGGTCGATCCGTCCGGAGCGACAACTTCGGATGGCAGATCTCTCTCTGGGACAGCGTCGTTTCGATCGGATGCAGAGGTGAACAGACGTCGGTGCCAATGGACGAGCGAGTCTCTTCTTCTGGGCCGATCGAACTACTGTCGCCACTCTCGAGGTTCCTCTTGTGAGCCGACAGTCGCTTTAGTTTCTGTCGGCAGCGTGATGAAAGAAAAAAACACAGCCACTGAGTTTTGACATCCGACGCGGAAACAAATGCGAACGATCTGACAGACGAGTGAGGAAACCAACCTGCAGCTTGCGTTCCTTCTTGGCGAGCTCTCTTCGAATTTGCTGCAACTTTTGAAGGATCTAAATCAGAGGAACAAAAAAAGTTACAATTTAGACTAAGCTTCGCGCCGAGAACGGCCGTAACAACACTGCGTGAAAAAATGCAAAAGCGGTAGCGCAAAGGGTTTACGTACATCTGATTGTCGACTAGACGACTCCATAGCCAGGTGCTGGCAGAACTGCGAACTGTCATCACAAAATTTACAAGCCGGCACAAGTTAACACAAAGGCTAGCACCAGCCAGCGAGCTTGCAACTAAAGACTGGCGCGCGTCGCCATGTTTTGCTACGTCCGCCACCTGTCGATCATTTTGTTCCGTCTGCATCACTGAACTGCATAGCGCACGTAGTTTTGTTCTTAAACTCAACGCAAAGCAATGAAAAGGTTTTTGTTGCATTGTCTTCTGCTTTCTCGAGTTATTTATCAGTTAGCATGGAGATCAGTGGTTAGCATATGTGTGCTTCTATCACCAGGTGCGCCTGAGAGTCCATAGTTTATCGTTAATCTCTTGACCGAATAAACCTGTAAGGAGGAATAGCCTCCTCAATTATTTTATGCAAAAATAAAAACGGTTGTTCATTTATCAGCGTTCACCTCGGAGCGAGAGTCAGCTCGCAACACCCAGAGGAGGTTATGCGTGGTACGATTCGTTCTTATCTGGTGCAATAATGGCTGCGTTTGGGCGAGTTGGTTAGACATGTTAAACCTGGAAAGCGCATAAAAACAACGGACAACAGAAAGAGACAGACACACGAGCGCTTTGTGTCACACGAGCGCAGACACAGCGCAGACAGACACACGAGCGCTCGTGTGTCTGTCTCTTTCTGTTGTCCGTTGTTTTTATGCGCTTTCCAGGTTTAACAAACTTATCTGGTGCTTGCCTTCCGACCGTAAAGGTGGAATGGCGGTGAGGCTAGGTCATCTTAAAACTGAATTTTTGCTACAGAACGACTGACGAGAAAGATGAATACTGCAGCGCGCGTGACAAGCACTGTTAGAAGTCTACTGAACCAAGCATCACGAATAAAAGCCCATTCAGGCACAATTTGGTGCAGTACACTTGATACACTCCGTCCAAAAAGCAGTACCATGCCTATCTTAGAGGCGCTAATGTGAATCAATATCCGACTTCTTCTTACTGATTTAGGCAAGTACTTCACAGAAATCTGGTATGAAACAATTTTGCCGACAAAATGTCATTTCTATGCTAAATTTAAACTCGAACCAGAATAACGCTCTTAGCGCTCCAAGCGGAAATAAGCTTTTTTGGGTTCAATTTCGGGCACTCGTTTGAGGCACTCTCTCGTTTTCTATTCTTCTAGTTCACTCTATAACTTCGCTTTAGCTGCATGTTCTTGCTCCTGGAAACAACTCAAAATTAATAAAAGACATAAAACTATCTATTGATTTATTGTTTTTTTTTTAATTTTAAAGCAGGACGATGGTAGGGCAAATGCCCCAACTCTATGAATGCCCCTGTAGCAAGAAAACCGTGTGTTTGTTCGTGTATATTTCTGTCACCAGGTGTCCCTGAGTGTGTTGTTGGTGTGTTGCTGGCCAGCCAGCCGAGCTAGCTTTTAGAGCTGCGCGTTCCAGCCAGCCAGTGTATTGGTTGTGTCAATTCTTTGGTTCCTTTTTTAATTCCTCAGTTTTTCTGTTGGAAACGACCGCATCAAGCTTTTATCCTCTTCATGATCAGCTGAGAGACGAATTATGAGGTGAGAAAGCTTCTTGCGCCTTCTATTGCGTGCGGAGAGAGCTCCCGATTTAGCGTTTTTCTGCGGCGACCCATCGACGACGCTCCGCAGCTGATCGCTACGATTTGCTTTTTTTTTAGGTTACTTTCGCTTTTCACTGGTTGTGACGCGGTTCTCGAAGGTTGAACCGAAACTTTCTTCGTTGTGGTTTGATTCGGGGGCGTTGACTTCGGCCGTGGTCTATTTCGCGCACCGCGGTCGCCCTTGTTTCGGTTTGGAATAGTTGGGGGACGGAGGCCGTGAAAGCTGAGCGGCAGAATCTGAGCCGTCGATCCGGGCATCAACCGAGAGCCTGCGTGAAGGGAGACGTTGCATCCGTTCGTGCGATGTGCGTCTGTGCGTGTCGTCGGAACGACATCCGCCAGCGCGTTGTTTCGGGTATCGGACACTGCGTGTTTGCGTGCGACAACATCGGCGACGCGCGGCAAATAGCAGTGGCGGCGCGCGGTCTGTGCTGCTGCTCGATAGATCGGCCAGTCCGCATTGCAGCGGCTTCAGTGTAGCTGCACAGTACGCGCGATCTCCGGGGCCACGGAGCTGAACCGCGCTGCATCAGTTTTTGTGATGTGTACTACACATCGCGGCGTATTCTTCGAGTCCCTCTGTCAAGCTCACCGTTGAGTCACCTGATCGAGTGCTCTGCGTTCGTCTCGGCAATTGTCCGACGACCCAGCGCGGAGCGCGCGCCTGTAAATGCGGGAGCAAAAGAAAAAAAGAAATACGTGCGCCCGCGGTAGCGTTTTATAATACTGTTTGCAAATTATTTCATCTTTTTGCTTTCTTACGCGCCGTGGTCGTGCGTCAGTTTCATCATCGCGGGTACGTGTGATCATCGACCCGTTAACGTGTCGGCTAGTCGCGCGGCGCGCGCGTTTGGCTGCAGTTCTGGGAACCGTAATTACTGGGCGTGCACATCGTGTCTGTGTGTGTTTGTCTTTTGTTTTTCGTTTTGCTTTCAAGGTCATCAGACTGGCTAGTGCATGGGACATAGTCCCTTAGGTAGCGTGCCACCGCGCTCTCTGGTAGTACGCCTCCCAAGGTTCCATAAACGCAATTCGCGCTTCGCTTCCCTGCAGTGCCGCACTGCACGGGCAATTTTTCTGTGCTGTTTTTTCGTTGCTCGCTTTTATTCCCCGTTTTTTGATCCCCGTCTCAGTCTGACCGTAGCGCCGGAGGCCAATCGAAAGAGAGGCGCTGCTTAAACGGTCCGTCGTTAACCTCTGGTCGCTGG
Organism: Amblyomma mixtum; assembly: GCF_055824585.1. Taxonomy (NCBI): domain Eukaryota; kingdom Metazoa; phylum Arthropoda; class Arachnida; order Ixodida; family Ixodidae; genus Amblyomma; species Amblyomma mixtum. The sequence goes on along the minus strand of NC_143015.1, from coordinate 11,505,634 downwards.
TGCAAGAGACCGCGAGCTTGCGTTGTCGGAAAAGGACAGACAAAAAGACAATAAATAAAACGGGCATATAGGAATGGCTGCACCGAGCTCACAATGGCCTAAGTGCCGTTCAGAAAGGAATGGCGTACGTGATATGTTCCTCGTTGGCAGTTTTATGATGCCATAATTTCCATCATTCATAGAAGAGAAAGGATATCCAAACTGTGCTTTGATGACAATTACTATTAGACTGTCACACACACAAACACCAAGCGACATGCAGCCGCAAAATTTGATTACAGTTATCAGGGCCCAGCACATATTTGAGTGCAATGCAGTTAAGGTGCTATAAAACCATCTTATGCATTAGCTATAAATATAGTGTATACATCAATAAAACGGAGAGTTGAGCTAGTTACTGCTGGAAAAAAAACAGTGCTGAGACGAGAGACAAAGAAATAAGACAACAGGACCAGTGCTGACTATCAACTTAAAGTTGATCAGAAACAACACGCAATATATACTCCATCGACAACCAAGGGTGCATGGTAACACTATAGAAAAGCTATGGAATAGCTATGGAAAAAAAATTAGACATCAAAAATTTTAATGGTGCCATTATTCATTTTAAAAAGGTGATTATATATCTCAACTCTGCACCAGGATAACTCAAATGAGGCTGCGTTTTTGAGCAGAAAAAGATTGAGAAACTCCTGTGGTTTTCAACTATTTTGTTAGCTTTTGCCAAGTAAACAGCTCCGAATTATTCGTCAGCACAGAATGTTTGCCATTTGACAACGAATGCCAAGACTGACTCAGCAATGAGCACGTATGGCTTTCATTGCTGATGCCGTGTTTTTCCGCTAATTTATTTTGCAGTGAAGGCATATACTGTTGATGTACATTCTCAAGTTTCTGGAACAAACTGCCCACACTACTTCGAGGGCTAGAAAAAGGCAGGACCTTATTTTTCGTTATAGAGAAAAAGCACCAACATGAAAGAGTGACATGGACAAGCGCTTGCTGACAAATTACCTTTTATTGAATGAAAAACACTCAATGTACAGGCATGAAGTGATGATGCTAATGAGAGGCAGTAAACATCGCATGTTGTAGAGGGCCATAAAAGAAATAAAAGACATGCATGATAAGGTGATTCAGCTGAAAACGATAGCTTAGACAAATGTTTAAAAAAAAAGGTTAACTATAACCATGTGTGTAACGAGGCCAAATGGAAATGAAAAGAAAGGTCTAAAACCAATAGGCGGCTGTAAAAAGTGTGGCTGCGTTGTTGCAAAAAGCAGTGACTTTCAGTTAATCAGGCATGCACGGTTCCCGACTTCATTTTCATGCTCAAAATTCAGCAGCGCCTTTTAAAAAAGGCACGTCACTCTGGTACAGCGGTTCTCTGTGACATGCCAACATGACATGGTCAACTTGTCGTGCTAGACACATCAGTTTTTGCATCAAGAAGGCCTTGGTGGCCAGTGGGTTCATAACTTTGTTGTGCAATTTGTGGCCTTCGTGTGGCCACGTAAAGCACCTGCATAGGATTTCACAGCCAGAACTGGGGAGGCAAATGCGACTCTTCTATGACTGCTTGTATGTTGTATGTTACATCCAACACCCTGAATGGATCACTGAGAGAAGTTACGAGCATACGAGAAGCTTGCATCCCAGGCTATAGATTTCTGGTGCCACGTGTTGAACAAGTCGCCAGACGCAACTGACAAGAATGAAAACGGTGGGTTTGTGAAGGCACTGGGGCAAGCACAAGTCTTAGAAGAAGTTACCAAGACGTTGGTGAAGGGACCAAAGTTGAGCCTTGCGTACCTAAGACTGTGGCTCACGAGCTTCTGTCATGTGTATGGCTGGGAAGAAGTCTGCGGCAGACAGTGGGCAATGGTTGTCGGATGGAGTGGATGGTATGTCTGAGCCGGAGATGAGCACTGTTGTCATCTTTTTCAACGACAGTTGTCTGCAGTTGCAAGCAGATAAAGAAGGGGGTTCATAATGATGGTTCAACAGCGCAAACACCCACAGACCAAGAAGGAGACAAGACACACACACCAGTCTGGTCTCCATCTTGGTCTTTTGTGTGCTTGCGCTGTTGTACCATGATTGTGAATCTACACCAACTAGCCCAGTCTGCAGTTCTTCTAAAGAAGGAGGTTTCATGGTGGGGTTGCCAGGAACCTACAAAGAAGAGACCTGCCGTGTGGTGGAAACGAATTCTGCTCCAACAAGTCTCGGGCCAAGCAAAGTGAAATCCCGAGTTGTCACCCTCATTCAGAACCTGGAATTGGAAACGACGGCAAATACTATAAGTCAGTGCAAGGGAAAGAGTTTAAGCATGCTGTCAAGCCTGTGCAAGCCTGTAAATCAGATGTGTTGCAGATACGTTGGCTGCATCACGAATCATCCGATCGGTTTGTTTCCTGTGCTCAGGGCATAGTCTACTCAATTCCCTTGTCTTGTGGTCATGCTTACGTAGGAAAAACCGACAGATACCTTAACAAAAAACTGTCAGAACACAAATACAATGTAAGCACACGAATCTCGGTCCATCTGGGTGTTCATTGCCGCGACTGTAAATGCACTCCTCACTGGAGTGACACGAGTGTGCTGAGCAGGTGCAGTGACCAAATCACGCGAGAGATAATTGAAGCCAAAAAAAAATCGCAAGCCTAAAAGACCGCTGTGTCAGCACCCCATCCATAGCCGTTCTGGATAAGGAATTTTGTTTCCTTGCGACAGCTCGGCAGTCATGATTTCCTGCTCGTGTCCTGCTGCGACTGTCTATGATTCATGTCTTATCCTTCTTGTTGTTTTTGATGCCTTGAGTATATTTACCGATGTGTCAGAGCAATGAAATTTCAGTTGTTAGTCAGCGCCTGTGTCTCGTCCCCCCTTTTTGCGTCCTTCATGAAGTTTGCGCTGTTTTCGTGTGATGCTTTTCACTGCCGAGACTCATAAGGAAGTGGCATTTTTCATTTCCATGTTTTGCCGTATTGCCCTCAAAATCGCTGCAAATCGGAATGCAGCGTGCAGCTGGGCAGAGGGGGTGCTGTTCAGAGCCGATGGGAAGGACTGCTTTTTCATCCACTTGCACAGCGTGTGTGTGTTGTTCCACTTTCCAAACTGCGCTCCTGTCGTATCAGCGCAGCGAACGGTGAAAAAGGCCACTGAGACAGGAAGCAGCTGGGCGAAGGAGGGCACACTTCCCGTGGCAACAGACAGGGCTCTGGCAACTCGGCTCTTTATTTATTAATTTTTTATTTGCCAATGACTGCTGGCTTTATTGCAAGGACTCAAGCAGGAGTGGCATTCATGTTAATATTCTTTTTCAGAATAAAAACAAAATCAGCGCAGTACACATGACATATCACACAAATAAATTCCAAAAAGCAACAACAACATTATACAGCGCAAGATAACACCTCGTGTGAGAATTTCACGAAACGACCACTGCAAATAGATGTTCAGATGACCCAAAATTAAGAGCTGTTACGCTTTCGGGACCGTGCCATAGGCCTTTTTGTAAAATGCACGATCGATTTGGGCGCGCTCTCAAGCTCAATTTTCCGCATGTTGGAACACGTGCCACCATCTGGTGGAGTTAGATATCTATATTTTTGGTTTCGGCGTGGTTTGCTTTTTTCTGCAAATGCTGTAAATGGTGCCATAGTTCAGGTCTCTACAATACTAGCGTTGAGGGCATTCCATTTCCATACAGTCCGTGGGAAAAAGGAATTTTTAAAAGTTTCGATGCGTCACGAGAACTCCTTCACATTTAATGAGTGGTAAGATTGTGTGAGGTGACCACTGTTGACCGCTGCATTCATTCTGAACGTGCAATATATATAAAGGTAATCAAGTCCAATTCCATTGACAGTATTTGGATAAGAGTAGTTTTTTTATCATTTGCAAGCTATATTGGCGAGAGATTGCATTTAATGAGCCAGTTATAATGGAAAGTAGCAGGCGTTTTGAATGTGTCAGACGGGCTAGGTTTAAGGGGCATATAGAACTTGATGGCAGTATTTTCAGCTAATCACTGTGCGCAGAGTGTAATGAGGCTTTGGGCCTTAACATTTCACGTAGCACTAGTTTGTGAAGCACTGACAGGTTTTAGGGATTAGGAATATGGTGACCGCGGCTGGCGAAGGACAGGGCTAATTGTACAGAGACATGGGAGAGGCCTTTGCCCTGCAGTGGGCGTAGTCAGGCTGATGATGATGATGACAGCTTGTATTGCTCAACAGGTTTTGGACAGGGTAGCTGCTTCAGTAAACTATTATAGATTTAGAAGAGCAAGGTTCCGGGCTTGTTGGTAATGCATTTAAAAGGAAGAAACAGCGTGAAGAAATACGGACACACGAAGAAACGACACACGCACGAGCGCCGACTCACAACTGAAATTTTATTCTGGTGGAAAGACCGAATTAAGTAGAAAACATGAAGGGGTGGGTAACAGAGCTGCTGCAGTGATAACTGGCAATCAGTGTGCTCGCGACACAACATGGCAATAATAACGCAACAGGGAACAAAAGAATGTTATAAACGTTAAAAAGATGGTGTAAAGGGCCATGAAACGGTGGTCAGGTAGGGAACATTAACAAAAAACAATGAAAAAATACCCAAAAGGGTGGGGAATGGCAAAAACTATGGACACAGATGAGATTATACAGGTGAAAATTATAAAAAATAAAACAAATAAATGTGACGAAGGTAAAAGCTTTAAAAATGTGCCCAAAAGAGGGGGGGGTAGGGGTGGAACTAAAAGCAAGATAAAAGCAGTACCAACGAGGATTCCGTGCATTAATCAGCTGTGTGTGGCACACCAGAAACCTTAGGTGTTGGTGAATTCACCCCGAAAAACCAGCTTTTTTTTTGAAAAGGAGTGGGATGGAGTACTGACGCATTCTTGGTCGGCATAATGGATGTTGAGGGCTTCAGTGATTTCCCTCCTCAGCCTATCTCGTCCTCGTCCAGTCCATTATGCCGGTCAACAATGTGTCAGTACTCCATCCCTCTCCTTGTCAAAAAAAAGAGCTGGATTGCTCATCAGAATACTTTCCAGCTCTGTCATCAGCTCCCACAGTACAGCTGTAACATTTAAGTGTGCAGTTGGGATGAGATCAGCATATATTGCAAAATTCTTTTAAGTTTTTTATTTTGTGCGTGCAGTTAGCATTGTGTGTTGCAATGCATGTCACTCATAGAAGCAGACAGTTGGTTCACAGGAAGTTCGGGTGCTTGAACTTCCAGTTCTGTCTGTGGCTCACGCGTAAATCAGCCAAATGAGAGAGCTGGGCATTTGAATCTGCTAACATTGGGCACCTATGGACAGTTATTGCTGGTCTAGCATGCTCATTGTTAAGGGCAACTCCGGGGACTTGAGTCACTTTGGGACGTTAAACCCCATAAGCTAAACCTTTTTTAACATTTTGAGTTTTTAACGTTTTGAGTTAATCACATCGCATTCTTTACAGACCCCTCTCTCCGGTACAGAAAGCCATCTTTCAAAATAGCTAGAAGTATTTGATAACGGCAGAAACCAGGAAACAGAAACTGGATTTCGGCTGAACTATGACGTCAAGACATACCAGCCTGTGGCATCGTGGATACTGTCCCAAAACTTATCGTGTATGCGTTGATCGGCTGTAGGTGACAGCTTGGGTCATTACTTGTCTGGAACGACCAAAAACAAGCATGAAATTCTGTTCGTCAGGCAACACAGAGCGAATGTCAAATAGCGCGCCAAACTGTGGCAGCACACACACAAGGTTGCCGGTAGAAATCGCCCCAGTTGAGGCCGCGAAGTGGAAAATTTTAAAATTAATTTGCGGTGCAACAAGACATCATCCGGCTATGAAATTTGGCACAAATGACCAGAAAACCAAAAAGGGTTCAGCTTAAGTTAAGGACAACACAGCGAGTTATGGAAAGAAGAGTGATAGGTGTAACGTAGAGAGATCGGAAGCGGCGGAGTGGATGAGGGAACAAACGCGCGTTAATGATATCCTAATTGAAATCAAGAGGAAGAAGTGGGCTCGGGCAGGGCATGTATTGCGAAGGCAAGATAACCGCTGGTCCTTAAGGTTAACGGAGTGGATTCCCAGAGAAGGCAAGCGTAGCAGGGGGCAGCAGAGAGTTAGGTGGGCAGATGAGATTAAGAAATTTGCGGGGATACGGTGGCGGCAACTGACAAAGGACAGGGTTAATTGGAGAGACATGGGAGAGGCCTTTGACCTGCAGTGGGTGTAGTCAGGCTGATGATGATGATGACCTGAAAATTGCAAAAAGCTTACCCTGAAAGTTTCAATAAAATCTGTGGAGGCCCAAAAAACGCGGGAGTGCTTGTAGGCAGCGCTGTGTGCAGAGTGGGCTGTATCACTTCTGCACCACTCAGAGGGGGGGGGGGGGGGGATGGCAGAGTTTGAGATCCTTTTTTTTTTTTCATTTGTTGGCTCTTTGTGCCTGTTGCATTGTTGTGGATTTCTCTCAACATCTGCCTGCAGACACAAACAGCAATGTAGGTTTCGAGATTGTGTGTATTATGTGTTGCCTCTTTTTTTTCCTCAAAATGTTACCAGTTAACTGTTTGGTGGAGAGTTTGTTCATGCTACTTATTGCTTAGCCTTAAGGTCTTTTATGTTTGTATGACACATAATTGTTTTCTAAAACATTATGTGTAAATTTTCTTTGACGTTATATGATACTTTGTCAATACTGTTTGCTGCAGAACTCGACTGAACTTTTAAAATGTAATTCTTGTTAATGTATCTTTTGTTACTTAGCTATTATCCATGTTTTTAGTCATATATTGTGTGTAAAAGGTATTTTATTTTCCTTTAATACTCTGCATCATCAGGTCATCACCTACTGGCTCGTTGGTGGTTTTGTAGGCCTTTGTCAAGCTGTCAGGAACAGCTTTTTGCCTATAAACCCGCCAGAATCTTTCTGGAAAATAAAAATTGAATTGAACTGAATTGATAGTGCTTAACTGACTCCATCTTGCTTGCTGTGTCAGTTCAGATGCTCACTGCTCTGTCAGAGGCAGAGAGCAAGATTGTGGTCACTTGACACTGGACGAAGACGTGCCCACATGTAGGAAAGGACGATGCGCATGAAAAAAAACCAGAGCATTTACAGTAAAACATGACCATCGTGTTGCTTTTTGTAGAGAGGTAGGCACACATTTTTGGAAAGCAGTAGCTGTGCGACGGTTGTCAGGAAAATGGGGGGGGGGGGGGGGAAGAGCTGTGGAGACAAAAATGTCATTTTTCCTCTTGAAAGCTGCCCTCGAATGAGGAAGAACACAGGTGTACAGTGCTGCAGTGCATTAATTTCGTGAGGAGTCGGTGGGAACAGAAGCTTCCACAGTGAGTGGGTTCAGCATTTAGAAGTGGCTACACGAACCCCTGGTTAGGGGGCACACGAGGAGCATGGGTCATCTTTTCAATTCAATTCAATTCAAAACTTTATTTCCAACGACTCGTTGGGGGTCATGAAGCAAAAAGCTGCCATTGGCAGCTTGAGGGTGCCTGATGCCCGTGCAATGCAGCAGCACATATGCAACAGAAAATTCTGAGCACATGTGCAGTTAACCTTCACACAATGCTTGCACAGTGTGGGACCCCCATACGATGTGCAATATTAATGCTCTTGAAAAAATTCAGAGACGGGCATTGCGTTTTATTTATTCCAAATACGGTCGCACGGATTCGGTATCTGAATTAATGACAAAAAATGGTATTGTCACTCTCCAAGCAAGAAGCAAATTCCTGTCTTAAATTTTTATTTATCTTACTTAATCACAAACTCGCACTTGATCCTAGCCCTTACGTTTTCCCTCTTACCACTAGGCAGACCCGCCACTCTCATGCCCTCTCTTCAACGCCACTTTGCAGGGACTAACTTACAAAAATTCTTCTTTTTCCCTAATACAATTGCAGATTGGAATAGTTTGCCTGCTTCTTCCCTCCAGTCTTTAGGTATGCCGGAATTAAGTATGTAATGACTATGAAATCTTGCCTCCTGTCAGTTCTTGGCTGTTGGTTTTGGTGGTGTCAGTTTTTTTTTTTGTGCTTATATTTTATGTGTTGTAATAACCACTTCAGCTGGTCTACTCAATGTGTTGATGTGTTTTGTAACTGGTGCATTCATGCTTTTTTGAATGTTATGTAAATAATATTCCTGCTTGGGCACTCAGCCTGCAGTATGTTCAAAATAAATAACAAAAATAATAAACAAATTGACTGATCGAAAGGCATTCGAAACATATCAAAACACAGCAAGAAAGCATACAGGACGAAAAACTGAAAGGCAATGAAAATACAGTGAATAACATTAGCTGCGCAAAAACTGCGATGAGAGAAAAATTTCACCCATCCGTTTTCTATTGCATGTGCTTAAGTCAAAATTTTCACACAGGAATTTGTTAAGCAAGCATGGCAAGTTGTGCGTGAGCGACTGTGGCGTATAATTTGTACGTCTCTGTGGTATCAGCCACGTCTCGGATCCACGGGGGCGACAACCACTTTTCTGTTTCTGCAACTGTGAAAGGAATTTTATGAGGCTCTTCAACTTCTCTATAGTTTCCTTAGCTCGCAGCGACTAGGCATGCAGGGGAAAAATGATGCTGTCACAAGTAGATACGTTTATCGCAAAGTGCAGCAGTTATTATCATCAGCATCAGCCTGACTACGCCCACTGCAGGGCAAAGGCCTCTCCCACGTCTCTCCAATTAACCCTGTCCTTCGCCAGTTGCGGCCATCGTATCCCCGCAAACTTCTTAATCTCATCTGCCTGCCTAACTTTCTGCCGTCCCCTGCTACGCTTGCCTTCTCTTGGAATCCAATCCATTACCGTTAAGGACCAGCGTTCATCTTGTCTTCGCATTACATGCCCTGTCCAAGCCAATATCTTCTTGATTTCGACTAGGATGTCATTAACCCGCGTTTGTTTCCTTACCCACTCCGCCCTCTTCCGATCTCTTAACGTTACGCCAATCATTTTTCTTTCCATAGCTCGCTGCGTTGTCCTTATCATGCATATCATGCATAGTGCTAGAAGCCTTGAGAGCAAGCCAAATGCAGAGTTTAATTTCAGCTGGTCGAGATTGAGCTTTGACTTGGGCATTTTCAGACGGTGGTGCAACTTTTTCCTTCTTGGTCTCCCCTCGTATTCGCATTTTTCTGCATCATGGCAGAACTTTTTAATATGCATGTATTTTGTGCCTGCACTGTCTGGTGTGCACAGCAATTAAGTTAAGGGAATAATAGAATCTTCAAGGAGCATCTATTTTTGCATGCCGACTCCAAATAAGTAATTTATTTAGTGCAAAGCAAGTCCTTGTTCACTTATATAATAAGTTATGTAACTTTTTGCCGAGAGCTTTCAATGAATTTTGCGCACAAAACTTGCTAAGACGCATGCCATTGGCTTATCTTGGCATCAAACTATGCAATAAGGGCAAAATTATTATCCTGCCTATCATAGAAGTTGAGTTACAGAGTTTTGAATTTGCCACTTCACAAATGAGAAGGAACTGATGATTTCCAGAATCCTATGACTCTCCTTCTATAACAGCTAGGATGATAATTTCACCCTTGTTGCATAGCTTGATGTCAAGGGAAACCCATGGCATGCAATCTAACAAGTTCCTTGCAGTAGAATTTTTTTCAAACTCTCTGCAAAAGTTACCTAACTTAGTACTGCATGAGTGCACAAGGACTTGTTGTACCTAAAATTGCACATTACATGGAACACAAACTGTGACTTCAGATACTGCAGGACCTCTTACTTAGTAGTAGTAATGATCCAGAACCAGTGCTTCCAAGGCTTTCCCTCTCCTATTGCTGTGCTGGAAGCTATGTGTTGTCTCCAATGCTGTGAGATACTTGTGATGTCTTTGTTTTATGCACAGTTTTTTTTCTCGTGTTCACAGAGGCATGATTGCTGTTTGGCCTCCTTTATTTAGCTGACAGCTGGCAGCTCTGAGCTGTGATGGAATAGAAGTGAAAATTGTGTTGCACACGACAAAGGTATTTTGTAGACAATACACCTCGCACAATCCACTTGCCTGTCACCATCGAAACGTTGGCTGTCGGTCATGACATGGCAGCAGGTATGTGGACTTTGTGGACTGTGTTGTCTACAGAACAGCCTTGTTATGCAGTCGCTTCTACACTGGACAGAGTGGGTGATGTTCAAATGACCATGGAGGGGTAGGCTAATCATGAATGTCAGACGCATAAAACTCTTGCAATTCATTGTCGCGACTCTGAGTTCAAAGGTGGCGGCCACAGTGCTCCTAATTTCGAGAGCTCTGTAGTTGCTGACAGCCACCCTATGCAGACCACATGTCAGAGGCATTGAAGATACGCAGGACAAGCAGTGACTCTGTAGCGGCACTGTCTTTTGCAAAAAAGATAAACCGTGTGGCAGCGTGACCTTTGCTTTTGTGATGCTGTCTTCTGAGCCCTCTTTTTTTTGTTCTCTTTTTTTTCTCTTGCATGTTCCGACATATTACAGCCGATCTTTTGATAAACTGGTGTTGGAAGCAGCGCTTCTCTGTAGCCTTCACTCGTCCGTGTCTTTCTGTGCACTTCATGTCAAACGCAGCAGAAAAAAAAAGATTGTTTTCATGGTTTTTGTGCAGAAATTAAACACACTGAGCCGAACAGAATGCATTCTGTGTACTGTTACGCCATTTTAGTTTGCAGAATATATAGTTTGCAAGCTGTGGTGCCCCTGTTAATGTCAACACTTAATTTTATTGTTTCTAGCGGGTACTTTAATTCGTTTATTAATACGTCTAATAGGTGTGGAGGTTCCCCTCAGCTCCTTATGGGGTTCTGCTGTGTGGTTGGTGGAGTATGTTTATTTTGTTTAAAATGTCCAGAAAGTTATTTATGTGAAACTTCTATTTCATTAAAAAATTACTCGGTCAAATGTTTAGGGGAATCCCCCAAGGTGGAGTTGATTTGTAGCCGTATGGCTGCGCCTGGGTGGATGTCATTGAGTAATTACTCAATTACTTGTACAGATTACTCATACAAAAAATGACTCGTACAATAGCTTCCAGCCGCAGTGTTGCTCAAGCGGCAAATGCTGGCATTTGAAAATTGGCACAGCTTCTGGACTGAACAAGCGGGGCAATTTGTGGTGCACGAAGTGGTGGCACTTTCCTGTCTTCCGAGTTCAGCGTATCTTATGGTTCTACAGCCCTGCCTTTCCTTCGCAGTTGGGACAGCCACTTATCTTTATCGCGCTTGCCACGCTGTAATGTGAGTTGGCTCCGTCTGGAATTGCACAGCACCCCAGAGAGGGAGTGTGACAGCCACGAGGAAGGTATCTGCTGTAAGACCCGAGGTGCACGTGCCAGCCAGGTGGCCAATGTTGTGCACTTCCGCAGTCTCGTATGGGTGCCTTCTTTGTTGTTCTTCTCATGGATTGAATGGTTTACAGCTAGAAGAGCACAGGTTTCCGGTTTCATAACCCAGCTGGAAATGGAACTTTTTTCATCTGGGATGAGTGCCCTGTAGCTATTTCTGTGCCAAGCTGCAGCCACCGACAGCTAAGAACTGAGCTGTTATGTTCAGGAAAGTAAAAAACAGCGTCAACGAGCGTGCTGGGGAACATAGAAGGTCGTTAGGGAACGCATCAGATTCGTTTGAAAACCTACCCGCCCATTGCCGCTCTTGCATTGATGAAAATAAAAAGAACTGTCTACCACGACTTGACGAGATTAAAATTCTAGCTAGAAGTAAAGATAGATTAGCTCGCGAACTGGCAGAAGCCTTTTTTTTTTTTATCAAAGAGAGGGGTGGCATGTGCGTCAGCACCACTTCTACCTCCCTACAAGGAAGTGAGCATAGATTGCTAAAAAATACGCAATTATGAGAAGTTTTCGTCCGTGTGTGTGTGTGTGTTTTTGTTGCCACGTAAGAAATTCGCATGCGTTCACCTTCTTCGGGCTATATATATGCAACATGTGGCTTTCAATAAACGTAGTTGGAGTCAGCGCCCGTCCTGTCCGTCTTTTTGCGTGGTTTGTGTAAAATTTAGCGCTGTTTTTTACTTTCCTGCAGGACTTACAGTACTTGCAGCGCAGGACTTACAGTACTTGAGATTTGTCCCAGCCAAATATGCCTGCACCCACTTGGGTTGTGTGGTGAACTACTTTGTGGGTACAAACTTAGCTTGCGCAAACCGGCACGCTAGCTCTGACAGTGTTGACTGCTATGCATGAAACGGAGTATAGGTACCTGCAAGTGTTTCTGTGTGGCATTCATGCATCATGGTCCAGGCAGTGACAGTGCTTGTGCTGACAGTACCACTCTCTCTTTCTTTTTGTTTTTCACTTGTGCTGTCATAGGAGGCTTTTCGTTTATGAGTGTCTGGGATTTATTTATTTAGTTACCCACAGCGCCAAGCGGCATTACAGTGGGGGAGGGTATACATAAAAAAACAAACATAACATAACAGTGTCGGCCACGGAAACAAGTCCGAATTGAATCAAAACAAAGAAAAACAAAAAAAAACAGGAAAAATTTCACAGAACCACGAAACTGAAAATGGTTATTATAAGGTAGAAAAGAAAACATCATTAGACATAATACAAGCAGTGTCTAAAGACAATTTGTTCCAGTCGCGTGAATTGTAGCGTTTCATGGTCTCATTTGGCCGTCAGACAAACCGTTTGTCGCATTGCAGACGATGGCACGGGCCGAAGGTATAGTGCGTTAGATGTAGATCTCCTCCCCCTGCGCGACCCCCTTGGGCTGCATTGTTTGGGGTCCAGCCATGCATGCTGTGGCCATGAACTTTGCATCGGCACGTGGAGAGACGGGGGTGCCTATTCATGCATGAATCTGTTTACAAGCTGCTTTATAGACGGAGCTGTGCTTTGCACCTTGCCCCTGCACTGTGCAATTCCCTCCACTGTGTGGTGGTCTTTAAACCGAAGGAACTGCTCGACCTTTGCAATGTGTGAGGAGGCTCTGACCTGGGGACTTTTGTTTTTGCTTTTTTGTTTAATCATTCTTGCACACTTTTCTTTTATTTTTTTCCTTTATATGTCTACATTTGTGGACGCGGTATAAATACTATCAAATCCTTGTGCACGTGGCATAGTGGGCACAAATGCAGGTGCTATGAAAAAGGGCTCAGTTGTGCAAAATCATCCATGGAACCGTTCCAAGCCAGGCCCGTGAAATGTACGCACAAAAACATTTCCAGAATGAACAGCTGCACTTTTTACGGTAGCCCTGATATAGCTGCGGTCAGTGAGAGTTTTCTGTTATCTTCTTTTGCAAAGATAAGGGCTTTAAATTGCTTAAAGGGAGCTGATTTTTTTACGCAGTGAGTTCTGACAAGAATGAGGAAAAAGCAGTGTATTTGCAACCGTGAAAGCCAAGTTAAGTCCAGATATGGAGATGTGAGGTTTTGACGGAAAGTGTCTAATGAGGCATCTAGAAGGATGGGAATCGGCTCTGTTCGATCATGGAAGCCTTCTCAATGAAACCTGAAGCTTTGAGTATTCGTCTAAGTCTGGATAATGATTTTTGCCTGAAGGGAATATAGTTTTTGACCAACTTGTTCAGCTAATCGCCACATACAGTGCGTAATACTCGGAGGCATCCACAAATTTTTTTTTAATAATTTTGAAAAAAAATTGGAAGTGGCACTTCAAAAACATTCGGAAACCAAGTTTTAATACTTCAGTAGTAATAAGTTATAAAGGATTATAAAAGCCAAATTTTTGCTTGCATGTCTTCTTTGAAATCATGCATTGTACATTAGTGTACACGGATCGTATTCCCCTACGACCACTAAATAAGTTATAATCTAATTTCTTTTTGATGCTGTTAGCGGTTTCAGCAATTGGACGACACCTGCGATGTGTAAGGAGTGTTTAGGTTGTGTTAAGCATCAAAAGAACTGCAGCATAATCACTGATGTGTAGTTTTAATTCACTACAGTACATAAGCTAGCCTGCTTCAAGAGTTGGAACAACAGAAACAATGTATCAGCGGTTATATTGCAATTTATTTTCATGCCTCACGTGACCTTAAACATTCCTCACAAGTCACAGCCATCGTTTATTTGAAGAAACAAAAAGAGCATGAGAGAAGCAATTCAATTAAAAATTATTTGACAGTCATAAGAGAATACATATGGTGAGCCATGTATTCTAAAGTCTTGTGCATCATTACTAGGGCCCGGAAATTTAGGCACTAAAGAACCCCGAAATAGGCAGGCATCTAGGCTCTAAAAAATATTGAAATAGGCGCTTTAAAGCAAAAATAGGCGCTTTGAATAATACTCTTTATTCATAAGTGCAAGATTTATAAGTCAAGCATGGAGCGTACGCAGTCCTTAACTGAAGCAATAAAGCGCATTCACAGGTTTTCGAACATGAAGCTCCTTTGGTTTTCCCTAAGCATAGCTTTGAACTTTATAATGCTTCTTTTGACATCACATGAATATAGTGGGACGAACCTAAAACATGAGAGTTGATAAAGGCTTAGGTCTTCAGGTGATGTGGCCGCATCGTCTCCGCATAGAAAGTCTCTGATTTGGGAAATTGTTTCTAGGCATCTATTTTTATTTCTACCAATTGTTGCATCTCCGTAGGAGCAGTAACACCCTTTCCGTCCAGTCCTCGAAGTGCTGCTGGTACTTCTGCCACTACCTTCAACGATTCATCTGTTGAGAGTCCAGCCTTTTCCAACTTTGCGATCCTTTCCGTCAATATTGAGAAGTTTGCACTAATGTATGCCAGGTCTCTTTCCGAACTCGCCTCTTGCTACAGTGCGAGATAAACACTTCGTTACACTACGTTCAAGTTAAAATTCGAAAAAAATGTTCGGCGAGACCCGCGCCTTTTGTGCGTGCATCGGCGTGTGCTTTTCACCATACATAGACAGATGTCTCAAAATTTAAAAACGGCACCAAGAGCCGAAGTGCCGGATTTAGACATTTATAGGCAAAAAGTGCGGTTAAATAGGTAGTATTTCTTAAAAAATGACAAAAAGGCAGGCAAGTGCAAAAATCTCCCGTTTAGGCATTTATAGGCATGTTTAGGCAAATGCCTAAATTTCCGGGCCCTAATCATTACAAAGAACAAAACATGCAACTAAACATCTGTAGTCCTCTAAGGGAATGGAGGCAGCAGTGGCATTTTGCAATCTGGTGTGGCCAGTTCTAGGTGCCGTTACCATGCAGTGTAGTTGCCAGTCTCTTCTGACCTAAACTTGCACTCAGGGCAGTTAAATCTTGTTTGCCATTCAGCATTTTGCGTGTTCACTACTGCTCGTGTGAAACTTTGTCTGAGATAGGAATACTTTAACAGTGTGCAATGCCATTTGCACTCATAGAGTGCTTTTCTTATTAAATAATTTACACCAACCAACTACATGCTCCGTAGCGTTCCTTCCTTCCTTTCCTCGTCCACATATAACTGAAGACACTGGGGCATTTCCGTTCGCCTCAATGCAGAAATCACATAGGAATGGGAGCTTGATGCATATCCTGACACGTTCAAAGCGGCCAGCCTAGAGCAAGCCCAAGTATCATGCAGGAAATACGAGACAGGGTTTCTTACCAGAATTCATGAGTGGCCAGCACACGCCCTTGCGTGCTGTTTGGCCTGCATCTTGCTTCTCTGTTTAGTTGAGCATGAACCACACGCTGTGGCTTGCAGCGTTTATCAGCCGAGCTAAGGCGAGTGTCGATATGCCTCACTGAGCGCATAACTGAATCTCGATGCCAAAACACGCCAAGTGACGCCCACTGCCTCATGTATCCGAATTCTTAGGCTTCATCTGTGAGCATGCAACAGCGTGCATGAGTGCCCTTGTTAAATATTGCTGAGGACTTATCACATTGTAGGGAGTATGCGGTATCCACCAAAAATTTTTCTATTTGCTGATGTATTTACGTGAAATTGTTTGACCATATCGCAAAAAAATGACTGCTCTCAAATTTTCACGGTTACATCTGGAGAAAATTGGCTTGTAATGCAGTTGAGCCCACTTGTCGCTGGTCCTATCGTGTTTGTCTCTCTTTTGTCCACGTTTTTTTTTTTTGGTGCCGTTTTCCTCCTGAATCAAGAACCAACTAGCCCAAACTAGAGTCCTTCTGGATTTGTTCCGCAGAGCACAAATTTTTGGTTCTGAAATTTTGTGATGCAGTGTCTTGCGATATCTAGAGTGAGGAGAAAATTTTGTACAAGGAATTTAAAATTCACAAATTTTAAAAACAAAGATTGTCTTGGCCTACGCTGTGGCCCTAGCAGTGCAACAGAAGAGATAGAGTCAAAATAGATAAAGCTGTCATGAAGAAATCTGCTCCGCAAAATTACTATCGAGGCAGTCTTGGCCTACGCTGTGGCCCTAGCAGTGCAACAGAAGAGATAGAGTCAAAATAGATAAAGCTGTCATGAAGAAATCTGCTCCGCAAAATTACTATCGAGGCAGTCTTGGCCTACGCTGTGGCCCTAGCAGTGCAACAGAAGAGATAGAGTCAAAATAGATAAAGCTGTCATGAAGAAATCTGCTCCGCAAAATTACTATCGAGGCAGAAAACTGCAACAGAGAACAATGCGCATTGTTCGAGCATTTCCTCGCAATGCTTCTGCTGCTGCCGTTCACGAACCAATTTTTTTTAAGAGTACTTCTTTGTCGATTTCAGCAGTGAAACTTAGAGACAGCATAAAAAACGAGGCATAGAAGTAGATACAACGATTTTCAGAACTTAAGTTTACCGTTTTTTGGGGGATTTCAAAGCTGCGTCCACCTTAAATAAGCAGGCACAAAGCAGGAAAAAAGAAAGGAGCTTAGGTGTATTACAGGACGTGAGAGATGTGTTGTTGCTTCGGTTGTGTGGTTAAAAAGAAGGCAAACTTGTGCCGTGTATACTGTGAATTGAAAATACTTGAGTAGCCTGGTGATTGATACGCTGCACGTTGCGTTTGAAAATAATGGCACCCAGCCTATGTGCATTGTACTCTGAAAGCTTGTACTGAGCCTGTAGTACGGATTGCTGATTCACTGTCGTCTTATTTTTTTTAAGGGGGGCCGCAGCTTTGACTCCCGAAAAGTAGCCAAAAAATTTATTTTTTGATAATTGTATTCATTTGTATGCCTCATTACTTAGGCTGTCCCAAAGTTTCATTGCTCAAATCAACCAGGAAGTTACTTCCTTAAAAAAATTGTTTTATGTGCCGTAATGGCTCTGCAATGCAGGGAAATGCTCAAGCAGTGCATGTTTTCTTCATTAAGGTTTTCAGTGCCAATACTAATCTTGCAGAGCAGATTTCTTCACGACCGTTTTATCTATTTTGATCCAGTTTGTTTTGCTGCATTTCTAGGACCATAGTGCGGGTTGAGACATTCTTTGTTTTTTCCAAATTTGTGAATTTTAAATTTTAGCATCAAATTTTCTTACTCTAAATATGTTCAAGAAAACTTTGCGCAGAATGACACACGACGGACGGAGAAACACCTACACACACACGAGTGCAAACTTGCAGCTGTATTTTTCGGAAACGATACATCGCCTTAAAAAGCAGAAAGGGCGCCAGCGTATGATAGCCAGTGCAACACGTGTGGGAGCACTGGCTATCATACGCTGGCGCCCTTTCTGCTTTTTAAGGCGATGTATCGTTTCCGAAAAATACAGCTGCAAGTTTGCACTCGTGTGTGTGTAGGTGTTTCTCCGTCCGTCTTGTGTCGTTCTGCGCAAAGTTTTCTTGAATATGTCGCTACACCATCTGGCCCAACGTTCTGCTCTTCTAAATATGTCAGCGGACATTGCATCACAAAAATTCAAGATCAAAATTTGTGCATCGCAAAAAAAAAAAAATTCCAAGAATGTCTTGACTTGCAGCATGCCAGTAGCTATGCAGTGAACGTTGAACCAGCCTTGTGCCACATTTTCTTAACTCTAAACCCTTTTCACATGATTCGGAGGAAAAATATATGCTATAAAATAATTTTTTGAGGATGTAACAGTGAAATTTTGGGAAAGTAGCCATAAAGTTATTTCTAATTGCTCAAAAAATTTCGTGTCAGTACATCAAGAAATGAAAAATTTGTGCTGAAGGCCGCGTACCACCTTTTTTTTAAAAATGAACTTAAGCACACAAGAACATGCACACAAGAGGAGGAAACACATTGGACAGACGCAAAGTTAATCTGATTTATTCGCAGGCAAGAGAGCAAATATATGCACAAAAGGAGACATGCGCAGTTAAGAAACATCGCCTTAAGTACCGCCTTAAGCAAAGAAACTTAAGCAATTCGCTTTAAGCAATTCCATCTTACTTGGTTTTCATGTGGGCTTTTTTGTTCTAAACCTCTTCACTTTCTCTACCGCTGTGGTGTCCCGGAAGCAGTTTGCGTGCGGTCTTGTTGAGACGGCCTTTGCATAATGGGGGGTCCCTTCCAAGAAGGGATGTCGGTTTTATCAACGCAGTATCTGTCAAGGCACGGGGTCACCTGGCATCCTTCCCTGCTGCGATATGCCGGAGAGACGATTGACAGAAAGAGTAGTGGCCGCTGATAGCTTTGTCAGGCTGAGAGCACCCTTGAACAGATAAGCACTCCTTGCACGTGGGCCAGATATCGGAAAGGAAAGGGCCGTTGATAGTATTTGCGGACAAGGGCCTGACTGAACACAGCCCGATCGCCACTCGACGAAGACTCCCTAATCGTGCGTCCAAGGGTCCTGGCCATGTGTGGGTGTGCGTAGCTCGTGCAGTGCGCATTTTCCTCTCGATGTGCGGGTATCTCGTCTGGCATCATGTTGATTTTGGTGGGGGAGGAGTAAACATCTGGGGAACCCCACCGACGTCAGTCAATGGTTGCACGTGTGTTGGCGTCTGCCTCTAATGTGACGTCAAGGTCTGCGTGGTCTGTCCAAGGCTGAACGCATGCTAGTAGGAAGTTAGAAGAAGCCGTGCTGCTTTGAAATCAAAAAGGTTGTTTCGCATATCACAGACATACTTGCAGTAGGGGAAATTTAGGTACTTGTTTGTTTTACTTTATTTTGGTGTGCTGTCGGTTCCGAATGGGGTTTCTGCACAGATGGGTATAGCGTATGAAACAAAGAATACAAAGGTTCAGAAGTACCAGTTAGGCAATACATGTGGTAAGATCATTGAAGCACTAATACATATTCTATCAGATTAGGTGCCGGAAGAGTCTGCTTAGCAAAGTCTATAAATTTGAGGGCTATTGGCTGCATTGTAATTGAAGGGCCTGCGGTCTTCCATTGCTGCACTACTTGCAGAAAGAAGGAAAAAGTAACGAGTTTTTAAAAAAGGCAAAACAAATGTTAATGACACGTCAGAAAGATTTGTGGAAAGAAAAAGTGCTGAAAAGCTGGAGAGGCACTCTCGAAAGCTGCTTGCTTATCTCAGTTCTTGAGTTCTATGTTAGCGGCTTCCCTTTTTGCAGTGTTGCAGCTCAGCTGGCTTTGCAACTGGTTAGTTTCTGCACTGCTGGTTGCTTGAAAGAACTCGTTGCGTGATGTGTAAGCAGGCAGCAGCAGCATCTTATTCAGTGTTGCTTGACTTGTGCCGATTTGAGGAGAGTGCGATAGATTGCTTTAACTGGATACCACGTGTTGCATTACAATGTTTACAGGGGCAGTGGAGCTTGTGTTTGAGGCCCCAGAGGTGTTAGTTGATAGTGTTGGTTAGTGATAGCGTTTGTTGATAGTGTTAGTTAGAATGATAGGTGATAGGTGTAACATTAAGAGATTGGACGAGGGCGGAGTGGGTGAGGGAATAAACGTGGGTTAATGACAACCTAGTCGAAAGCAAGAGGAAGAAATGGGCTTGGGCAGGGCATGTAATGCGAAGGCAAGGTAACCGCTGGGCCTTAAGGTAACGGATTGGTCGAAAATCTGGTCCTTAAGGGTAACGGAGTGGATATTCCAAGAGAAGGCAAGCATAGCAGGGGGCAGCAGAAAGTTAGGTGGGCAGACGAGATTAGGAAGTTTTCGGGGATATGGTGGCCGCAACGGGCACAGGGACAGGGTTAGTTGGAGAAGAGACATGGGAGAGGCCTTTGCCCTGCAGTGGGCGTAGTCAGGCTGATGACGTGTTAGTTGGAGCCTTCTTCTCTTACTGGGAGCTGGCTGATGGAGGACTTGCATTAGTGCATCCTGCATGCATTCGTTGTATCATTTTAAACACTCTCTGGCTTGGTATTAACTGGTGAACTGTGATATCTGATGGCTCAGAGTGAACTAGTCCCCAAAAGGCATTAAGGTGCCTGACGGGGCTGCACCCCCATTGGCTGCTGTGGACAATAATTCAAGATAATCCACGTAATCCAAGATAATAATACAGTGAAAGAAGCGCAACAATAAGACATAGTAAACTGGGAGATAAATAACATGAATACCGCTACATCAAACAATAGGTTGGATAAAGGATTGCAGAACATTTGGATCCGCAGTCATCCGAGTACACACATTTACAACTTGCAGAGTGAATGTATAAAGACCTGGAGTGGAAATAGGACTCAAGTAAATCAGCCCAGCACTAGCTTTAGTTTTCATTTAGGAAAAAGTCCCTGAGTGTTCATCTGATTTGCTGCACTGAGGTGGCAGGTAACAGTGTTTCAGCTATTTCAGGAGATTTGTTCAGTAAATTTGGTGTCGGAAAGCTTAGTTTTTGATTCCCATATGTTGTGTGGGAATGCAGCCTTGGTATTAAATTTTTTTGTAGGTTACAAGGACCGGACCTCACACGACATTTTCTTTGAAATGTGTTATCTCTTCGGTACTGGCGTGAAATTTCTAGGGCCAGTTTGTATTTATACAATTTCTAGATGGGCGTTATCTTATTAGATTTAAAATGAGGTATAGTGTCTTCCCAAAGTTCTAAATTTCCTATTGCTTACAATGCTTGCTTTTGTGAAAAAAGACAATCTAAGTTTGTCTTATTCGCTGTGGATGATACTAAATAAACAGTAACAAAAGTGTGAATGCACGAGCACATAGTAGATTAGATTGCCTTTTCACCTGAGGTGGGCCGTGATATTTTGTTCAAATTTCTGAGAGTTCATCTGTGGTAACTTGGGAGCGTGTCAACGTGAGGCATCCATGAAAGGTTTTAATGAAATAGTACCCCAAAAAATCTAACTGATGAGGATTGTTTGACAGTACATTCTGAAATTTCGAATATAAATTATTTATTTATTTTTATTTATCACATACTGCGGACCAAATATGGTCCAAGCAGGAAAGGCACAGTACAAAACACTGAAGTACAAAACTTTGGCCTTGAAATAAGAAAAAGCATACATGATGACGAAACGAGTACTAAAAAGGACTGGAAATTAGCTGGACGAGTAAGTATTTAGTTTTACTAGTGAAGTCTGTTTGAACGAAGCCACGAATCCAGCCCCATTAACCATTCATTAGCCTGACAAAACACCTGTATTACGTTAGCACCTGAGAAGAACACTTTTGTGTCATCTGTATATAAAATTAACTTTGTGTTTTTTGTTATGCTTACAATATCATTAATGTATAACAAAAATTATGTCGCTCCAAGGAAGGATCCTTGCAGTACGCCAATGCTTTTCAGTTCTGCTCTGAGATTTGGCATCATTTTATGCATGTGAACTGAGCTCTGGAGGTTAGGTAGCTTTTTATTGATGACCATGCATTGCCGCGAATTCTGTACACTGGCGACTTCCTTAAAAGCACGACGTGTTGGACACAGTCAGAAGCCTTTCTAAAACCAAGAGGCATGACCAGTGTGAATATTCTCCATTCAGTGTTTTCTAACATGTGTTCTCTTGCTTTAAGAAGTGCCATCTAAGATGACAACTTGTTTTTTCTGAACCCAAATGATTTACTTACTAAACGGAAGCACTGAAGCAGCACATGAAGTTTTTCCCTCTTTCTGGGGTATGACTAAATTGTGGCAACATTGGCATGTTTTTTTGTGTAATTTGCGTGGGGCAGGGAAGGGGAGTGTGTGAGCTGCCAGTTAGCCAGGATGTGGAATCTGTGCACCTGGAGGCCACTGTTCGGTCGCTCACATCAGCTTGAATGTATTTGCCTAAATTTTACAATGAATACATACCTTTTCATCCAGTCCTGCTCTTAAGTGATGATGCAATTGTTGACACGTGTTGTTTTTAGTTTCCTAAGAGAAACAGGTTTTCTTCAGATATTGTGAGTTCTTAACCAGTGCTCCGCTTGATTTTACAATACACCTCAGCCAATTTCTCACTCCCGAGAAAAAGGCTGAGGTCTTTATTTTATTGGCTGGGAGCCTCGAGATCCTTGCTCAGCCAGGGATGGTCACAGAGGTTACCCAACCTCTTTTCAAGCTTTTACTAGCGGATACTTTTAAAATCTCCTTCCTTCATCATCACTAAGCAGTAATAAGTAACGTTTTAGGCCCTTTACACCACCAATCGCTTTTCACTTCCTTATAAGATTCTGCAGAAGACTTTTTTCTATACTTTGTGTTGGCACATGATAGCCTTAGCCGCTTATGCGCCATTAAACTCAACACACGACAACAACAACATCAGCTTGAATACGCACACGTTGGTAGAAGGGAGAAGAACTTGCTGCATACGTGTGCGTGCACCAGTTCTTGGTTTTCTTAGTAGTGAGTGATGAGAAAAATGAAAAAAAAAAAAGAAAGAAAACACCGACTGCTGAGACCGCGTGATAGTGGCTGTTTGGAAATTGTCAAAAAAGAAGAAGAAAGTCAGGATCTGTTTGTGTTATTCTGCCCAAAGGCAGGCAGTGAACCGACTGCTTCCTCATTGAGCCATAATTTATTGCTTGTCAGTTGATGTTTCCGGTGCATGGCAGACAAGTGCACAGCTGTGTTCCCGAAGACTTGAATGTGGGGCCCCTGTGCTCTCATAGCGAGCGCTCAGCTGCTTCCAAACACAACAGTTTTCATTCTGTTTATTCTTCCTCTCCTTTGCATCTGCCACATGTTGCTTTGGGCCCCTCTGAGTTGTCCCCCCTGGCTGCATGGAAAAGTGGGTCACATGCATGCTGTTTTTGCTGGGGGAGCCATTTTCGTTGCCTCCCTCCCACCCTCCCTGGCAGCTCTCCAAAATGGCTGCCTCACCTGTGTGACTCTACCAGGCTGCTCTTTCCACTTGGCTTCACCGGTTCCTTTTTATTCATCATCTTAATTTCCTTCTGTTTCCTTTTATTTCCCCCCCCCCCCCCCCCCCCAGTCTCCTCCTTGAAACACACATGCGCACCTGCCCTGCCCCGTCTGATTTCGGATGCACTGCAGTGGGTCGACACAGCAGTCTGGAAGCCGCTGGCATCGTCACGCGACTGCGACGACGCGTACGGTGGCAAAACAAACAGCGGGGGGGTCTTGAATTGATTGCGTTCTCTGTGAGTGGGCCAAGTTCAAGGCTGAGGGAGGCGGAGGGTAAATATAGCACCCCGGCGAGTGTCCTGAGAGGCATTGGACAATAACATCACGGCTCAGCTGAGCGCAGGGCTCTTCTGGGGTAGGAGCTTAAGTCACGTTCCGACCTCCTTAGCTCCCTGGAGGCCTGTCTACTCAAGCTGTGCTGCCCTCTGAGTACAGGGTAGTGTGCTGAGCGCTGAATTTTCAGCCGGCCATCCTGGCTGGATACTGTCTCGATATTGACATGCTGTAAGCTTGATTGGCAGCGCTGTTGTGACTGCTTTAGACATTAGCTGGCTGATAAATATACCAGCTCCATAAATTGACGGCATGATGAAGTTGTATTATGCACGATGCATTTCACGCTTTGACGGTTCCGACATGGCAAGGTGTTTTGCACTACCTATAGGAGCCACTCTGAAACAATACATAATTGTAGTGTTTACAGAGCAAGAAGTGGCAAGCAGTCTTGGGATGGTATATGGCCAACATAATTTGGCACGGTTTATTCAGTGCACCCATTGTGAGGCAGTGCAAGGATTCTGAAAAACAGACCATCATCACCATCGCCATGATCATCAGCCTGCCAACACCCAGGGCAAAGGCCTCTTCCATATCTCTTCAATTAACCCTGTCCTATGCCAGGCCACGCCAGTACTGTCCCATCGTATCCCTGTAAATTTCTCAATCTTCCCTGCCCACCTAACTTTCGGCCGCCCCCTGCTACGCTTGCGTTGTCCTGGTATCAAGTCCTTTACTTTTAACGATCATCGGTTATTTTGCCTTCGCATTACATTTCTTCCATTTCTTCCTCTAGCTTTCATCTAGGATGTCATTACCCCGCCTTTGTTCCCTCACCCACTCCGCCCTCTTCCGATCTCTTAACGTTACTCCTATCATTTTCCTTTCCATAGCTGGCTGTGTTGTCCTTAAGTTGAGGTGACACTCCGTTTTGTCAAAAAAATTCTGTTTTGAGATTTTGTGATCTTATGATAGAGACATTCTTTATCTTTCAGAAGATATTTTACACGTGGTATTCGCGATTTCAAAAAAAAAAATTTTTGTCCTTTTTCTTCGCCACGCCGACAGTAAAAGTGGGTGTACCTTGATGTGGTCTCTTCGTTTCGGATACTTGCAAAAATTAAATGCTCTGAAGTTTTTGATCAGAAACCCAGGTTTTGGTTTGGAATTTGGTCTTGTTCGGTGTACATATTGCAGCCACTGGGGCTGCTCCTGTAGCTCTTTTATCAAGGGAAGTTTTGATGAATGAAACAGTTTTCAGAGACTTCATTAGCAGTTTTCTCAAAGCAACATTTTTTGCGGATTGTGTACCTCTTTCTCGGGAACTGTAACGCATAAGCAAGCAAAATTTTTCACAGATGTTAACTGATGGCAGTTACTTAACTAGAACTAGGATCAGTAGCCTAGATGCAGTTGTATTTTTCTGAAAAAATAAAAACATTTATACATGGCATTTTTATTGCATCAAAAAAGATAAAAAGACGTAACAAATCAAGTTTTTGTTGGTAGCGCGTAATTTTAGTTCCACTTGTATAAAGCATTGGTTGCTGCTTTTGTACAAAATTGAAACACTCTGCGGATGGTAGGTTTTAAGAAAAAGGTACATTGGTACAACAAATAAAAAAAAAAGCAAACAAAAAATTTTAAACTAATTTTCAGTTCTAATGCAAGCTGCGTCTATCTTTAAGATTCCTAGCAAATTTTATAGCCATGGCTTTTATTACAACCGCTGTACAGTCAAACTTTGAAACTCGTTTTCATAGTCTCACCCCACCTTTATTCAAAAACAGGGAGAGCAAGCAAAATGGTTCCTGGTTGCATAGCTTGCATGAGAATGCAATTTAGCGAGGCATTTGACAAAGGACGGAAAGGGTGTGCCTTTGAATGTTGGCACTGAATGGGTGTCTTTTGTGGCCACTTCGTGCTTAACTCTCCTGCGAAGGCCTTTGAGGGAACTGAAAATGATATGTTGACATGGAGGTTTACTCCCCCACAAGTTAAGGGAAGTTTGTGTCTCCAGGCTGTGTGCATTGTGCTTGTTCCTCTTCTGAGGTCGAGGTTACACTGCTGGTTGCAGCGACATTTTAGAAAGATAGGAACGTAAAACTGCTGCAGAAGGTCCCGTGAAGAGCAACCTGACGTTTGGGGGCCGGCTTCGAGATGTCGGGTTACCTTTCTTGAGGCCTTTGTTTGGAGTTCTATGTTTCTAGCTTTTGATGTGATAATCTTAAGAGTCTGGTGTTGGAGAAAAGTTGGCATCGTCGTCAGCATCATTAACCGTGAGCAAAACATTCACGAAAATAATAGCACCTGTCGGTGTGCTTGTTCAAGACCTGAGTTTCACGTGCATTTACTTGCCGCGATGCGAGTGCCAGCCAGTGTGTGTGTGTGTAGACATCACCCGTGAAACTCATTGTATTATGCCACCATCAACCTTCATTCCCACTTTCCTTTTCCTCCCCTTCCCTTTCCCCTGTGTGGAGAAGCAGGCCAGGGCCATGAATTACCCTGGCCGACCTCTCCTCCTTTGTCCTCTCATTAAAATTCCTTTCTCTCTCTGTCCACAAAAAAAATCCCCCACGAAGCAACCCAGGAGGCAGGTGGGCCACCTAGGTCATGTGACAACCTGCCCACCAGTGTGTGAACCAACTGCCCGCTACGGCAAGTGGCAGTTAAAATAATGATTGACAGCGAGAGGTTGCTCGGGAAGAGCAGCCTGGGTGTCACAAGCCAGCCCCACCAGGGGCTGTGTTTGAAGCAGCCACCTGTCAGGGCAGGGGCGCATCACTCAATCACTGCACCACTGTGCCAGCAATGGTATGGTAACTCCCACTGATCAGTGGATGTAAAGGAGAGAGTGACCAATTCTGCATATATGGGCATTAACTCCTTAACGCTATCGCATCATACCCTTAAGACTGAGCTTAAGTGCCCCCTTCGGTTTTATAGTTCACTTTCTAACCAGGCATTTGTCAAAATGTTCATGCTTCAAGCTAGTGCTGAGTGCTGGTAGCTTATGCCATACCATGCGGAGCCTGGAACTCAAAGTTGACTCTGAAAGGTGCCACTTTGAGTAAAAGACCCATTATCATTGTGGCTGATTGCTGCTGACAAAATGCCCCTTTGGGGCCCTTTTCAGCTTTTTGTGTGTGTGTGTGTGTGTGTGTGTGTGTGCGCGCGCGCGTGCGTGCGTGCGTGCGTGCGTGCATGTGTGAGAGAGAGAGAACAGATAGCCAACTTATTTGCGGCTGCAACAAACGCTGTCCAACTCTAAGAGCCCTGGGTTACGAGTGAAGTCTCTTTGCTTTATCAGTCAAGTTGCATTCAGCAGTGGCTTGTCTCTGTGCCTTCGTGTTCACTGCTCTGCGTGGGTTGGTGTGGGGTCAACATCTGTGTCTCTGAATTTGCGAGTTATTTTTTTTTTTTTGTCGAACCATTTTAGCAGTAGTGTGAAGATGCCGAGGGGTGAGAAGGCAGCTTATGTTTGGCTGAATAAATTAGATGGCTTAGCCAACTATTCTTGGAACGCATGCAATTTGAGGTCACCTGAACTGCTTGCTCTCTGAAAGGCTTGTGGCATGCATTTCCTCCATCATGATATCATCCTACTTCGTTGGAAGCTGCTCTGGTGCTCAGGAACAGCATACAGCCAACTGTCAGGCTCTTCTGTTTGGCAACTGTTAGCTCCTTTGCAGTCAGTGCTTTTGTTTTGCACTCACAAATTTGCTTCCACAAAGCTTGTCTCTGGCTTCATCTTGTTATCGTTTCAGGGCTTTTTTCGCCTGTGTGAAATCACCTCTTCCCTGACCGCAGGTGTATTTATGAGGGAATATTGTGGTCAAACAAATGATGCGTGCATTTCACCCATTCATTTAAGTACGTATGTGGTAAGGATATGGGGATGAGTTTATTATTTTTTTTTTTTGCTAAATGCAGTCGATTGCTTAGCTGACACTGACCTGTTGAATTGTTAACCTTCAGCTAGTCACTGAAAACTGTGTGACTGGTTTAAGCAGGTTTTAAGACTCCAGGGCAGACTGAAAAAAAAAAAATCCTTGAGTGTGTGCATTAACGCATTAGCCTGTGAATGAGTTCAAAAGGAGCTGTCACCAACAAGTTATTCTTTATGCATGCTGTTGTGCCTTAGAGCAGTGAGGGTCTTATTTTCATCACTGCATGCACAGAAATTGCCGGCTTGTTCTTCCTTAGAGCGTGGCAGTTCATATCTTGTGCCCATGGATTCTTCCTCTGAGAGAAATAATAGGTCATAAATGACACACACGAAAAGGCATTGAAAGAAATAGGAGTTATTATTATTGTCATATAATAACTCATCATCATCAGCAGCAGCGGCAGCCAGACTACACCCACTGCAGGGCAAAGGCCTCTCCCATGTCTCTCCAATTAACCATTCCCTTTGCCAGTTGCGGCCCCCTATCCCCGCAACCTTCTTAATCTCATCCGCCCACCTAACTTTCTGCCGTTACCCTTAAAGGCTATAGACACCAAATTTTTGCTTGTGTTTTTCTTCTTTCAAATGATGTGTTAGACATTCATATACAGGGAGCAAGCACCTTGTGGCATTCGTGTACAACCGCTAAATATTTTTTAATTGAGTTTCTTCTTGACTGAGTTTTGGTTTCGGTTTCATCAGTCAAATGATGGTTGTGACACATAGTAGGGGACATCACGTGAGGCATAAAAAGTCGGCTATATAATTGCTGACAGGCCATTTTTTGTCATTCCAGGTCGTGGAAGAGAGTAACTGTCATAGTGAATTAAAGCTACATATCAGCGATGATATAGCTTTTCTAGCGGATCACGTGACAAAAACATCAACTTGGTTGATGAAACCGAAACCAAAACAGCATAAGAGAAGAAATTCTGTTATAAATTATTTAGTGGTTCTGGGCATATACCACCCGGTAATTCATGTATTCTAATGTCTAACGCATCGTTTGACAGAAGAAAACGCGCAATAAAATTAGGTGTCTATAGTCCTTTAAGGACCAGCGGTTATCTAGCCTTCGCATTACATGCCCTGCCCAAGCCCACTTCTTCCTCTTGATTTCGACTGGGATGTCATTAACCCGCGCTCGTTCCCTCACTCACTCCACCCACTTCCGATCTCTTAACGTTACACCTGTCATTTTTCTTTCCATAGCTCGCTGATTGCCAACGACAAGACTCATCCACAGAAATTGACTATTTTAGAGAGAGAGAAAAAAGAAAGCGAATGACACTGAAACCAAGCTGATTGCGAACAATAAAATAGAGAGCATTAGATAGATAGAAACCAAAGAAGTTTTATGGTTAGACAGAAAAAGAAATATGCAGCCCATAATTATTCCAAATATAGTTCCTTCAGGTTTTTGCGGATGTCATATATAGGCTCACAGGAATTAACTTCCGGGAGAGAGCATTAAATATGTGTGGCACTTAATAGGCTTGAGTATATTTGCCAAATCTGGTATGTACTTGTGAAGGAACTGAAAATGCAGGTGCATGACATAAATGCCAGCAAAACACACTGGGGACTTTGAATGTATTGCTCCAGAAATGTTTCAGTAGCACTGTCTGAACAAGAAGTGATCGAAAATTGGGCATTCTTAGCACCAGAAAAACATTCACATCTTGTGGAGTATACATATAAGCAACACTTTTTAGCATACATTTTAATAACCTATTTACATGTTGACAATAATAATAATAATTATTTGGAAGAAATAAACACTTTTTTGTGCTGTTATTTCTTCCAAAAGCTGTACACCATCTTGCTCGACTAGAAGTTTTGTTAAGTGGGTTCTTCTGACAGAGCGGGTCGGAAGACTCTGAGCTGATGGAAAGTACCGTTCCCGAGTCGTGTAGTCTCAGCCAAGACTCTTGTCTTCTTATCACTGCCCCGACTGCGTACATTCGCATCATCAGCCGGCCCTCAGACTGTATCTTTCACGGAGACGGTGTGATAAGGTGGTCCTTATCTTCACTCTCCATTCCGGAAAGTCTCCTCAGGTGCTGAAAGTGCCTGTCGTCAGGTTGACAGTGTGCCGCCCGGCTTCTGCGGACGACGGTCGTTCGTTTCAACGCGAGGCTGTCGTGCGGAGTTGCTATGGAGTGCGAGTGCAGGTGGTTGTGAGTGGTGGTGCTTCTTGTCGTGCCGCACCACTTTTTGGGATTTTGAAGCTGAACCATTATTCCTCCCTCCGTTTTGTTGAACTCTGCAGTCTTTGTCCTGAAAGGTAAGTCTCCCTGAGAACGCCTTCCTCTACTGCCTGTCCAACTCTTTTTGCGCTCTGGTCGATTAAAGACGTAGTCAGCTGCAGGTTTTAGTTGGTAGCAGTGCTAGGCCCATTTTCCTATTTCAGGCATACGTGCACCCGGCCAAATCTTTAACTGGTTCGGGTGTTGTATCGCTAAATGCACCATTTAAAAGGTTCTTTTCGGCTACACCGCTGGCGTATTCATAGTGTAATTTGACGCGTGAGATGGCATTTCATGGTTCCTTTTTGTTCATATAATGTTTGAGTGGAGTACTTGCATGTTTAGATCAAAGTTGTCAAAAATACTCATCGTCTGCCACTACGAAGAGGCGAAACAAGCGGAATACACAGCAGTGATTCTGGCTCATATGGCCTCCTCCTCTGGGTAAACTGCCACTCCTTTCATGAAGAGAAGTCGTTTACCCAGAGTAAGCGCAAATGCGCCACCAGAACCACTGCTGCGTATGCCGCTTGTTTCAGCTCTTTGTAGTGGCAGACAATGAATGTTTCTGATAACTTTGATCTAAACACGCAAGTACTGCTCTCAAACATTATATGAACAGAAAGGAACCACGAAATGCCATCTCACGCGTCAAATTACAGCATGAATATGCCAGCGGTGTAGCCGGAAAGAACCTTTTTACAAGGTGCATTTAGCGATGCAACACCCGAGCCAGTTAAAGATTTGGGCGGGCGTACCTATCTCCCTGGAGCCTGCTTTGTGGCAGGCAGCCCACCGGGCAACCTGCCAGGTGTAGGGTGAAGGCCTTCATTATAAAAGCCTCCCAGGTATAATGGTAAAGGTCTTTAACATGTAAGGATGTTAAGGGGAGACGCGGGTCTTGAAATAATAAAGATCAAAAACTGAAAATTCAGGTTTTTTAAAAAATGGCATATTCCGGTTTCAGTATGCTGTAAAGTACCCAACTACAAAGTTTCAAGGTCTAATTTGACCTCTAACTACTAAAGAACAATATATTTGATGCCTCTGACCTGTGTATTGTGTGGTGATGAGCTCACAGTTAGTCACACTTTAATCTCTTGTTCGCATCTCGAAGAACTTAGAAATAAATTTTTTACTGTATTTTACAATGAACACATTACATTTCATCCCGCATTGCTTTTAGGCGAGCAAGCACTCGTTGGGTTTTCACTTGTTTGTAAGTTTCTGAAGAAAGCCAATGTTTTAAATCTAATATACTATAATGTCTATCCACTTAATATAACAGATCATCTAACTTTGTGTTTGGCGCATGATAGTCACAGTTACTTATGTGCCATAAAACCCCATATAACTATAACTAACTTGACGCCTCTGAAGTGTCGAGATGGCCATTTCCGAGCAAGATGTGGCAGAACTGTGCTCCTGTCTCTTCCTGCAACTCGTAGCCACAGTCTCGTTCAAAACTGGCGCTCTTCTCAACGTCCCAGTATTACTCACTACTGCGAACATCCACATTCGCCGTTTCCTGATGCCTCTGCAACGACCTCCAGTTGGCTGGGGCGCGTACTTCAAATGCGCTTTTCTCAACTTCATGTTTTTTTTTTTGCGAACATGACTAGCCTTACGGAAGTTTTCGTTCAGTTTTTCTGGTGCAATTTCCATTAATCTTATACCGTTGAATTCAGAAAGAACTAAGCTGTGGAGCAATGCTATTATTTTATGGCTGAGTCGAACGTATCAGATTTTGTGAACAATAATGTCACCTAATTATATTTCGTAATTGTGTTCCTTTGACATAACTGAACATGTTTATATAATGATATACCTGCACGGCAATATTACTAGCATAGCTTCGCATGTCAGGTCTTTTGCTCCAGCTGCATTTCAGTTGGAACCAAAAAAATATTAAGGGAAAGTGTCTAAATGACCGATACGAGATTACCTAATTAGGCTTCAGTTATTTTCTTACGATATGTAAACTAATTGAGATGTAGTGGAGCTGTATTGTGTTGGGTTTTATGGCACATACGCCTAGAATGATATGGAATATATTGGAACTAAATACATTTCTGAAAAAAAAAAGGGGGGAGGAAGAGGTACATATACACACCTGATTTCATTGCAGTATCTCTGATAATAAAAATTTTTGTTTTAATGTCAATGTCTCACCTTAAAGGGACCATGCAAAGAATTAAAAGCCGCTTGTAAATGTTAGAAGTGATGCTCAGAAGCATTGACACCAAGTATGAGTCTTCGGAACTGAGCCGGCAATTTATTATGAATTTTTAAAAATCGTGTTTTTTAAAATTCGCGGGCCGTTTGGTGTCTTCGTAGGGAGCCATTTTGAAACAAAAATCGGGAACAGAGACGTCACTAGTCCCATGACGTCAACAGGCCACCACACGCTGCCATTCGCTCGAGCCGCGGCAGCTACGACGTCACGGGCACACTTCCGGTAGCGGTGAAAATCGTCTGCTCGAGCCGCCGCGCGACCCCCTCGGGCAAGCGTGAGCCAGGGCATTGCCTTCACGCCTATGTTTTCAATTTACCTCTGCCGCCTCTTTCTGTCGGGAGTTCGGGAGCCAAGAAAGCGCAGAGACCGGAGAGACGCTGCCGACGCACGCTGCTCCTCGGGAGTGCGACAACCGGAAGTCGTAAACCGAACGTCAGCAAATGACGTATTCATGGGCGGAGCCCAGTCCTGGAGCTGTTTCTTTTTTATTTTTTTATGGTGCCCCACGCGTACGAGTTGAGGGGGGAGAGGAGGAGCATGATTTTTAATTGTCTATAACTTCGTTATTATTGATGGTAGCTCAAAAATTCTTGCGCTGGGGTGATGAGTGATGGATTGCCTATCTGTATGTAATCTCAATTAATTTATTGCTTCCCTTTAAGGGGGAAGCTGTTGTTAGAAAAAAAAATTTTGTTAATGAAGCCACAATTAATAATGAAATCTTCAAGAAACATGTATTTTTGCGTGCTGATTCCAAATATGCAATTTAATGTTATTTAAAGCAAGTCATTCTGCACTTATGTAATATGTTGTGGAACTTTTTGCCAAGAGCTTTCAATAAATTTTGCTGCACAAAACTTGCTGGACGCTAGCCATTGGCTTGTGTTCACATCAAACTATGCAATAAGGGCAAAATTATAATTCTGCCCTTCATAGAAGTTGAGTTACAGGGTTTTGAATTTGCCACTTCATAGACGGGAACGAACTGACCATTTCAAAATCCTATAACTCACCTTCTATAACTGCTAGGATGACAATTTTACCCTTACTGGATAGCTTGATGTCAAGAGAAACCAATGGCATACAATCTAACAAGTTTCCTCCAGTAGAATTTCTTTCGCTCTCTCGGCAAATATTACCTAACTTATTGCATAAGTGCACAAGGACTTGTTGTACATAAAACTAAATTACATATTTGGAATGAGCACACAAAATTGCATGTCTCCCAAAGGTTTCATGGTTGTGGCTTCATTAGTAAAAATTTATTTCTAAGACCCTCTTCCCCCCTTAAGTTCCCACCAAAACTAGTGCTATTGAGCGATAGTCCTCGCTTAGCCGTGCTAAACTGTCCGCTATTTTTTCGTGCTGCGCACCACATCTTTCCAGTTTTGATTTTCCTCCTCTGTGATGTGGCTTGTACACCCACAAGCACTGTCATTTTCGCTGTCTATCTGGTTTTATGTGTCCTTTACATCTCACGAGATCAGTGCTTCCATCTTTTGCATCAATGGCCGTTGTTACTTGCTGCTTGGTAGTATGGTGGGGTGTCGGTGGACATGAGGTGTGCTTATGCTTGTGGCCAGTCACCATGCTGATTCTCTCGTGCTGGCTAAACTCTGTGCTGAGCTTGGTTTGATTTCCATCCCACTTTTGTCATTTTTGCATAGGTCATGGGGAGGTCTCAAACTGTATATGCAAATGCAATCCCTATTTCTTATTGAGCTTTGTTCACCATTCAGTACATCAGCACACCACTGCCAGACCAACTGAGGCTGTTCCATTGCTTCATTCCTTTTTTATTTATTTATTTGTACATACTGTCGGTCCAACCTGGACCAAGATAGGAGTGGACACAACACCAAACTGGTGGCATACGCAGACCAGCAGCAACAACATGCAGTTAATACAGTGGAAACAATAAAACAGTGTTAACAGAGTGCAGTCATAAAATGTAGGTGAAGAATTGCAGGTAATAAAAGATTCCCTTTATATAGTTTATTGCTTTATATGTTTAGCAAGACGGACGGAAAATTGTTCTCGAGATTGCGCATTTACAACTTCATTTGGCAGCCCATTCCATTCGGATGCTGTTACAGGAAAAAAGGAATATTTGAAGCAGTCCTTGTGAAATTTCTCAATTTGGACATGTCTACTATGTTTATTACGGCTTATGCATGTTCTTGTTTCGTTCATGTATCGCTCTTTTCTCACATGCACTAAACTATTAATGACACAATAAAAAAGATTTCGTCTTTTTTTCTTTTCGCCTCTGAGAAAGGAAAGGCGAATCAGCTTTCGCATAAAGGGGTGTCACCTTGTCCAGCCTTCGATATTGAGAGAAAATCAACCGTAAGGCCCGTCAGGTACAGACCTGCTCAAGTTTGTTCAAGTCTATGGGAATGACAAAAACCTTCTCTTGTTGGGCCGACTGAGGTTAAATTCTTGCGTGAATGTTGTCTAAAGGGGGGATGCGACTTTCAGAAGAAAATGTTTTATTTAGTGAATTTACATGAAATTTTTTGAGCTTATTAGAAATAATTTTTTTTACTCTTGTCACAAAATTTCGCTGGTATATCTCCAGAAAATTGTTTTCTAATACATATTTTTCCTCTAAATCTAGCGGAAAGGCTGCAGACTTAAGCAAATATGGCAGAAAGCTGGTCCAATGTTGACTATGTTCCTATAGACGTGCTACAGGTCAAGATGTTCTTATTTTTCGCAAAGCAAAGATTTTGGTTTTGAATTTTTGCGATGGTGTGTGTCTGTTGACTCATATAGAGTTAGAAGAAAATTTGGTGCAAGAAATTTAAAATTCACAAATTTCAAAAACAAAGATTGTCTTTTCCTGCACTATGGTTCTAAGAGTGCAATGGGGATCATAATAGATAAAACTGTTGTCAAGAAATGTGCTCTGCAAAGTATGTAGGCAGGAAACCTTAATGGAGAAAAACGCCCATTGTTGGAATGTTTCCCTGCAATGCATTACTGACGTGGTTCACGAAACAATTTTTTTAGAGTACTTCCCGGTTGATCTTGGCAACGAAACTTTGAGACAGCGTAAAAAAAAAAAAGCGAGGCATACAGGTGGGTGCAGCAATTTTCAGAAAACAACATTTGGCAATTTTTTTTTAGATTTCAAAGCTGCGTGCCCCTTTAAGAGGTAATTGTATTCATTTTTGTTGTGTTTGCTTTCTGTGCTTTGTACCTTGCTTTAGGCTTATAAAGTCTGATTCATTTTTGCTTTGCACTTGTGGGTATGGACAGTGTAGGGAGTTCTCGGTGGGGAAGAAACGGTTCTTATTCCAGCCACATCAGAGAGGTGAAATGTGAAAATGCCTGTGTGTTATGCATAATGGTAGCGCACATCAAGGAATACGGGGTCGTAAAAACTACTCTTGAGCCTTCCACTGCAGCGTCCCTCGTGGTCCGTTTACAGCTTTAGGACGTTAAACACCGTGTACCGTGCCACCACTTGCTTTGTTTAAGCAGAAGGCAAGCAGCGGCATTGAAGCTTATTAAAAGTGTTTTCTGTGCAATTGCACTCGGGGGCTGACATTCGACTGACAGCTTCTTGTCGGAGGTTGAGACCCTGCTTTGTGTTACGTGTTTCTTTCGAGCCATTCACTTTTCGAGCGCACCTCTTTGGCGCCCGTTCGTGCATTTGGCGGAGTTGCCGTGTCACTCATAACCAGCTTCACAGCCGGGGCAGCTTGCTGCTCTAGTTGCGCGTGCTCCTGGCGCCATTTCTCTCGCACGCCCCGAGCTGAAATGCATAGCCACCGCCATTCGCCACTGCATATACACCCCCCCCCCCTTTCTTCCTCCGTGGCGGCGACCGCACAATAGCGCGCGGTGTTCTCCGGTTGCCAAAGCACCGGCTCGGCAACAGCGGATCATGGTGCACGCCAAATTGCAGAAACATGTTCACTTGACTCACTGGCACCGTCAGCAGCATCAGTCAGTCGCTGCTGTCTCTTCGCCGTGCAACGTAGAACCAGGCATTGGTGCAGCAAGTCAAGCATATATCCATCTATTTCTCCGTCCACAAAGCTTCCTTCCTGACAATCAAGAACTGTTAGTGGAGTGTTTCTTGAAGGAGGAAAATGTGTGAATGAATAACAAGTTGTCTTTAATTGTGCATACATGGGCTTCTCGAATTCTTTGCCTCAATCTATCGAAGAGCTTAAACAGCTGATCTCAAATATCGCATTAGGAAGTAACGTAATCATCGGCAATCTTTTTTTTACACAGCTGCTCTGTGCACCCCTCCTCTCTCGTGATCTCGGCTGCTTGGAAACACACTTGTTCATGCTGGTGACAGATGTAAGCAGCAGATGGTCACAGCTGCACACACACACGTGCCACTACTCATGCACAGTTGACGCTTCATCAAAGTGGATCACGCCTCTGCCACCCATGTGCATTTATTTCTCTTCAGTCTAAGCTGTGTGTGTACCAGAAGAACTTTTGCGCACTCCAGAGAGGGTAACACGTTTTTTGAAAGAGCCAAATTTACTTTTTACTCACTCGGTTTCACTCGATGCAGACAGCTCGCTAGATGAAAATTTTTTTTTTCTCCATCTGTTGGCGTTGGATGTGCTCCGATTATCTCTCTTGCTCTTTTGCCGGCAATGTTGTCCAGAACGGCAACTTTGTCAGAGTTTATTGGTAAGCTCTCAGACCTTTTGTGCCATGTAGCAAGATTTCTTTGGTGTTGTAAGACACTGGGCATGTACGCGTACTCTCTTTATCTTTGACTGGCCAATGCAGTGCGTAGTCTGAGTGATATAGAATTTTTCGCGTATTGTATATCTAAAGCCCTTCGTTTCTGTGTAAAACCTGATTTTTCCTTTTCCATAAGCTTTCTCACCACCTATCCCTTCGCAGTGATTTGTTTCAGTCACCTGATGCCATCTTTCCACGCCGTGATCATTTTTTCAAGGTTAAACACGTAAACTGTCATTCATCGTCAATTCATTTATTCCCCGTACTATCACTGAATGGAATAGTTTGCCATCAGTCATTGCCACGGAAACTGACAATAAAAAATTCCAAGAGCTTCTTCGCTGTGACGGAAATGTGTAAAAGTTTGCTGTTTTTGTTAGTGTACATACCTTTTTCCTTTGTGCTATGTCTTATGTTTTAATTAATTTTTTTTGCTACACTTATTTGTTAAAATGTATCGCGATTACTTATATGATTGTATCCTCCCCCCCCTATGTAATACCCTCTTCTGGAGGGCCTTTAGGGGTAACTTGAATAAATAAATAAATAAATTTTACCCAGTTCGTGCACCCTGAACAGATTTCATAAAAATTGTGATTTTCCTCTGAAAATGCCCCTCTAGAGGACACACAAGTGGAAATGAATGAGGGGCTCGTTATGATATGTGTATAGTATATATATGAACGGGCGTAGAGGATGTTCGTTTTCTTCACGAAAATTAGAGGGTATCCTGTGCTTATTCTGAGGAGCGCTTATTCAATTGGTGACCTTAAACCTATTTGAATGCTTATTATTCCTGACGTAGCTTAATTTCAGGATAAAATCGAAAAGTAATTT
Source organism: Amblyomma mixtum (assembly GCF_055824585.1). Lineage (NCBI taxonomy): Eukaryota > Metazoa > Arthropoda > Arachnida > Ixodida > Ixodidae > Amblyomma > Amblyomma mixtum. Next base: position 11,468,198 of record NC_143015.1, on the reverse strand, counting down.
CTAGAAGCGAGCGGCCAAAACACGGGTACCGACCAGGCATTTATGTAGCGTCATTGTATCAAACGATGTCCATGCTAACGACGTCCTCCTCGATGGCTCGTAGCCGTTTAAAATAGCCAGCGTGATGCTTAATGACGGTTCTCGCAGTGTGCAAGGCAGGCAGGTCTTGCATGCATGTGAAGTGTTGCATAGTAGTTTGAAAGTTCACATGACAAAATAATTGTGATAGACTAGAAGAAAATCTTAAACAGTTTTTTTTGCAAACCTGTCATATCCATGTTGTTAATGAAATACTGAGCAAAAAGTAAGGCATTGTGTGTCCCGCACAAAAACTAGTGCTTATAGTAAATTGTCTTTGGCTGCCAAAAAAACAAACAAACAAACTAAACTAGCTGTAAAAGCCTTCAGTATTAAAATTTTCCCTGAATAGCCTGATTTGTACCCTAATTTGAACAAAAAATTCTCGCCAGATTTTCACCTCTCAAATGTGGGGGAAAAAAAGAAAACCCCGCAACAAAGGGCCAGCAACAAAGGGCCATACGTATATCCTGTATGCTCCCCTCACTTGTTTTTTTTTTGTACTGTTAGCTTTACAATGCTGGCTCTTCGTTGTCTTCTTACAGTTGTTTACTTTTCTGCGCATCCTCTGCAACTTCAGTGATGCGACAGACACCGAATGCCTCGCCACCTTCTTTTTTGAGCCATCGGGAGAACATGCGGAAACACGGCCACCGTTTCTTTCCTTTTTCTGCCTCATTTTGTGACTTTTAATTTGAGCTCTACTTTTTTTTTATTCGAAGACTTTCCATGTGGCATAGGAAGACTCTACTCTTGACGACTTCTCTGTGGTCAGCATCTAAAGTTTGTGGTGTTATTTACATGCTTTCATTCTTTCTGGCCATTCTTGCACATTGTGGGCAATTCAGTGTTTGCTTGGTAAGGAGGCTACTTGTCGTACGCGTGGCTGTGCTTCGAAGAAGAGCCTCATGTGCTATCAGTGGCATTTATGCCCGAGCAACGCTGCTTATTTTCTCTTATCTTTTTTTTCTTGTTCTCGAGGTTTAAAAACAGCTTGGCATGCATCCTCGGTTTGCTTGTGGTTGTGCGCTTACGTTATGGCAGTAGTGAATGTGAAGATTTTTTATTGTGTTCGTTCTTTGTATGATCGACCTTTACAGTCTTTTGCTATGACTGTATGTGTGCAGTTGAGACTTGTGAAGCATGAACCAGAGCACTCTCTTCGGCTTTCCTCATGGCGTTTATGTCCCGCTACTTCTGTTAATTTCGGTGGTTAATTATTCAGTTGCATGCAAGGACTTTTACTCGACCTGGATGACTGGAGAATGCGTGGGTCAGAAGCTGAGTACTGGTTTGTGGAGACATGGGTGGGTGGATAGGCAGAAAGGACAAAATATAGGCAGTTACACTCCTCGCATCCTTGATGTGAAATAAAACCTCATTGATTGATTGATTTATCGATCGATTGATTGAACGATCGATCATTCGATTGAAGTTGGTGGTTGCTTAGGGGCACATACACCGTTGCCGCTAGCTAGGCAGCTAGATGGACAACATCCTGGTATAATTGTGTGGCTAATGATGTGAATGATAAAATGCGCATGCACAAATTCATTTCTTTTTATTACTTGTTACCATAAAGGGTGTATGAATGCACTAAAATCATAATATGGGGCGCATGTCCAAAAGAGAAGTATGCGAAGCTTTTTGGGCTGGGTTCAGTTTGCTTGAGGGTGTCGAAATTTATTCGTGCCTTTTATGGATGGCAGTATCTGGGCTCTGGAATCACTCAAAAATGGAACGAGATTTGTTTTTGTGTACACAGCGGCCAAACTTGAAAGCTTTGTTTCTCACTTGTTTGTCTCCAGTAAAGCAGTACTTGTTATGAGACTAGTTCGTCCATGGCTTTCATGAAGAATAAAATTACTTGCGGGTTATGCAAAAGCATGGTAATTCTATTGCAATTCTATTTCAATTTTATTCCAATTGTATATATATGCTATACCAGTTCTATGTCGATTTTATTCTATTCCTTTGTAGATGGTGCAGTTGTAATACTAGTACTGTTATTGATTAACATTACATATTTTCCTGCCTTTGATGACATCACACTGCTTTAACCAGTGCTGAGTTTTCTAACGCTCCCACTTTTTTGGCGACACCGGGCTTTTGTGTTGATGAGCCACCTGACGTTTCGCATTAATAAATTGTGCAGGCACAGGCATACGCAGATTGTCAGTGATTTTATTACCTTCACTCCACAGTATACAGTAGCCAAGATAAAAATATATCTTTGCGATAAAATGTCGTAATTGAATAAAAACGTCTTAATTTGATAAGAATTCTAGTTCTAACGTGTTCTAATAGGGGATATTCAAAATTCCACAAGTGCACTTTCCCACATAACTATGTTGCCAAAAACAAGATGGCTGACTTCGCTATAAAAGAAACTGTGTGGGGTACAGGACAGGCACTAAAGGTGTGGATAGAATGTAAGAAACGTATTTTGGAGGAATCAAACAAAAAACTAGTGTTTCTTGCTTTGTTTTGAGCTGGAAACGCATGGTCAGCCATCTTGTTTTGGGCAACATTGTTATTCGGGAAAGCGCACTTGCGGAATTTGGGATATCCCCTATTGAAGCTGAGTTGGAGCCCTTACGAGAGGCTCGTGGGGGTGCCGAGTAGTGTTTTGGATGCGCCTTTGGGCAGAGTTGGGCAATGTGCTGAGTGGTGTGCTCCCCCCCCCCCCTCCCCTCTGTGCAGAATTGATGGGATCAGTGGCAGATCAGAGAGTCCGCCGGAGCGGCACATCTGGACGCCCAACCACATGCGCCTGAGCAACAAGTCGTACGCGCTGCAACGCCCCATGGCCAAACTGGTCCTCCTGCAGCAGCTCGGTATATCAGTGCCTGAAATCTACAGCAGCAAGAACCTACAGGAGCCCCTTCTAGTCATCCTCCCCGCCTTGCTCGAACCCCTCGTGTGTAGTGCCGAGAAACCCCACCACAGTGAGTGTGAAACCCACTACCTGACACCACCCGTGGCCCCTGTTTTAGCTGTCCCCCAGTGTGTCCCCTTGTCAGCATGTCAGTGGACACAGAACCCAAGTCCCTGGTGCCTTCTTCGGGCAGGCAGCTCTTAGACCAGCAGTGCTCGGTGCCCTCTTCGTCGTCATCCTCGAGCGATGGCTGTAGCCGCCGAGCTGTGCCGCCTGACGGCGGCTGGGGCTGGGTCGTCGTGTTTGCCTCCTTCATGATCAACCTGATTGCTGATGGCGTGTCGATGTCGTTTGGCATCCTCTTCGTCGACCTGATTGACTACTTTGAGCAGAGCAAGGGCAAGACGGCCTGGGTCGGCTCTCTCTACCTGAGCATGCCCCTGCTGACGGGTCCCATTGCCTCTTCGCTGACCGACCGCTATGGCTGCCGGCGCGTCTGTATTGTGGGCTCGCTCCTGGCGGCTGGCGGGTTTGTGGCATCCTACGTCAGCACTTCGCTGGAGTTTCTCTTTCTCACGTTCAGCGTGTCCGGCTTTGGCCTGGCCCTGTGCTACGTGACGTCCATCGTGAGTGTTGCCTACTACTTTGAGAAGCGGCGGTCGCTGGCCACGGGCCTTGCCGTCTGCGGCACGGGTATCGGCACGTTTGTCTTTGCGCCCCTCACCATCCGGCTGCTGGAGACGTTCGCTTGGCAGGGCACACTGCTCATCTTGGCGGGCTTCTTCCTCAACATGGTCATCTCTGGTGCCCTCATGCGGGACCTGGACCTCTTCGGCGATGACGACGAAGACGACACTGGTGGGCACGAGAGGAAGTCTCTGCCACCTGCGGGTGGAAGTGACCAGAGACTGTGCAGCTCACTCATCCAGCTCCCAACCTACATAACGGATCAGCGCGGGGCTCCCCTGGACGTGCTGTCCGAGAACTACAACAAGGAGGGGGGCCACCTCAACTCGCTCCTGGAGCAGTACCCCAACATCTGGAGCACCATCGACCCATCTTCGACGATCAAGAGCATGCCGCCCAACTTTGTGCTTCCGCCATCAACAGCCCCGGTGCCGGCCTCGGGCGGGCGCGATGGAGGTGCGTGGGGCGAGCGTCGTCTGCAGCAGCGAGCCGACTCGGCGTGCCTGCGCAACATGCGGCTCCAGCGGGGCAGCCTCACTTACCGGGGCGCCATGCTCAACATCCGCCGCTACCGGCTGCGGGCATCGAGCTGCCCCGACATCTACCGCAACAGTATGCTGACCATCAGCGGAGAGGACAAGGCGAGTGTGCTTGCCTTCTTGAGCAGTCGCTGTAACTTCAGGTCCACCTTTCTGTGGTAATAACTCTTTCAGACACCATTTTCCATTTGCTCTGAAAACCAACATTTTCTGCCTGAATAGTATATTTAGCCCTCAGGAAAGAAGGCACGTACAAGCGCAAAAAAAACACAGACAGAGAAGAGACTTGGACAAAACCGAGCGCTTACTTCCAACTGAAGGTGTATTGATACACAAGCACAATTTATACACCTTGCTGCATGACGTCAAACTGATGGACTGGCTTTTCTAATCAAATCTGCCTCTATTATCTCTCTCACATCCTGAAAACAGCGTCAGCGCACTGTCTGTCACACTGACTAAAAAGAAAATAATGTTTTTGGGAGCGGCCACGTGATGTTGGCAGGGCTATCAGTTTGACGTCATGCAGCAAGGTGTATATAATTGTGCTTGTGTGTCAATAAACCTTCAGTTGGAAGTAAGCGCTCGTGTTGTCCAAGTTTCTTCTCTGTCCGTGTTTTTTGCGCTTGTACGTGTCTGCTATGAACCAATTAGCCCAAAGGTCTGTGCTCAAGAAAGAAAGCTGGTTAGTTTGCCAGCACAATTTACCAGCGGTTAATGTTTTACAGGAATGTGCGAAACTTTGTGGATAGTATCGTAATTCATGGAAATCATCATCATCATCATCAGCCTGACTACACGCACTGCAGGGCAAAGGCCTCTCCCATGTCTCTCCAACTAACCCTCTTACTTGTAGAGTAGAAAACTGCCAAACACTTATGTGCCAAAGTGGAAAAATGGGGTGAAGCATCACTGTGCCCTACACCCTACAGCCTAGCAAGGGATCAGCACTTCACAATTGGTGGCGTGGAGCTGGAAGTAGTAAGAGAATATGTCTACTTAGGGCAGGTAGTGACCGCAGATCCGGATGATGAGAGGGAAACAACTAGAGGAACAAGAATGGGGTGGAGCGCACATGGCAGGTTCTCTCAGATCATGAATGGCAGTTTGCCCATATCCCTCAAGAGAAAAGTCTAACACAGCTGTATCTTACCGGTACTCACCTGTGGGGCAGAATCGTGCAGGCTAACAAGACGGTTCAGCTTAAGTGAAGGACTACGCAGCGAGCTATGGAAAGAAAAATGATAGGTGTAATGTTAAGAGATCGGAAGCGGGTGGAGTGGGTGAGAGAACAAACGTGGATTAATGACATTCTAGTCAAAATCAAGAGGAAGGAGTGGGCTTGGGCAGGGCATGTAATGCGTAGGCAAGATAACCGCTGGTCCTTAAGGGTAATGGAGTGGATACCAGGAGAAGACAATCGTAGCAGGGGACGGCAGAAAGTTAGGTGGGTGGGTGAGAGTAAGAAGTTTGCAGGAATACAGTGGCCGCAACTGGCGAAGGACAGGGTTAATTGGAGAGACATGGGAGAGGCCTTTGTCCCGCAGTGGGCATAGTCGCGGTGATGATGATGATGATGGTGCGTACCTGCTCATTGCATATACCGGTCCAGTTCCAGAAGTCGGTGAACTTGAGTACCGATGTGGCGACAGCTAGCAGGCTGGCTTGGTCAAAGTGCATATCTGATATTTATGCTCCCCCTCTTGAAAAGCTAAGGTTTCTCAACGATAGACTCCAAAATGCCCCAATAAGCCCTAACTAAAGTGCGTTTTTATCTGATTGAAACTTTGTGCTGCAATCATGTTTCATCCCCACAATACAAACAATATAAGCAGCAAGCTAAAAAATACTGTAAAATAGGAAGTCAGATATATATTGTTGCTGGAGCGCAAGAGGCAGGATACTCCAGTATTGCATGTGAGTACATAAGCAATGCTGCTCACTATTGTTATGTAGTACTCAACATCCCTGGACTAGAGGGTAATGAAAGAGTAGTTAGCTTGCATTTTTAGATTTTTGTCTACCTGGTAAGACCAAAACAACTATTTTGAAATGTGTAAAATGTTTTAGTTCTAGGGCTACCAGACTTCCTCCAGTTGTATCTGACACCTGCTTCTGTATTAGTATATTTTTGCAAAAATTCTGCTACAGTATTTTGAATATATGAAAATTTTTTGGAGGAGTTTGAGCATCTGTTGTGGTAAGGTCACTGATCTCCACTAGGTGGCTGGATGCCGCATTCCCGCTTTCCGAGACGAGCACGAGTGAAGCCACCGGAAGTTGGACGGCTTGTCCCGGAAGTCGGGTGTCTGCTGTGTATTTCAGTGCAAAAAGTTGCGTCTTTCGCCCTTTCGTTCTCAGTTTTCTGCGTTGTTCTCGTGTAATGTCTGCTCTTATATGAAAGGAACAAGCAAGCTGAACTCGAGAAATGTGAGCATTGTGTGCAGAACCATGTAGTTTCAGAGAAACCGAAGAAAACAGGCATGCAGGTCTCACCCTGCCGCGGCAAAGGGGTACGTGCTTTAAACACTATGTTCTTGTCTGGTTCGTGTCTTCCGATCGTGAAGGAGAAGCAGTGGAATGACAATGAGGCTAGGTCATCTTAAAACCGAATTTTCGTGCAGCAAAGAAAAGGCACAGCGCGAGAGGTACGACTGACAAGAAAGACGAATGTTGCAGCGCGCATGAGAAGCGCTGTTAGAAGTCAACTGCACCAAGCACCACGAATTAAAGCCAATTCAGGCTTAACTTGCTACAATACGGAACAGTACATGACACGCTCCGTCGAAAAAGCAGTACCATACCTTTTGGAGGCGCTAACGTGAACCAACCGAACACCTTCGACACCTCACCAGATAGTATACCCTAGCCCTCGCTCTGGTTCGGTCTACACATATTTCGGTAAGATGGTCGCTCCAAATTCCACCTATTCTTTCTTATATTTATCCCCCATTGATGGCATAACTTGGGCTTGAGCGTGGGAACAAGCATCACAGTACAGAGCAGAGTTGGCGAAGCTAGGCAAACGAGACGTCACCGAGCCGAGTAGACGAGGCTCCATACTTGCTGCGTGTAGCGACGTCCTGTCGTCTGCTAGTGTCGTCCCATTGCGATGCAATGGACCCTTACTTTTGAAACGTCTTTCCCGAAGACTTCGCTGGTCTCCTCGCTCAGTTGACGGTGCAACAGGTAGGCATTGTCATACAAAAAGACGAGAATGACGAAAAGACGAAATGCTAAGTGGGAAAACAAAAATGGAACTGAAAAATCATGCTGAGGTCCGATTTCATGCACTGCCGAAGGCTGACTTCCGGGACAAGGCCGCTCACTTCCGGTGGCTTCACTTTCGGGCGCCCGATGCGGCATCCAGCTCCCCTAGTGGAGATCAGTGGGTCAGGTTAATTTTGTCCGCTGTTTATTGCCTGCAGTGCAGTTGTTGCATTGATGATTTGCACTTTGGTAGCTGCTTCATTTTGTGATGCTGCTTAAATTTGTCCTGTATTGCCCCTCTTGGTTGAACCAAGAAAGGAAACTGTAGTGTGTGCAGATTAATAATGAATTAAACAGCCAAACACTTAACACTGGCACTGGTTTCTCATTGAAATGACCTTTGTTTAGGACAGGTTAGTGTTGTTACATTGGTGCTGTGACAAGAAATGCTTGGTACGATACTGAACATCCTGAAAAAGTGAGAATTAGAGCAGTGTTGCAGGTAACTCATTTGTGTTCGGCTGAGCACGAGGAGCACAAAGTCTGCTGACTCTGCCATTCACGAGGAACCTACATGGTGTGAGTATGGGATCATACAGTAAGCAAAGCCGAAAGTTGGGCAAGTTGGATAACGTTCAGGATGTAACAATAGCGCACAAGGATGCTTGTCTGCGTCGTTTCCTTTCCGTCCCTCATGTTCCTTGTGAGCTGTTGTTACATCATGGGACCGTACACCGTAAACAGAAAAGAGTAAGAAGGGAATATACACGCATATGGGAGTAAAATAGATTATACACCTATATGGGAGTAAAATGGGGGTGAGCTGTCCTCTGGGACACTGCCTTCTTCAAGGGGTGTGCGCTTTTCTACTCCCATACAGGTGTACTCTTGTTTAGAGTATTGTCCTCAGAGTCGGTTTCGGTGCCCATCTCGGTGAATGTGTTGATCTCCGCGCACGATGCCCTGCAGGCGTGCCAGTGGCTGAGTGACCTGAAGGAGGTGCTGCTGGACTCCATGGATGTGCGGCTCTTCCTCAACGGCCGCTACACGCTGCTCTGCATCTCCAACTTCCTGCTGAACGCGTGCGTCGACAATCCGTACATGTACCTGCCCGACAGTGCCATCCAGCTGGGCGTCGACAAGGACCGCGCCTCCTTCCTCATCTCCTTCATCGGCATCCTCAACACGCTTGGCGTGGTGAGTGGGAACGGTCTCCCCGCCTCGCTGTGCCACTCGCCCAGTATCGCAAAAAAGTGTGCGGCATTGGCACCCAATGCCTTCTGGAAATGGCCTTTGCATTCCTAATAAGACAACACCACACCTTGCCCAGTTGACGATACTGTACCATAAATTTAGGTCACGAGACTCAAGCTGTCATATCCATCAGAAGTGGATACGATGTTGGCGTCTCCGGAACCATGTCAGACGAACCAGACATTGACACAAAAATGTTTTATTCCATACCATGTTGCATACAGATGGCACCTGCCAAATTTCTTCTTGCTGTTGCAAAAAGCCTGTCTCCAACACTTCTGCACCGACAGGCTATTACAAAGCCAGACAGAAATTTTGGCAAGCAGCGTCCATGTGGGACACAGTATAGGAATCTTATCGATGTCTCATTCATTTCACCCAGTTCAGCAGACAGCAACTCCATGTCCACTGACTGCAATTTGGCTGCCGGCCTTCAGCCAGGGACTCACTGATCATCGGCACATGTGGATGGCTCACTGTCTGCATATATGGCAAACCCTTTGCTCCCACCCACTGCTGTGGCTCAGGGGTTAAAGGTGCACCGAAGAGGAATCTCAACTCATATTTTTACCACTGGAATTCGATGTACACATTCCGAGCTTTCTTAGAAACTTCGAATTATTGCCCTGCGCAGCCAGTTTCCCTCTTTTAAATCCGACTAAACGTCTTCGCTCCCGGCTTTTTTTTTTTTAATTCCCCGCAGACGATAGGAGGAGTCAACCAACCTTTCAACCAGTTCCGTAGCGGCTTGCCGCTCTGCCATCAGCGGAGTGATATGTAGCGATCGGCAAAAGCAAAGAGTCCGCGCGTATTTTTATTTCCGTTGGCCTAATTTCCAGCTATGTAGTCTCTGACTAGATCTATTTATTCACGGAAACCTAAAAGAAACAAAATAAAAGCGAAACCAAAGCCGCCACGCAACTGCCTGAAAGGCACTCCATGCGTTGATCCACTCCTCCCACAGTCTGTGGGGAATTAAAAAAAAAGGGCGGGAGCCAGACATTAATCCAACTTAAATTATGGAAATCGGCTGCACGGGGCAATAATTCGAAGTTTCTAAGAATGCTCGGAACCTGCAGATTGAGTTCCTGCAGCAAAAAGGCGAGTTCAGATTCCTCTCAGTGCACCTTTAAGACACTCAACCACTGAGCTGAATTGCCCGGGTTTGAACCCTGCCGCGGCAGCTGTGTTTCAGCGGAGGTGAAATGCAAATGGTGCTCGTGTGTTGTGCGATGTCAGTGCATGTTAAAGATCCTCAGGTGTTCGAAATTTTCCCACAGCCCTCCACCACGGCACCCCTTTCTCTCTTTAACTTCCTCCTCCATCCAATCCTCCATGGCAGAGTTGAGGTGTCCAGAAAGAAGTGAGACAGTTGCTGTGTCTTTTCTTTTTTCAAACATAATTTTCCTGTGCATGTGTGGACATTTGATGTTGACGGTCACAACTACGCACAGGCAGGGCAACTTCACCTAAAGAGCTAGCTTTCCAAAATACCTCTCGTCTTTAGGTCGGTTTGTCAACTGGCCACCTGTTCCTAGTCATCATCATCATCATCAGCCTGACTACACCTACTGCAGGGCAAAGGCCTCTCCCATGTCTCTTCTCCAATTAACCCTGTCCTGTGCCAGTTGCAGCCACCGTTATTCCCGCAAATTTCTTGATCTCATCCGCCCACCTAACTTTCAGATGACCCCTGCTACGCTTTCCTTCTCTCGTAGTCCACTCCGTTACCCTTAGGGACCAGCGGTAACCTTGCCTTCACATTACATGCCCTGTCACTCACATCCCAGGGATGCCACCTACATTATTACTACATTATTGTTGCTGTATTGTTGTATTTTTTTTTTGCTATAATTTTGCTTTTTGTGAACCTGCCCTTCCTGCTTGGACCTAACCATGGTCTGTAGTATGTACGTAAATAAAAATAAATAATAAATAAATAATAAAAATGGTGCCATACCAGGGATGCCACCGTTTCGGTGTCTGAGCTGAGTGAGTGGACGCACCGTGCAGGTGATAGTGGGCTACCTGGGCGACAAGTCGTGGCTGGAGCCGTCGCTGCTCTACAGCCTGCTGACGGCCGTGAGTGGGGCGGCCATTGCCGTGCTGCCCCTGGTGAGCGGCTACCCTGCCCTGGCCCTGCTCAGCTCGGTGTATGGCTTTGCCATCTCGGCCAACTACACCCTGGTGCCCGTCATCCTGGTGAACCTCATCTCGCTGGACAACTTCACGGGGGCCTACGGGCTGTTGCTCCTCATCCAGGGGCTCGCAGGACTCATGGGACCCCCCATCGCAGGTGAGGGGATTGGGGGTACTATCTGTGGAGGCTTGGGACAGTTGGTTATCATCATTTATTTACCCTTAAGGGCCCTTGGCTTAGGGCACTACATAAGGGGGGGGAGCA